>NC_135502.1:11813724-12113724 GCF_052857255.1 Amblyomma americanum | reverse complement strand
TAACGGCTCCTTTCGCTACGTATACTAGGCATAGCAGAGCTGAGCCACCACTTATTTTTTGCACTTATTTGGGGAAGGGGAGATATTTTAGGAAAGAAAAGGCACAGCTGCTAAGGGATTAAGAGAGGGAGAAGGAAAGTGTCCTAGCTGTAGTGGAGCACTCCGGATTAATTACGCCTCCATAGGAATTCAGCCTCCGCGACCGGGATTCGATCTCGTAGTCTCACGCTCAGCTACCGCAGCGGGGGAAGCTCTGGCAACGATGGTTGCGGCGCAAAAGCCACGACGAAAAGGTGGGAGCGACGCACACGAGCACGAGCACGGCCGAGGCATTTTACTTTAAATCCCATTTCTGAGCCCCACATAACATTTGGTTGCATGGAATGCTATGCATGCTCAAATTTAGCCCCACACTGGAGCATATGCTGGTGCTGTCGGCTTTTTGAAACTGCACGCGTTCTGATTAGCCGCAGACAACAGCGAACACGCGGAAGTATGAACACATTGAAATAGCAATATCAGGTGGCACTTTAATCTCAGCCACCATTCTGTATCCGCCCTGTAATAAGATACGGTACAGCGCTCTAGCACAAGTAACTGAACGCATGTGGTGAAATTTCTGCTGTAACGGGAGCTAGCGACGTGATGCTATGACGTCTCGTTTGCAGACAGCCTCTAATATTTTTATAAGAGCATGATACATTATACCTTCAACGTTTCCCATTAAACCAATCAGTTAAGGGGGCACGCGGCTTTCTAATTGTGAGAGTATTCACTCGTGTGACTCGTTTTCTATGCTGTCTCGATGTTTCTTTGCTGAAATCCACCAGGAAGTACTACCAAAAAAATTTTCTCAACAGCGGCGCTAATTGAAATGGTCTAAAAATATGAATTTTTGAACCAAGGTATTCTGCGTTGCCGTGACCGAGCGGTGCTGTATTTAATCGGCGGAAATCTTATCTTCAGAAAGCGCTTCGGCTCGATTCTACGCGCAAAAGCAAACGCACACAAACAGCAACAGTTTCACGGTCTCATCACGTGACTACCCAGGTCGGCACTGACGTCCGCAGTTTTCCTCCAGCAGCCAGCGGAGTTTGCGCGGGGGCGGAGCACAAAGCCCTTGCGCTCGGCTATACAGCTGCGCTTGCTCGACTCGCGTCGTATTGTTTTGGGTTCGGACTTCAGAGACACTCAAGACTTCGGTGACCGAAAGCTGTTCGAAAAGAAGTGCAAAACAGCGCATTGTTACGGCAGCCGCACGCGAAAGCCGCCAAGGACCAAGAATGGCAAGAAGGCCTCTGTGCGGGCTGCAGCGAGTGAATTTATTGCGAAGGGCGTCATAAACACGTGTCCCAGCACTTCAGGCTCCGCATTTTACGGCACTTCTTAAACTTCCTAATTCCGCGGCTGCCACGTCTGCACATTCAATTGTCCAATATATCGAATAAGTTTTTCATTGCCGAACCTCCACAGCATATCACTGGCAGCTATGGTGACTATACCCGTCACCCTCCAGCTGAAGACGTCTACAGCTAGGCACACTCCTCAAGGCCTGCATCACAAGACCACAAATGTCTTATTTTCATTGGGCATCGGGGGAACACGGCAATGTTCCATCCTCCAGAGTCAGAAGGCTATCCATCACGTCTTCCCTGTCCAGTATATGTATACTTATTTGGACTAGGGCCTAGGGTGCGTGTCTTTGGTTTTCCCTACCCCTCATGCTATAGATCACCGATACCGACTTTCCCAAGTTTCCACCCAAGACAATGAACAGTTTGTCAAATAATTTACGGGGTTCCAAGCACCCACAGGGCGTATCCTCTCGACGTGTCGTGATCCACAATAAAATAAAATTACCCTATTGGGTCAGCATCAATATTCCGTGATAATTTTCTCGGTTGAGCGCTCACTTGAAAAAAAAAATGGTTTGTTTGCGTCGAGGATGCTGACACAATCTTCCTAGTATCCTTGAATAGCGCGACCGCTCTTCAACTCGCATACCCTGTGATGCGCATTCGGCTGTGGTACAGTCGGCAGCGGTCACGGAGCTTGATTCAGGAAGTTGTTCTGCTTTGCTTGCTATCGCATCGCGCTTCACGGAAAGGATAGGGACGCCTAAGCTTCGACGCCGAGATACGAAAGGCGAAACCATCAGTTGCTACCCCTTTATCGCTTGGCTTCGCAATCCTCCGGACGAGCAGCAGCCGACTCACGACGGCTGTTCTTCCCTGTTGCAGCATAGACTGCAATCACAGCGAAAACTCAGCCGTTATCAACCGCACGCACGCCACTGACGTGCACACGACAGTTTCCTGTCAGTATGCGACCAAAGCTCGTTCAAACTGCGTCCGATGCAATGGGTGGCGCACATTTTCAGAGCACACATTCTCCCCGTCAGCCTATCTTGGCGTACTGCTGCGCCTTTTGTATCCCGTATGGCACCGAGGCCCGGCTTTGTTCTTAGCGCACTTTCGCAGTGCGGTGCTGATGCCGATAGAAGTTCGCATGCTGCGCCGTGTTCGCAGGCGGACAATGCCCGCATGAAAGAGCTCGCCTTTCGCATCTGTGAGAAGAACCCGTAGCTGTCGATCTGCATGCTTTGGTCTGCGGCGTCCATGTCCGCCAGGCCCGCTCGGATGCCACCGTTGCACAGGTACAACGCCAGCAGCCACGTCCTGGGGTAAGCAGAAGCAACAGTGTCGCCTGACACCTCGTGGTTAGAGCAATTGCGCGAACCGGCGAACGCAGGCCATCAACAGCGTGAGAGAATGGCCTGGAATAGCTTTTTATCTGCAGGCTGTTAGGCATGAATGCATGCATGACCTTCACCATATAGCGACTTCCTTCCGTCGATGACAACGTGTTCTACAGCGGCCTGCAGGTTTCCGGTATATACGGTGTTTTACCTAAGACTTTACACAATCTTTAAAATTAGGCTTTTTGAGTCAGAAGAGCGCTTTTTTCTGCATAGCATTGTCAGTGGTGTAGTACATCAGAATTCAGCTAAGACGTGCGAACATCACGCTGGTTAATTAATATTGAATGGCTAACTTTTTAATCATTTGTGTTAGGCTCCTTAATAGTTCTTGAGAGGCGTGTAACCAACCATAAGTAACACTGAAAATTGAGTTTGTTTTGGGGGAAAGGAAATGGCGCAATGTCTGTCTCGTATATCGGCGGACACCTGAACCGCCTCGTAAGGGAAGGGATAAAGGAGGCACTAAGAGAAGAAAAGAAGTGCCGTAGTGGAGGGCTCCAGAATAATTTCGACCACCTGGGGATCCTAGTTTTTAGGATTTTGAAAACGCTGTTACCCTCTGGCCCGCCGCGGTGTCTCAGTGGTTTGGGCGCTCGACTACTGATCTGGAGTTCCCAGGTTCGAACCCGATCGCGGCGCTGCGTTTTTATGGAGGAAAAACGCTAAGGCGCCCGTGTGCTGTGCGATGTCAGTGCACGTTAAAGATCCCTAGGTGGTCGAAATTATTCCGGAGCCCTCCACTACGGTACCTCTTTCTTCCTTCCTTCTTGCATGCCCTCCCTTGTCCCTTTCCTTACGGCGCGGTTCAAGTGTCCAACGATATACGAGACAGATACTGTGCCATTTCCTTTCCCCAAAACCAATTATTATTTTTATTACTCTGCGTTGTGACCCAAAAACTTTTTGCTACATCGACCCAAAATGCATGCGCTTTCGAGAAGATTTCAGGCAAAGCCACCTCTCCAGTGCATGAAACTCTGTGGTGTTGTCATTAACTCGTGTAAGTCGCAGCGCAGCACCCCACATGTATTTCCATATCCTGTATGTGTATACGTGAAAACCAAGCTAAAGTCACTTGAAAAAAAACGATGCAGATCAATTATAATAATTGATTTTTGGGGAAAGGAAATGGCGCTGTACCTGTCTCACATATCGTTGGACACCCGAACCGCGCCATAAGGGAAGGGATAAAGGAGGGAGTGAAATTAGAAAGGAAGAGGAGGTGCCGTAGTGGAGGGCCCCGGAATAATTTCGACCACCTGGGGATCTTTAACGTGTACTGACATCGCACAGCACACGGGGGCCTTAGCGTTTTTCCTCCATAAAAACGCAGCCGCCGTGGTCGGGTTCGAACCCGGGAACTCCGGATCAGTGATCGAGCGCCCTAACCACTGAGCCACCGCGGCGGGTTTTGCAGATCACCAAATTGGTATTTTTTAACATGTTTTATGAGATTCCCATTTCGAGTTTAGCGCTCAAGTTAATTATCATAAGTTTTCTGATTATCTTTGTCAATTACCAAATTAGGGTTATTGAAAAACTGTTACTGGCTCAAGAGAAATGCCTACAATAGTGCACTAGTTGGATTTTAGTTGAGCTTGCTGTTTTTATATTTAGAGCTTGGTCCTACTTAGATGCAACACCTCGTATATGAACCTCATGTTTTGTACATTTTTCTATAGCGTTATTAATGTCGATCATGTATATAGCCTATCGTCGAACAACTTTTCCTGGCTGGTTTGGTTTATGGGGGTTCAACGTCCCAAAGCGACTCAGGCTATGAGACACCGTAGTGAAGGGCTCCGGGAATTTCGACCACCTGGGGTTCTTTAGCGTGCACTAACGTTGCACAGTACACGGGCCTCTAGAATTTCGCCGCCATTGAAATTCGACCGCCGCGGCCGGGATCGAACCCGCGTCTTTCGGGCCAGCAGCCGAGCGCCATAACCACTCGGTCACCGCGGTGGTTTTTTCCTGATTGGTCTAATGCACTGATCATATCAGCAGTGACAATATCTTGCTTGGTACGGCCTAACTGGTCGACTATTTTGAAAGTCCTGACAACACTTTTAAATTTCGTATGGATTAGTGGCATGTGGCCTTTTTCCATGCTTCTGATACACTTGAGGTGACGAGGCATCGTAAATGCAGGGTTCCGCGCTTTCCGATATATCTTAAGCGCAGCTGCATTTGATTATCCTCTCCAAGCGGTTGTGTAAAAAATGAAGCCCAAAGCTCGAAAAAACATAAAATTAGAAAAAATAGCTGCGGTTCAAGTACTGCTGAACCTAGTTAGAGCGAAAGCTGTGGTGTATCGGGTAAGCAAACGCTCTAACGTTGAGTGCGTTCCGCACACTGCGTAGGCAACGCGCCCACCCTAGCTGCCAGGTGGCAGTTTAATGGTTGATCGCGAGAGGTTGGTCACCGAATGAACGCTGCGGCTTATTTGATGAAAAGCGCAGCTGCATTGGATGATCCTCTCCTGGCACTTGCGTGAACAATGAAGTGGAAAGCTCGAAAAACAGTGGAAGCGCGTGTCTGCCACAGCGTTGTCAGCGCTAATGCATGCAGCCCACATATCTCTCTCCCCACAGCCACGTACCTAAAAGCGTGATTAAGGCGTCCACTGCCCCAGGGAGCCAGTTATGCGCCTTCCTTTCCACAAAATCATCGTAGTCTAGAACATTCTCAACGCTAACGCCAATGAACACAACGAACGCCGACGGTCTATAGCTTCAGTGCCGCGTTTCTGCTGCAACACTGTGAATGCCAACGCATGCAACGCACATCCGAAACTGCCGCCACATAGCTAAAGCGCGACTGAGGTGTCCACCTTCCCAGGGGGGTGAGGGGGGGGGGGCAGTTATGCGCCTTTCCTTTGGCTTCGAAGAAAATGAAAATGTAAATTGGTTTTTAGGGAAGGAAATGGCGCAGTATCCATCTCACATATCGGCTGACACCTGAACCGCGCCGTAAGGGAAGGGATAAAGGAGGGAGTGAAAGAAAAAAAAGGAGGAAAGATGTGCCGTAGTGGAGGGCTCCGGAATAATTTCGACCACCTGGGGATCTTTAACGTGCACTGACATCGCACAGCACACGGGCGCCTTAGCGTTTTTCCTCCATAAAAACGCAGCCGCCGCGGTCGGGAGACTGGTTTAATAAAATAATAATTGGCTTTTGGGGAAAGGAAATGGCGCAGTATCTGTCTCATATATCGTTGGACACCTGGACCGCGCCGCAAGGGAAGGGATAAAGGAGGGAGTGAAAGAAGAAAGGAAGAAGAGGTGCCGTAGTGGAGGGCTCCGGAATTATTTTCTACGACCAGGGGATCTTTAACGTGCACTGACATCGCACAGCACACGGGCGCCTTAGCGTTTTTCCTCCATAAAAACGCAGCCGCCGCGGTCGGGTTCGAACCTGGGAACTCCGGATCAGTAGTCGAGCGCCCTAACCACTGAGCCACCGCGGCGGGTGAAGAGACTGGTTTTAATAATAATAATAATAATTGGTTTTGGGGGAAAGGAAATGGCGCAGTATCTGTCTCATATATCGTTGGACACCTGAACCGCGCCGTAAGGGAAGGGATAAAGGAGGGAGTGAAAGAAGAAAGGAAGAAGAGGTGCCGTAGTGGAGACTGGTTTTAATAATAATAATTGGTTTTTGGGGAAAGGAAATTGCGCAGTATCTGTCTCATATATCGTTGGACAGCTGAACCGCGCCGTAAGGGAAGGGATAAGGGAGGGAGTGAAAGAAGAAACGAAGAAGGAGGTGCCGTAGTGGAGGGCTTCGGTATAATTTCGACCACCTGGGGTTCTTTAACGTGCACTGACATCGCACAACACACGGGCCTTAGCGTTTTTCCTCCATAAAAACGCAGCCGCCGCGGTCGGGTTCGAACTCGGGAACTCCGGATCAGTAGCCGAGCGCCCTAACCCCTGAGCCACCGCGGCGGGTGGAGACTGGTTTTCAAAATTGGTTTTGACGAAAGAAAATGGCGCAGTAACTCTCTCACATATATCGGTGGACACCCGAACCGGTTTTGAGGAAAAGAGATGGCATAGTAACCGTCTCACATATATCGGTGGACACCCGAACCGCGCCGTCAAAAACCGCAGCACCGCTGCTGCTATTGCTGATAGGAAGAAAGGAAAGTGCACGGGCCTGCCTACTGGCTCAAGCCGAACCACGCTCGCTGCCGCGTGCCGAAAGTAGGAGAGTTAAAGGATAGGAGAGCAAGGATAGAAAAAGACGCGCGCTATTATGCCCCGGGCCGATCCCGGAGGCAGTGCAAAACAGGGCCGACCCGTGCCAGAGTGCTTCAAGCACTCCGCCATATTCAAAAAATAAGTTTTATTGGGTTCCAGGACCCGCAGCAGATATTAAATCAGGTATCAGGTACCATCAGGTACCTTCTAATGTACTCCACCGCGAAAGTGAAGCTTTCGCTTAAAAAAAGGCCCCAGTGGTGCCGTCACACGGTCGGGTTAATAATCGCATGCGTGGTTTCACTACGTCATGCTTGACTTCGCAAGGGCCCGAGATATTAAACTTATTTTTGGAATATGGCGGTGTGCTTGGCTTGAAGCACTCTGGCACGGGTCGGCCCGGTATTGCACTGCCTCCGGGATCGGCCCGGGGCATTATAGCGCGCGCCTTTTCTTTCTATCTTTGCTCTCCTATCCTTTAACTCCTACTTTCAGCACGCGGCAGCGAGCGTGGCTCAGCTTGAGCCAGTAGGCAGACCCGTGCTCTTTCCTTTTCTTTCTTCCTATCAACAACGGCGGCAGTTCCCAACTCTTGTGGCGCGAAATACGATTTCTTTCTTCCTTTCATCTTTCACTCCCTCCTTTATCCCTTCCCTTACGGCGCGGTTCAGGTGTCCAACGATATATGAGACAGATACTGCGCCATTTCCTTTCCCCCCCAAAGGACTATTATTATTATTATTCAGTTGTATACAGCTAAAGAAGCAGCTTTCCGCGTCGAACAAATGGCTAAATAATTGCTAGAGAACCAAGAAAGCGCCGCGCTCACCCGAGGCCCCCAATGCAGATGAGCTCCATCTTGACGAGCGTGCTGTAGCGCTGACGGTACTCCTCGTTAACGTCCACGAAGCGCCGGGCCCCGCAGCGGTTGTACAAGCGCAGCACGACGAACACAAGGCCCGACAGGACCGCCACCGCGGAGAACACGCTCAAGAGCAGGCTCAGCGCGTACACTGCCGGTTGGTGGGAGTGCAGCTGCGCGCACCCACCCAGGGGGCGTTGTATGTCTCCCGAAGCGTTTGGGGACAGTGTTTGCTTTGTGGTGTGTGGGAATTAACATCCCGAAACGGCTATGGGGGCCGCCCTAGTGGAGGGCTCCGGGTTCATGTACACCGCCTGAGGTTTCAACGTGCGCTGACATCGCACAGTGCACGGGCGTTTTTGCATTTGACCTCCATCGCAATGCGTCCGCCGCGGCTGCGATGCAATCATACATGTGAAGCTGAGACCCGCAGCCGAACGCCATGAGCCACCGCGGAGCGTGCAGGTGTTTACCGCAATTGCAAAAAAAAAAAAGAAACGCGCGATGCATTTCTATTTCAAGGGCCAATTGTCGACCTAATGTGAATGATTTGTAGACACATGTTAATAGCCATAAAATTATAGAAATAACTTTATAAGTAGTTTTGAAGAAAGGAAAATCGCGGTATCTGTCTCACTCTCGCAGGACACCTTAACCGCGCCGTGGGGGATGATGGAGGGAGTGGAAGAAGGATGGAAGCAAGCAAAGCCGTAGTGGAGGGCTCTAGATTAATTTTGGCTACACAGGGATCTTTAAGACGAAGGTGTTGAGAGACTGACATTGGCGTGACAGAGGATGGAAAGGTCATGCAAGTTCGCTTTCCTTCTATCGAACATTTGTCAGTCTCTATACCTTCCAACCTCAGAGTCGTCATATTGCTCGCTGGAGTGCTGGACACCCATGGTGCTAACATTTCCGCCGTGCTTGGGTCACGTTCACACAGCAGCCCAGCGAGCCGGAGACACCTACGTCGGAAAGGTAAATTTCCGAAGATTTTCTCACCACTACCGCCACATTTTGTAATCAACCTTAGGGCTGGAAGGTGACAGAGATTGTCACGCTTTACCGAATAATTAGATGTCGCAATAAAGCGGAAAATTTTAATGAAATATCATGCGCTCTCTTGCCCGCTGGTGACGACAGTGCAGTATTAAAAATTTGAGGAGACACTTAAGCTCCGCCTTAAGGGTATGATGCAATAGCGTAATGGGTTAATTCACATATATGCAGAAGGTCATTTTCTGGTTTACATTCGTAGATCCCTGGGAGTCCTCAAACCCCTCCTGGTGCAGCGGTTAACTGTGGTTCTTGTGGAGCCCAGGTTGCTCTTTCCGAGTGACCAATCTATAATTTAACTGCCACTGTGGGCAGTTTGCTCCCTATCCGGTGGGCAGGTTGTGATGACGCCGCTAGCTCACGTGACCTAGGTGGCCCACCTGCCATCTAGGTTGCTCTCTGGGAAACACCTTCCAAAGCCATGTCCGTGATTTTTCGCTCAACGCCGACACCAGATTTTGTGGTGAACGAGGCCTGACCGCTATCGCGTTAGAACAATGCACTAGAAAACCATGTCGGCTGACACGCGAAGCCGTCATAAATGCATGTGGAGAAACGGCACCATGCCTGCATGCAGGCTGAAACCACGCACAGCCCTCGGCTTGCGCAACGGTGGACGCCAGACGGCACCGCGAAGGACGAGAGCGTGCGAGGTTCACAGCATCAGCGTTACAGAGCGGGAAAAATTTTACACGGCAGTCGTCACCAAATTGAGTTTCAGGGTGAGCTAAGGTGTGTTAGGAGCCGGGAGAGTGTGCCGGGCTGCGAGTTGCTTGAAGGAGGAACGTTGGCAAGCGGCGTACTCCAATCGTTATCTCCCCGGCGGCACACACTAGACTGAATTAGGCTACAATTTTTAAGCTGCTATAGACAGCGTACGTTTTTGGTGTCGATCATTTTAGAATCGAGGTAACAGCAGTGAACCATTATCATGGTCTGCTCATGTACGCTGTGAATCAGGCACGTATCCAGGAGAGGCCCGAGCAACCGTACAAAATCAATTCCCCCCCCCCTCCCCACCCCCCAAATCTCATTCCCGATGCGGTAAATTGCCGTGGGCCCCTCACGAAAAAAAAAAAAATTCTGGTTACGTGCCTGCTGTGAGTACGCACAATCATTAATTCTCGTTTGGGCTAATTGGTTCACGTTCTTAGAAGAAACAAGCGAAAATTAGGGTCTGCGAATAGTACTTTTGTAGCGATAGCTACATTACGGTAGCATTTCGAGCCTTCAGCGTGGCGGCGCCGCCAAGCTGTCACGCGGTGCGGAGCAGCTGCCGGCGGCGCTGCGTCTTGGAATTAAAGCTGTCGCTGTCGCTGTCGACCGACGCCACATTGACCTCCTCATGAGGACACGCTATATGAAGAGAGTATAACAACTCAGTATAGGGACGAGAGTTGAAGTCATGGCCTCCGATAGAGGGCATGAAGGCAGCACTTTCTAAATCTGACTAGACCCTCTCGCGTCACCCAGTCTTGAAGCCATAAGTATGGACATTATAAACGCCGCCGGTGTTGGCCTCGTTTTTGAAACAGTCGTTAAAAAAAATCAATGGCTTGCCCTATTCGAACTTTTTATTTGAAGACTATTCGAAAACTTGAGAACGGCTTCTTCTGGAATAATTTTTAGCATGCAGTACTTGATCCGTTCAGAGAATATATTACAAATATATTCGATTCGCTATTCAGAGTATCGAATATGGGCGCACTCCTAGCGAAAAGCCAGTGTTTCTTTTGGCAGTGCAGTGGGGGCTAGGCAGCTAAACGGAAAGAGACGAGCTTTGTCTCCGTCAGTGTTGTTCATTGTTCGGCTCTATAGCTTTCCGTACCCCTAGCCAGAAAAATGAATAACCCACACCCCACTCCGCGGGGACAAAAGCCCGTCTCCTTCCCTTTCCTGCCTAGCCTCTGCAGCAGTACCAAGACAAGTTGTCCCCGAGTGTAACAACGAACTCATTTTATTCAGTAAGGAGAGCAGTCGGAGCTATCAACCCGTGCACAGAAAAACTCTGCCATCTACTGCAAGATAAGACAAGGGAAACCGCGATGAACGAAGTGTCATAAAATTTTGTTGCGAACACCTTACGTCACGTGTCAAGCACAACCACTACGGACAACAGGAGAATCAGTGGCAAGAATAGAGAAAAATAAGCGCCCTAAACGAAGGATAGAGCGATAATAAAAGAAAAAGCAGGAGTTTATTGTGATCAGTAACGAATAATCTGGGTACAGCATAGAAAAAAATATCTTAACGCCATTTCGCGAGACATTCTCGATGGTCACTAAAGAGGGAGTGTCGGCTCATAAAATGTCAGAGGCGGGGATATGAAGCTACACGCAATTGTTTTGCGCGACACTTTCGGGTTCGGTGCTCGGCGAACGAAATCGCGAATCATGCTCTAAGAAGCACGCGGTACACTGATGGCACGAGCAGAATTATCTACGATGATCCTGTTACCATGAACAACAACAGAAAAAAATTGGCGGTGGTTTAGCTCTGGTTAAACCTGGAGTGACGCGATAGCTACAGCTGGCCGAGCGGAACTTGCTCAGTTGAAGTCAGTATTTAGCCGCTCCGTTTTTCTGGGCGTTCCTTCTTCATCTTCGTCCCACTTGACATGGCGCATGCGCACAGCTGTGGCAGTTCGGTTTCGCCGGCGTGCCGCGCCGCAGGCAGCAGCAGCTGCTCCGCACCACATGGCTGGTCACGTGACCAGCCACCACACCACTTGACAGCGTGGGGGCCCAGCCACAGCTGAAGGCTCGAAATGCTATCGTAACGTAGCTGTCGCTACAAAACAATGGTGCTTTAATGACATGACAGGTGAACAGAACAAATCTGGCAGACCATGCCGGTAAGCGCTGTGGCTGTGTCCTAGAGAAAGCAAGGTTGCTATAGCACATGAAGATGTTAGCCTAGAGAGATGTCATCGAGCCATTTTTTTATCATTTAAACAAAGAACTATTGCTTCAGCCTACTTTTCGCCTCGCTCATTGAATAGAGTGAGTGAACGGTGCGTGAGTAAATTGCAGCTTTCTGCTTACCAGGTTTATGTACGCCATGGCTGATTTCCGTTCGAACGTAGCATGCAGATCCTTGTAGAAGCCTGCGAGTCAATAGCAGAAGGCAACACATGCAGTAATGGTACGGAGGGGACGATTGTCTGCCCGCGAGGGCGTTCCACTGGTCATGCGGTAGTGCATCTGGCAAGATTTTTTTTAAAAAAGGAAAGGGGTCATGTGGGGACTTCTTTCCCACATGTAAACTTATATTTTTCTCTTAGGCGCTGCAAATGTCTTGTGAAGGAGTTTTGTTCCATTTCTTCGTGAACAGCTTGCTGGTATGGCAACCTTCGCAATTATGCTGACGTCACGAAGACAGCCCACGTCGTCTGCTGTGCGCTGTTTTCTGTGTAGGGGTGGCACGGCGTAAAAATCGAAGTAAAAATCATTCTTTTTAACGTTTTTGAGCAAGAGACCTGTTTGCGTTTTTTTTTTATAAGCGCAGAGCCGCAGTGCGAATGCGGGCAATGCAGCGTGGCGGGAAAAGACGGCCGATGTGGAGAGCGCGCGAAATGGTGGGAAAAGCAGCACACGCTCTTCCCGAAGCGAGTTGCCATCCTGAGACCACCTGGCGTGCTTCGTACGATAGCGGAATGCGGAAGGGCAAAAGGCACGCAAGGCAATTCTCAAACATGGAGTTTCTCCACAGGGAGCTTCTCCGACGTGAAATTAAGGGCACTCCTTCCGGAGCAGCCCTTTGGGTGCGCGGAAAGCGTCTCTCCAACGCGAGCTTGCCGTGTTTTCGTGTTTGCGTTGAGGCGACGTTAGGTCGAAAGCGTGGCTGGCAGCCGACTCCGGGCATTCGTGCCAGCCTCATTAAGGTAGAAGATCTCAGCCACCAAGTGCTACAGTGGTCCCTGCTCCTCGCCACTTAGCAGCTCGGGAATGGACGTGGCAGAAAATGTCACGTTGTACGTGCGTCACGGAGTGTCGACATTTGATTGACGGCGCCCGCACGCGCGCGGTTTTCGAATGGCGCAAGAAATGGCCCCTATTAGCAGAGACGCAACGGAGAGGGTTTTAAGTATTCTAAAAACTGATATGGCTGTTACTAACAGCCTGCTACATACCTCTAATTGCAATCAGGTGCCTATCTGTAAAAGTTCGAAAGTTAACTATTAGAATTTAGCTTTACTTAACTAGTTAACAAGATTCGCCTGTTTTTTAACGTCCGCCAACATTGGTATTACTATGCCATAAAAAGCTTCTCTTTACTTAAAAACCCTATTTTTTTAATTATTTGCCGCCTTCTCTGAAGCACCTGGTATATGATATATGCTCACGAGTGCAGGTGTAGACGCTTAGCGGATGTCTCACGCGAGAAAATCATTTGCGTTCCAAACAGACCCAGAAAGCTCCGGCCTCATCTCTCCGCCTGTATTGATTGGCGTCGCTGCAAACTTAACCGCGCTCAAGCAGGCCGATTTATCTCTGTTCAGATGGCCGCTTTCCAGTCTTCGTGCATGCCGCTCCGTGGTGTGATGTGGGCGCGTGGCGAAGGCTTTATCCTGTCCATCCCATCAGTATGTGTGGTGGCCTCCGCTTCTCCGAATCTCCGACTCCTCCGGGGCTCTCAACTCACTGTCGACTTCTAGTGCGTGGTGGGGGGATGAGTGCAACGACCTCGGTATTCGGCTTCTTTAGGAGCTTCAGCGTTATCTCCCCCGACGTCGTCAGAAGGACGAAATTTCAAAACTGCGGAGACAATGCTAAAGGTTGGAGAGGATGACCGGGAACAGGAGGTGTGGCCGGCACAGACGAACTGTGGGAACGGGAAAGGCGGTTTGTCCGACTGGGGTTGGACCCACTGACTTGGTGCGGGAACCCTAGATCAGTCCAGACATTGACCCTGAAGAATACTGGGTGACGATGTCCTTGGAAAGTAGCTTGACCGATATATAGTACCGTATGCGTCTCTGCTAACTAACGAGAAGACAGCGGCGACCGGGAGAGATCGCAAGACAGCGAGTAAAAGCTGAGCTAATTTGCGAACAAGTTGCGCAAACTTAAATGCCGAACACAGGAAACAAGGCTGACGGGACGTGCCCAAGCTTCCAAATCAGTTTAAAGTTTGCGCATTCTGGGGGTCAGCCTCGTCTCCTGTGTTCGCTCAATTGAAAGTTGCGTATGTCCGGTCAGACGCGCACCCAATGTTCATATATTAAATATGCAGAATTGCTCCTTAATGGAAGAAAAATTATGGCGACGCTTAAGTCACCTTAAGAGAGCTTATGCGAGAGCTTTAGAAGCAACGTTGCTTTTACATGTTCCTTTGTCAGTTCGTTCACCAGGAACACAATGGGGTCACTGTCATCGTATCTTTATAGGCACACGTATAATCATGCGCTGAGTTCCTCTTCATACATCTCTTCTTAGCCTTCGTCCCAGATCCCGTCGACACCTTTCACTCTACCAGTTCCAACCTGTTTTTCTCGCCCTTTCACGGTTGCGCGCAGAAGGGCAAGACTAGCTTCTTGGGCATGGGACCTTATGACGTCATCGGCCTCGCTGCCCATAAGCGACTAGTGAGTAACGGACGCAGAGTCGCATGATGAAGTGTAATGCTATTCCAGTAAAAAAGTTGATTCCCGAGATTATCCCTAGCAGCCAAATAGGCTTATAAAACCTTAGCCGAGTTGAGCTCTGAACAACGCAGGAGGCATGAACCAAGCTTACCTCCTCCAAGTTTCGTAGAACAGTTTTTGCTTTCCGAGCAAACATGATGAACAACTTGTAGCTTCTAATCACCCCAGGAGCATACGCGGCCACCTGTGACTATAGCTTGGCGCCAAAAAAATCATAGCAATGGGTACATCCATCCCTTTAGGGTAGCCATGGTGTGAGCACTGAATTTTGAACGGTCACTTGTGATGCTAAAATTATAGCTCGATCGTTCTCTCATCTGAGCAGGATTCAAAGTTAGAGCAATTTATGTACTTGCAAGTTTGTGACCCCGTACTGAGTACCATCAAATTCGTTAGGGTGGGGTTGCCTAAAACAAGTGAAAAAGAAGACACCGGTGGGAACACCTTCTTCAACAGTTTTCGCTCCACGTTAGTGACATACGCGACGCGGCTTTGGAAGATCAGAGGCGATTTTAGAAAAGACAGCAAATAAAAACGTACACCTTTTGTCAAAAGTACATAGCCAACCGGATTTGCTTCTAGGTCATGCAATATGAATTGTTTTGCGTCAGCAGTGCTCTTAAATATTTAATATTGAGAGGCAGGCACGTCGTCAATCAATGGGGGCCCGAGAGAGCACCCCTCCCTCTTCCCTGTGCACCCCTGGCCGTCTTCTTGTTAGGCATTTGTCGTAGAGCTTTTAAATTTCTGTCTAATACTCGCAAAGACCACCTCTCATTAAAATATCACCATCAAAATGGTTTCACGGTGCGGAGAACTCGCGACGCGATGAGTGTCGTCATTGTGTTCGGGCCAATGAATGGCCGGCATTCTGGCCAATCAGCATGGCGCATTGTCAATGCGTCCCTCCATTCTCACCCGTCAGTGTGAGGGGTTGCACGTGGTGTGTTATCACGCAACGACAACGACGCATAACACAACGATGCATAAACGGGATACGCAACCTTAACAGCTGTCGCCGTAACAAAAACGACTGAAAGATGGTTGTCTGATGCAGGGGCAAGGTCTCTCTCGGCTGCAAAGAAAAGCGAGCCGTATAGTACCCTTCTTTGGAGGGCGCAGCACATGGAAACGCGAACTGAACAGTGCATGGACGCTGTCGCGCCTGATGCCTGCGTTCCGAGAGTACTGACTCGGTGTGGGCTTGAGGGCGATGGCGTGCACCAGGGTCTTGGCGGCGCCGTTCCAGGCCGCCATGACGCCAGTGCGGATGACGAGCGCCGAGGCGTTGCGCCGCCGCCGCCGCTTCTGCGGCACCATCTGACGGAGGTCACCGCTACCTGCTCGCGCCGCGGGCGGGAAAAGATCAGTGTCGCCCACAGGGAGCAGCGCTCTGGCCTCGACATTGAGGACAAAACTGAATTTGGCCGTTATCCATTGATTACGGCTTTCTAACGAAAAGAAGACTAACTGAAAACGGAACTTTTATACGTTAGAAAATAAGAGAAAAAAATGAATACAGCTGTCGCCACCACCAGCTGTTTCCGCTAGCATGTAGTAGTGCATGAAGACTTTTTTTTTTTTTGTGCGAATGCAACTCTGAGGCTAGCTACTTCAACTGGTGATCGCGGAGTCTTTTTCCGTCTTGGCGTCACAATTTTGAACAGAGTGGCGGGAAAAATTTTTGCAGCGAGAGCTGTACGGAGCCCAACATGCTCAATAATTCTGGACAACAGCATTTTTGAACGGGAAAGAGTTAATGAACGCAATTGCTTCTTACATTGCAAGATTTCCCTGTAGTAATCGATATATCCGCAGGTTTCCGGTCAACAGGCTTTCATTAAATGAAAAAAATGAAAATCGGTTTTTGGAGAGATGAAATGGCGCAGTATCTGTCTCACATCTCGGCGGGCACCTGAGCCGCGCCGTAAGGATATGGAGTAAGGAGGGACTGAAAGGGGAAAGGGAGAAAGAGGTGCCGTAGGTGAGGGCTCAGGAATAATTTCTACCACCTGGGGACCTTTAACGTGCACTGACATCGCACAGCGCACAGGCGCCTTAGCGTTTCGCCTGCACTGAAACGCGGCCGCCGCGGCCGGGTTCGAACCCGGGAACTCAGGATCAGTAGCCGAGCGCCCTAACTACTGAGCCACCATAGCGGGTGACACCAGTGCTCAGATGTTCATTTTCGTTTAGAGCTGGCGCAGCTGGGAAATATTATCATTGTAAACTCTTTACACGCTGTCAACAAGAAAAAAAATCAGCGTACTTATATACCATGGGCTGTAAGCTGAGTTCTAGAAATCGCAGAAGCGTATCGCGACCCGTCTTCTGGGAACTGACATCGGACAGCACACGGGCGCCTTTGCGTTTCGCCTACTTTTTAACGCGACAGCGTTAAGGAGCTCGTGTCGCAGAAAAGCCGGTGTCGTCGGCGTCGACCACGAGCAAAAAATCCCTCCTCCTGCTCCTCGCAATGTACGCCACTGCCCTAACAGATAGCGCGCGACGGCAGCGCAAGGAAAGAAAGGGATGCCTGTCACATAATTCGGTGGACAACCATGGACCGCGCCGCAAGGGAAGGAAAATGAAATGAAAATTGGTTTTAAGGAAAGGAAGTAAGGCCTGTCTCACATATCTATGTGGACACGAGAACCGCGCCTAAGAAAAGGAAAATGAAATGAAAATTGGGATCCGGAGTTCCCGGGTTACTGATCCGGAGTTCCCGGGTTCGAACCCGACCGCGGCGGCTGCGTTTTTATGGAGGAAAAACGCTAAGGCGCCCGTGTGCTGTGCGATGTCAGTGCACGTTAAAGATCCCCTGGTGGTCGAAATTATTCCGGAGCCCTCCACTACGGCACCTCTTCTTCCTTTCTTCTTTAACTCCCTCCTTTATCCCTTCCCTTACGGCGCGGTTCAGGTGTCCAACGATATATGAGACAGATACTGCGCCATTTCCTTTCCCCAGAAACCAATTATTATTATTATTATTATTATTATTATTATTATTATTATTATTATTATTATTATTATTATTATTATTATTATTATTATTATTATTAATGAAAATTGATTTTAAGTAAAGGAAGTGACGCGTCTGACATATCTCTCGTTCGGGCGCAGTGAGGCCGTGCGCGCACGCAGGAATCACGCGGTGAGCGGCGAACAACGCAGCGCACATCCAAAGCGCGTTCACCACGAAGCTTGCGGCTTGCTGCCCGTTCGTTCGGCGCGGAAGCTATGCTGGCGTTCGTGGCATCGGGCTTTTCGAGAACGATGCGCCGACGAACTACGACTGCAGCTTGAGTCCCGCGCTTTTCGGCAAGGCGCCTGGCAGCGCTTCTACGTGTTTTGCTGCTCCGCGCGTCCGTTTCACCGTACGTAGCAGAGCGATTTGTCTAACGGGCAAGGCGTCGCGCCGAAAGGGCGATGGCGTTCCGTGGACTCCCTGGCAGTGCTGTAACACGTTGTCGCATTCCACTCATAAAGGCGAAGCTTAAGCGTCCTCCTATTTTTGCCATTAACGTTTTTGCGATCGTCAAAAGCGTTCTCCATTGGTCTTCTATGGCAGTCTTAACTGCTCCAAGCGAGCGATGGAAGGTTTTGGTACACATCTTAAGAATGAACCATTAATTACCTTCAACATTTCCGTAGAAGTACCTTACAAGTATCAAAATTTCAACATCGCCAAAAGAGCCATAAAATTGATCTTTACTCCGAAAAAAAAATTGGATGCGTGACATCCCTAGCTGCCTGAAACTTCTCGCCGCTTGCGACAAGTAAACCAGTGGACTTGCAGAAGTCAGTCCCATTGCCCGCTGCACGTCTTGCTGTCACAAACGCATGCACTGACGTTTCCAGTACCCATCAAAATTAACTATAGCCCCGTTACTTTGTCGTTAAAAAAATTTTAGCGAAAGAGAAATTTATAGTATTGTCTCCCGCTAAATGTGGCCGTTAAAGTTCGGTCTGCCTTTTTGGCGCTGTGCACACTGCTAAAAGAATGACAAGAATTATCAGCAACGAGCAAGTCCGTGTGGAATGAACATGTCGACCGGAGCAAATGTGGTGGTGAATGGATGTTCTGAAATTAGAAATTCGTGCGTGTCGAATATGAAATTGGTCGTCGAAATATGCCCTTCAAGACAAGGCAACCCACAGGATCCCAAGGATATGAAAGGCAGACACTGGAAGGAAAAAGGCGGAAGAGCACTTATACGCCCGCCGTGTGTCACAGTAGCAAATAATTTGGCCTGTGCTGCACCGCCACCTATTTCGGAGAGACAAGACGGATGCACAAATCAGGTGCCACTGCTGATCGATCTCGGAGGTCGCCACAACCTCTCAGCTGGAAACAAGCGAGAACATTTAACAATGGCTGGAGCTGGGCCATCTGGTAACCTTGATTCGTTCCAGAGAAACGCTGTGTAATTAAATCTGCTTGCAGTCTTCTGCTTCCGCTCTTGCGCGAATGTTTGGGTCTATAGGTCTGGCCTCAGGAAAATTACCGCCGCTCTACGAAGAAACTGCGTTGTAACAAACTGCAATGGTACTTGCTCATGAAGGTTATAGAATTTAACTAAGATCCTCCTAACTTTCAAGCCGATTAATTACAAGTGCTTGCAGCGTCGACTGAAAGCTCACCTTGTTCGTGCATGTGTTTCAGGCTGTACGAGGGCACAGACGACTGCGAGGTGTGCTTCCCAATCACGAGCCACTTCTTCTTTGCCTCAGTAACTCGCGTGCGATCAGCGCCGTTTTAAGTAAGAATTGCTTTGAGCCCATATCCTAACCTAAAATCCTAGCCTAAAGAAAAAAGAAAACTTGGAAGAGACACCTTTGGCCCGCCTTTTAGGGTATGACGCGACAGCGATCAGTGCCCACATGTCCCGAATTGGTCATTCTCTGCTTTGCATTCCTCCTACCACTCCTGGTGCAGCGGTTAAACGACCTGCGATGGCAGGCGCTGCCACCGGTGTGTGTGTATATATGTATGCATATTGTCACGAAGTGGTGACTGCAATCCAGGGATCAGAACTACAGCGAAAATGGCTTCTAAACAAAACTATTTGGGCTGACTTGCGCCTACAATGGACTGAATCACTCGGCGGCGGCGTAGCAACAAGCGTGCTCGGCGGTCGTCGAACAGAATGCCTGCCGCTCTAGGCCGTGATCAATTTAAAGCTGGCAGCGAACTTTCGAGATACAGCGTACATAGCTACCCAAGATTCTGGAACAACCTAGAATTGGCTCCGCGAAGGTGCGAACAATGGAAATAAATCTCGCGTCTCTCATCGCAAACAAAGCGATAAAGCGGCGTGCCGGCAGCTTTGAAGCATGAACAAACACTGCAAAGTTTCGCCGCAATATATATATATATATATATATATATATATATATATATATATATATATATATATATATATATATATATATATATATATATATATATATATATATATATATATATATATATATTAGCAGACAAGTTAAAGGAAATGAGGGGCCCGTTTGACAAATTTATGAAGGGGGCCAACAGTCACCGAAACCAAGGTGCATAGGGGAACGTTAATTTTTTTTTAATGTGTTATGCTTATGAGTGGGATAATAATACTTAGATTAATAAATTGCTTAAAGAAAATTACTTATAAAGCAGCAGAAAAAACAACCATGCCGCCGGTGGGATCCGAACCCACGACCTCCGAATATCGCGTCCGGTGCTCTTACCAACTGAGCTACGGCGACGGCTGTCCAATCTGCTGCTCTCGTGGGTATTTATGTTTACTGGGTGTAAGCGAGCCTTGAGAGTATTTATGAAGGGGGCCAACAGTATATATATATATATATATATATATATATATATATATATATATATATATATATATATATATATATATTAGCAGACAAGGGACGAAGGGCTCTTTATACATATGACAGAAGCCAACAGCCACAGAAACCAGGGAACATAGGGGATTTATTTATAATTTGAGGTGTTGATCAATGGCGATTATTAGCGAATATTTTCGCTTAAAGATAATTGATTACAAAATCAGAAAAACTACATGCCGCCGGTGGGAACCGAACGCAAGACCTCCGAATAAAAAAAAATCCCCTATGCTCCAAGGTAACAGTGGATATTGGCTTTTGTCTTATTAGCTTTTTAGTTATTGCAGTCTGGTAGCACGAATGGTGAGCTATATAGTAACACGGACAAGACAATGCCGTAAGAGTGTTTGAAACGAAGAAAGAGTCATTTTCTAAAGACAGCAGCGCGAGATAATACGGTGTTGTTTTTTTTTCGCACAAAATCAAACCTGAGTTACGAGGAGAGCAGGAAGTTCAGTGAAAATGCAACGGCCGCGGGTAACGTGCCGGAATCCCCACGGCGCCCATTTCAAACTGCCTGCGCAACTGTGTCACGGCGTGCAATTTCTTTTGTTTCGTCGCGTGGGTCAAGAAGGATAGTCTACTCAAGGGTTAGGGTTATATAAAAAAAATTGGAGGGCACACTTAAGCTCCGCCTTAATGGGGCTCTGAAAGGTGCTCTAATAAAGGTGCGGTATGCCTGGATTGTTAAAGCACGCCGCCTCACGAATATTGTCCAGGAAGAATTTTTAATGCGCTTCGTAGAAACAGAGTTATCTGTAGTAAGAATTGGTAATTGGTTTTTTGGGGGAAAGGAAATGGCGCAGCATCTGTCTCATATATCATTGGACACCTGAACCGCGCCGTAAGGGAAGGGTAAAGGAGGGAGTGAAAGAAGAAAGGAAGAAAGAGGTGCCGTATTGGAGGGCTCCGGAATAATTTCGACCACCTGGGGATCTTTAACGTGCACTGACATCGCACAGCACACGGACGCCTTAGCGTTTTTCCTCCATAAAAACGCAGCCGAAATTTGAATTTCAGCGTCTTCGCGCCTTTCTCTCTCCTCTCGTCACTTTTTGCACATTGGAAGGTCGGCGCTCCTCCGGCGGCCTCACGTCCGGGAGTGAGCTTCCTGATCCGCCGGAGCTACGCGGCTTATTGGCCGCGACCACGGTAGCTGCCTGACGTCTGAAAGAATCTAACCAGCAGCCACCTCTCAACATGTACACGTAGATGCGAGCGACGGAGGCGAGTGCGAGCATGAAGTCGCCGGGAAGGGCTCGCCAACTTTCGCGCGTGATTGTGGGTCGTCTGCTGCTTGTAGATCGGTTAATGCCCATATTTGCGGAATCGGTCATTCTCAACTTTACATCTCCCTGGGTGACCACTCCTTGAGCAATGCGACTGCCCTGCGATGGCAGGGATGTTGTGCGACCCAAAAAAGAAATTGGCAGATCGCACGAAGTCTGCTGAAGGAGATACCGACGATGCGGTTCTTGCGTACAAGTATCACGGGATGCAGAACTGTCCTTTGCTGGTTTTTGCCAGTTCTAGAGCTGAGCAGGCCCACAGTATAGACGGTGAATTTCGGCTTCCAATTCCTATGGGATTGGCACACCGGACTCCCGGGGCAGGAAAACAAGCCTAAAGTGAGGGCAACCCCGACCCGGGTTCTATAAAGCGCAACTCCCTCGGCGCCGGTGAGAATGCGGGGGAGGATTATTGCACACGGAGGGACTATACTCCGCTCGCAAGCTGTTTGCAGCGCTGTGAAGGCTGCGGCGATCTGAGCCACTTAGAACGCCGTGCGCTGCGAGCAAGGTGTCTTCCGCTCGTTACCTCGCGCCTGGTGGCTCCACCTCTGGAAAGAAAAGAGCACCGGTCTCCAGATGTTGCGCGCAGGAGACTCGGGTACAGTGTACTAGAAGAGGGTACATGTAACTCGGGTATGGTAGCCGCCATAGCTCGGGAAACTCGGCCGACTCTGCGGGCGCCATGATTAAAAATGGCGGCGCCCCACTTCCAGCCGGACTCCGCAGTGCTGTGTTCACGCTGGCTTAGTCTGCTTGTTCAACCACTGAACGAAACGCTCGCTGTAGTTGCGAAACACCACCCCGAACTATCTTCTCAATCATTGCAATAATTACTTGAAAAATTGTCACAACACTGCACAAATGTTGTCTTCCTTGGCCCTAACTGGAGGATCGATCTCTACCTTTCACAGCGCTGCAAACACCTTGAGATGAAGTTATAGAGCATGCGCACAGCGCCGGTGATTTCCCTTTTTTAACAAAAGGAAGGTGGCGGCATCCAGACTGAGCGAGGAGTTGAGACGGTGGCGAAAGGGGATGGACGACCAAGCGGGTCGCAGAATCGGCGTGCCTGTGCGAACTCGGGAGGTCACGCGAAACCCATTCAGTACGTTCACAGCAGCAGCCGCCATATGTGGGAGAACTAGAAACACTGCGAGAAGATTTCCATAATCCGCTTATCTGCACCGATGAAGCTATGCATGGTGTTCACCATCATATGGTGCCCGTGACGTCTGGTGCAACCTGTCTACTATAGCTGATCGGTGCAGGGTGCCAGGCGATGGTTATCTTCCCGTTCAAGGGCCACCCCAAGATGAACACCTGCATCGGCGGCACCCACACCGTCGATGACTGACAGCCCCTCGTCCCCGTGCGTGGCGCCTCCTTGGCGGAGGAGGTCCATTCGCAGGGTCGTTACTACAGATAAGTCGGCTAGGCAGAACGTCTCCGCTCGTCGTGTCGGGCGCCGCATTCCTCTCGGGTGGTCGCATGGGAGCGCGTATTGGGAGAAGCATATAGCAGGACCCCGCATTGCCTTTGGAACCGCTGTGGTGGGAACACAGTGTGCAAGGGGGAGGGGGATAGAGGCACACAACAGCGGTATTCCATCACTCGCCATCCCACCGCAAGAATGTATGAGCGATGGCTACGTTAATACCGAAGATACCGGCAATTAAAAATAACTCCCCAACTGATACTCTGGTGCCCCCGAAAACACAGGATGTTTTTAGGCTTTCCGAGGTGAAAATATGGCTTTTGGGGCATAGTATTACCTGTGTTGGCGGACAGGAGGAAACCGGTGAATCGTCTTAACTAGTAAGCTGGTTAACTAGTTCCTAATGAGGATGAGGACCTCATGCTGATTACCCACTAGCCCGAACCCTGACCCTTCTTAGTTCCTAATAATTAGCTTTCAACTAATAGGGTTAGACGCCTGGTTGCAATGAGATGTTTATAGCTGGCTGTTAGTAATAGCCACATCAGTTCACAATTTCGAAGCGCGACTATACAGACTGTTCTGTATAGTCTCGCGCAATTCGAAAATCGCGCGTCTTTGGTGAGCCCTGAGAGAGGTCTGTCGCACGTGCCACGTGTCTTCTCCCGCCCCGCCTGTGTATTTTCACCGCTCCTCGCTGTGCCAGCCGAGACGCGGCAGGCGTTGCAGGGTGTCACGGAGCCACCTTGATCCGTGAATAACGCGGGCCATGCTGCCGTTACTGAGCGTAAGCGCCGAGTCCAAGATAACAATCAGGAGATGTATATGAGACACATTCTTTGGAGCGCGCTGTCGGACTCGTTGGCTTTCTAGGTTCGCCCGTGGGGACACAATTCTTGAGAAGCTCTGGCGGTGCTAGCTGCTATAGAGAACAGGATTTATGCCACGAACGAATGATTTGAGCTAGTATTTGTGCTCAAGAGGTTCGATCGTCATTTGGCTCTAGTCCTAGCAGCGTACGTGTCGTGGTCTTTGGAACACGCTACTTGACATGTGTCGCTATCGGTAGCTATGACATGTGGAAATAGATGGCCCAAATACTCTTACACATCTTTCCAAAGTCTCCAACCAAAACCAAAAGTTTCAAAATAACCACCTAGGAGCGATGAAATCGCCCGCGTCACTAGAGGTAAGAGAAACACAGCACGTGCCAGCGTTCAATAAAACCTTTTTTTTTTAAATTGCCACAGTGTGCCTGCTGGCATAAAGTATTATTTATAAATATAGGTACACACTTGACTCTCGAAGAAAGTCCAGTAACATTCGGTGGTGTGGCCCAAAAATCCATTCGTTCGAACCCGACCTTGCCCCGCCGCGGTGGCTCAGTGGTTAGGGCGCTCGACTACTGATCCGGAGTTCCCGGGTTCGAACCCGACCGCGGCGGCTGCGTTTTTATGGAGGAAAAACGCTAAGGCGCCCGTGTGCTGTGCGATGTCAGTGCACGTTAAAGATCCCCAGGTGGTCGAATTTATTCCGGAGCCCTCCACTACGGCACCTCTTCTTCCTTTCTTCTTTCACTCCCTCCTTTATCCCTTCCCTTACGGCGCGGTTCAAGTGTCCAACGATATATGAGACAGATACTGCACCATTTCCTTTCCCCCCAAAACCAATTATAATTATATATATGACCCGACCGCGGCGGCTGCGTTTTTATGGAGGAAAAACGCTATGGCGCCCGTGTGCTGTGCGATGTCAGTGCACGTTAAAGATCCCCAGGTGGTCGAAATTATTCCGGAGCCCTCCACTACGGCACCCCTTTCTTCTTTCACTCCCTCCCTTACGGCGCGGTTCAGGTGTCCAACGATATGAGACAGATACTGCGCCATTTCCTTTCCCCAAAAAAACCAATTAAAAAAGGTGTCAAAATGCTCATAATGAAAAAGCCAATGCTTGATGATGGTAATCAAGAAAATTTCGAGTGTATAATTAACAATTAAACAAATGTAAAATGCGTTCAAAGGTCTAACGGGTAAGGCGTCGCGTCTAACGGGCGATGGCATTCCATGGCCTCACTTCACTGGCAGCGCTGCACCACGCACGCTATCGCGTTCGTCTAAAAACGAAGCTTGTGTAATTTTTTGAAATAGCGGATAACGCATTTTTTTTTTTTTACCGTATACACTACCTCATACTGCCGCCGCGGTGGCCGAGTGGTTATGGCGCTCGGCTGCTGGCCCAAAAGGCGCGGGTTCGATTCCGGCCGCGGCGGTCAAATTTCGATGGAGGCGGAATTCTAGAGGCCCGTGTACTGTACGTCGTCAGTGCACGTTCAAGAACCCCAGGTGGTAGAAATTTCCGGAGCCCTTCACTAAGGCGTCTCATAGCCTGAGTCGCTTTGGGACGTTAAACCCCCCCATAAACCAAACTACCCCATACACTCATTTTATACTGGCATTAGATTCTGCAGAGTCAGAACGTCCCCCCTGCACTCATCGTAGCTTTGGTAGTGCTGCAAGAAACTACTGAGGTTCGCAGGACGCTGCAACAGGTTTCTTGCAGTCCAACATAAGCGGGTCTCTCGCAGTGATGCATTTTATTGCTCATGCGCGGTTCTCGTCTCAAGGAGCACCGCTACCTCCCACCGCTGATGGGTTCGCGTTGTCGTGCACTTCCCATGCGCTTCACTGCTTCCTTTTCAAGTGTTTGCCTGAGATTCAGTTTGGCCTTCCTCGTACCGTGTAACATAAAATTCAAGATCATGTGACATACGATGTCTGACAGTGACACAAGCTCATCACCATGCGTGCAAAATGTGGTCATTGTATGCCAACCCACGGAGAATGCCATCCCATCATTGGAAGTGGCTCAATTTATTTACAACTACTGCTTATATAAACAAACTCTCCACACTGTAGTTTTGAATTAATGTGGTCTATTGTACAAACAGATCAGAAGCTCGGATGCTGACGATACTGTTGCAGCTAGCAAGAGCCAAAGAGGCCTATGATGGAATCGAGCTATATCAGCTGGAGTTGGTCCGATGCCTATTTCACAGTCACACACTGACCTTATAGGACACGTGATAGTGCTGCGCAAAAGCCCTATAAATTTAGCAGGACCCAAATTTAGCAACATTTGAGTGTCTTAAAAGCAATTTTTTCCTTGCTTGCGTATTTTCCGCAAAATGGGAGAGGCTTTGATTCAGTCAGCCATCTTGCTCCTCAAATTTGGGACAAGGAACCAGTCATGCCTCTGCACATTAGGCGGTAGCAGCTGCGCACACTGGGCGGTATTCTCAGCCTCTTTGCATTGGGCGAGGCTGTTGGTTGCTAGAATAGTAATTTGGCATAATTACCATCAAAAACCTCTAATTTGTTGCAGCACGTAGCAGGTTTAACACAATGGCACACGGTGGCGACACTGCATAATCATGTAGTTTTGGCCTCAACAGCTGAGCAGCGATTATGACATCACAGCAGAGTTGAGGTCACATGAGGCATGCACAACACATAGTCGCTACTCAGTCTTAATCCACTCCATCTCGTATGCCAACATGCCCCAAGGGACAGAATGACAGTGAATGAATGAGAAGCTATAGTACAGTGGAATAAGAGACGAATCTCATGGGGTCGCAAAAAAATTCTTATCCAAAGTTTTATATAACACTCGAACGAACAAAATCCGCCTTCAGAAGATGGTGAAATGCATTCCTGGAGATATGTTTATGGCTAACCAGATTTATTTATGGCCGTGCGGCCACTGCGCACTTCTCACGGTGCATACTGTATAAACAGAGATCGTAACATAGCTGATTTATGGGCAGCATTTAGCACTCAAAGGTACAGCTGCAGCTTGCGCGTTTGCGTAATCTGAAGTGGCATGGGAGAGTGTTCAGAAAGTCCTAAATTCAGCACATTGTACACAATGCACTACCGTCGGGGCACTTTACGAATTCGTATCATCTTGAAATTCATATAAGCCATGTTGTCACTGAGGTTCTACTGCATTAGTTTTTGTATGCTCGACTGTGACATCATAGCCACAGGGTTGTGCAAAACCAAAACAAAAATGTGACACAACCTCATTAATTGGCCCCCCGCAGGGGGGCGCCTGCAGCTTGCAGGCGTCGCGACGGTGAGTGGCGACACCGCCGGTTCCCGAGCATCCGCAGGGACTTCTCCACAAGGGGATGATGGTGAATTGTGCATCACCACGGACCCGAGCACCCGCGCTTCGCCGTGCGTGGCATCGCCGTGTCCGGGGAAAAGGGGATCCTGGTGGTTGAGCCGATGCCGAGCGTTTGGACCCTTAAGGCCCCTCGGCGGAGGCAACACACCACTTTGGCCCCAGCTTCCTGTAGACGGCACCTCCGGCCTGACCCGACCGGGGGAAATCGGCAGTCGTCTTTTCTTATCCTCCCCTCCATCTTTTACTTTCCTATCATCTTTCTTACAACTCTCCTGTCTCCTCCTCCTTCCTTGGTTTTTCCTTTTTTCCTGGCGGCTAGGGTTAACCCTGTGTGGCGAACTATCCTGGGTTTCGTCATATTCGGTTATAGCAATGGTGTACAGCTGGCGTGGGCAGGACTTGTTTTCAAGTTCCTGTCCTGTCCCCTAGTTGGGCTCCATGGTGGGTGGCTGGCACCAAGGCCGAAGAACAAAATTTTTTATGGCTTCCTCCCTGCTTAATAATGATCGCCCTCTGAAAAGAGGACGGACCGATGTCACAACACAGTTTTTCAGCAAAAAGAAGACAACTTTTCCGAAGTACCACATAGTCCACAGTAAAGAAACAGAAAAGCCAGCCAGACAAATATCCCCGTTCCTTGTTTCAAGAGTTCTTACAGAGTCCCTAGGCCCTCAGTACAAAGTCACAAAGTTGGATAGTGGTGACCTCCTCCTCGAACTGCTCGACATAACTCAGATTTTAAAGCTTGCAAACACTGAAACTTTTGGCGATATTCCTGTCTCTGTTACACCGCACAGATCATTGAACACAGTATGTGGTGTCATATCTCAGATAATGATTTCCTGCACCTAACAGAGGAAGAGATGCTTGAAGGACTGAACCCTCAGAATGTTACCAACGTCCACAGAATTACAATCCGCAAAGACAACAAAGAGATTCCGACAAAACACCTGGTCCTGACGTTTGCCTCATGCACCCTACCCGAGTCAATCGAGGTAGGCTATGCAAAAATCTCCGTTCGCCCTTATATACCCAACCCTAGACGCTGTTTCAAATGCCAGAAGTTCGGTCACGGCTCCCAGAGCTGCCGCGGCCGCAACACCTGTGCTAAATGTGCCTCCAATGACCACCAATCAGACGGCTGCGACGCCGCGCCACGCTGTGCAAACTGCGAAGGCGAGCACGCTGCTTACTCAAGGTCTTGTCCTGCCTGGAAAAAAGAAAAGGAAATCATTACAATAAAGACAAAAGATAATATCACTTTTAAAGAGGCAAGAAAGCGTTATGCAATGTCGCAAGGCACTTTCTCCTTAACACCCCACACAAACTTCGCCGATGTGGTGCGCGGGCGCGGCTCATCACACCGGTCTCAGGCACCTGCCCAGTTCACACCTAGTGAGGCTGAGGCAGGGCCATCCGCGCCCCTGGCAGATGCAGCGAGAGCTGCTATGCCACCCCCAACAACGGGCCGGCCGTCCTCCAAGTCGGCAGCCCGCAAGGCTTCCCCGTTCGGGAGAAGTCTACCACCCCCCTGCCCGCGGGTTCCCCGCGGAACTCCAGCGCCTCCATGGAGGCGATGGACACAAGTCAAAGCTCGCCTCGGTCGCAACGGCGACGGGGCTCTCTTGACCAGAAAAAAGAAAAAACCACGATAACGGGCCCTCAACAGGGAGGGACCTGAGGTCTCAAAACACTCCTCCTTAAAATAATCATGGCGTTCCTTATCCACTGGAACTGCCGTGGAATTTTAAATAACTACAGCGATGCAACAGATCTCTTACGCTCTATGTCTCCTGTAGCACTGTGCCTTCAGGAGACCAATTTGGGACCTTTACAAAAAAATATTTTTAAGAATTATAAAGTCTTTCGCCGTGACCGTGAGCAGGCAGATAGGCTCTCTGGAGGTGTTGCTGTCGTTGTTAAGAGCGGTGTTGCAACACGTGAAATCCAGCTGCAGACGAATTATGAAGCCATTGCAGTCACCGTCATTAGCTTTAAAACAATTAACATATGTTCAGTATACCTTCAGCCACACCTCACAGTAACACTTCATGACCTAGAATCACTTTTTAATCAGCTACCAGAGCCATATCTGGTAGTTGGGGATTTTAATGCACACTCCCCTTTCTGGGGTGGTGTACAGACAGACACTAGGGGCCGTATATTAGAAGATTTTATTCTGTGCAATAATGTTTGCCTACTCAATACAGGCAAACCCACATATTGCTCTCCAGCCTCAGGAAAAATGAGTTGCATAGATTTATCTTTTAGCTCTTCTTCCGTTTTTACCGATTTTAAGTGGGATGCTCTCGATAACGGAAGCGATCATCTTCCGGTAGTGGTTAACTTTTCATCGCCACCATCAGTCATCCCTAGTAAACCACGCCGTTGGAAACTACACCTAGCCGACTGGCAACTATTTAGAGAAAAGGCTAGCCTGGAGAAATTATTTTCAAACAGTCTTAACGTTGACGAACTGAATGAAATTTTTACAAGCTGCATTATTGATGCTGCGTGCCAAGCTATTCCTCAATCGTCAGGAATAGTACGACAAAACAACAAGGTATGGTACACGCAGGAATGCCGGGAAGCAAAAAAGAAGCAAAATAAAGCTTGGGGAGTGTTTCGAAGATACCCAACTCAGGAGAACCTCATCAACTTTAAAAAGACGAGAGCAAAAGCTCGGTACATCCGCCGAAATGCCGAAAGAACATCATGGAGAAGCTACGTATCATGCATAAATAGTTCAGTTACGTCCAAAAAAATGTGGGAACAAGTCCACAAGTTTAACGGAAGCTTTTCTCCTTACACAATTCCTTTCTTAACAGCTCCAGGTACACAGACAAATATAGAGGAACAGGAAAACATCTTGGGAGAACATTTCTCAAACATTTCTAGTTCTTCACACTACACAGAAACATTTTTAAAGCATAAACATGCAGTGGAGAAACATAGACTTCCAACAACGGGTTGCACGAAAGAACCGTACAATGGTTTAATAACACTCCAAGAAATAAACGAAGTTCTCTCGGCCGGAAAAAAGACAGCACCTGGCCCTGACAATATACATTACGAAATGCTAGCACATCTTTCCCAGCCATCTGTGGAGGCGCTCTTGAAGTTTTCTAACCAAGTGTGGGTGCTCGGAAGATTGCCGAAAGCTTGGAAGAAAGCAGTTATTGTACCATTCCTGAAACCTGGAAAACAACCAACATCCACTACTAGTTACAGGCCGATAGCCCTTACCAGCTGCCTTGCCAAATCATTCGAAAGTGTGCTGAATAAAAGACTAACTTTTCTGCTTGAATCGAACTTATTGACATCCATCAGTGCGGTTTTAAGAAAGCATGCTCAACAACAGACCACTTAACTCGCCTGGAAAATACTGTCCGAGAGGCTTTTATACATAGACAGCACTGTCTTGCCGTCTTTTTTGACCTCGAGAAAGCATACGACACCACCTGGAGGTTCGGCATCCTTCGTGACTTAGCAGATCTTGGCATCCGTGGCAGGATGTTGAACTGCCTGAAGGACTTCCTTTCCGACCGCTCATTTCAAGTGCGCCTAGGATCAACCCTGTCCAGGGGCTTCGTTCAAGAGAACGGGGTTCCTCAGGGGTGTATTTTGAGCACGGCATTGTTTGTTATAAAAGTAAATTCCATAGCCAAAGTAATACCGAAGGGCATTATGTATTCCGTCTATGTTGACGATCTGCAAATAGCGTGCACATCCTCAAACCTGGTAACATGCGAGAGACAAATACAGCTGACAATGGATAAACTGGTGACCTGGGCAGACGAGAACAGTTTCCGGTTTTCCACACAGAAAACCGTGGCCATTCTTTTCTCTATTAAGCGAGGCTTACAGGCCGACCCATTTATACACCTGAACAAAACACAGCTACCGGTGAAAAATGAGCACAAATTCCTAGGCGTAACCTTTGACAAAAAGCTCACTTTCTTGCCTCATATAAATGCACTGAAAAAGAAAGCCTCCCGATCCCTCAACATACTCAAAGTGCTGTCACGAAAACATTGGGGTGCCGACAGGACATGCCTTCTAAAAATTTACTGCTCTGTAGTACGCTCTACCCTTGATTATGCATGTATAGTGTATGGGTCCGCGAGACCATCATACCTTAAACGACTAGATACAGCGCATAACTTGGGTTTGCGTCTCTCCACTGGTGCTTACAGGACATCACCCATTAACAGTCTTTATGTAGAAACCAACGAACCGTCACTCGAGGACCGAAGAACCATGCTCACTTGCTCGTACGTTTTAAAAATCCGTTCGCTTCCCAAACACCTATGTTACCCCATAGTCACAAAGTGCCCATCAAGAACACTTTTTAACAACAAACCACAAGCTATCAGGCCACTCCTCCTGCGTTTTGAAGAGATGTGTCAAAACCTCGGCGTACTGGACACATTACCTGCCATTGCTCGAAGACGAGCTCCACTGCCTCCATGGCACAATTTTCCGGCAATCTGTGATTTTACCCTTACGCAGTTCCAAAAAAAACAAACTCCAAAACAACATATAGTACAGGAATTCCTTGCACTCGAAGAAAAATACAGTAGTTTTACGGAGTTTTACACTGACGGTTCAAAAACGAATGTTTACGTAGGAAGCGCAGTGGTGCGAGGAAATTCGGAGACAGCAATGCGACTTCCACAGTGAGCATCCATCTTCAGCGCAGAATGTTATGCAGTATGTGTGGCAACAAAAAAAATACTAAACGAGAACCTCAAAAACACTATTATTTACACAGACTCTTTAAGTGTACTTACAGCCCTCCACTCTAGAAACGCAACCACTCCCATACTTGGGGACATCATACACAACATAGTAACAGCAACAGCTCGAGGACAAAACATTAAACTCTGCTGGGTCCCGAGCCACGTCGGAATAAAAGGAAATGAGAGAGCAGATTTGTGTGCCGCTCAAGCTCGAGGCAAGGAAATAAAAAAAGTAGATATACCCTTTAATGACTGCATGAAATTAGTTCAACAGAAATTAAGACAAAAATGGCAGTCGCGTTGGAACAGCGAAGTGAATAATAAACTGCACTTTGTAAAACCAGTTTTGGGTGAATTTAAGTCATGTGTGCACCAGGAACGTTTTAAAGAAGTGGTTTTATGCCGTCTGCGAATAGGCCACACGCACAACTTCCTGCTAACAAAACAAGATAAACCTGGTTGCGAGGAATGCGGAGAACTTACTGTTAACCACATTTCTCATGTGTGAAACTAGAAAAACTAAGAAAAAAGTACTTCACTCAATTTTATCATGAATACATTCCTTTTCACCCAACATTGCTCTTAGCTGATAATGCCATTGTTAACATACCCTCCGTTTTTAGCTTTTTAAAAGCAGCGGGCGTGCTCGAAAAACTAATTTTTGAACCACTGGTTCCCTTTATTACATGATACACCTCAGCCACTTTCTCATTCCTGAGAAGTAGGCTGAGGCTTTTTATTTGATTGGTTGGGAGCCTCAGGATCCTTGCCTAGCCAAGGATAGCCGCTAAGGCTGCCTGGCCTTCTTTAAGGCTTTTACCATTAGCGATTTCCAAATTTCTTCTCTTCTTTTACTAGGCAGCACAATGTTTTTAAGTCATCTACGCCATCGGCATTTTTTGATATTCGTAAACATTCTACAGAAAGCCAATTCTACACCTTGAGTTTGGCGCATGATGGCCTTAGCTGCCTATGTGCCATAAAACCCAACACACAACACAACAACAATCATTAATTGGCAGATGGTTGCAATTTAGAAAGGATGCTGTAGGTCTACTTCAGTAAATTCTTTTATTTCCATACATGCTTATGCATACTTTGGATACAAGGAATCAAATGTTTGAGCAAATACGAGGTGAAACGGGACTGCATAAAAATACCCACCTAAACAACTCTCCAAGAAAAACTGATAAATTGAAGACAAAGACAAATGTAAACTTTTGAGGTCAAAGCAAGGGATGCCTTTGCAGAAGCTTGATTGTAAACACATCAATGCATCAGTAACGAAAAAGCCACTTTTCAGGCTGATGACTAAACAGGGCTACTTTGCAGTAAACACTTCTGCTACAACAAGCTTTGCTACAGCAGTGTTTTATGCAGCATCACCAGCATGCAACACACAGGTGCATAATCCACTCCTCCAACAGTAGCATAACAGTATCAGAGCAGCATGAAAAGCATTAAGCATAAAAGCATTAAATGTATGCACAGGTACTGGCACAACTTCATGCAATAGAGAAAGCAACTAAAAGTGCCGTTAAAACGACCTTCACAAGGCTAATGCTGAGCATTGATAACACGCACGATAAACCACTAGACTGCGGAAACAAAATTTGCACTATAAAAACAAATAAGTCCAACAATAGGCAAGGCCACAAAGAATTTATGCAATGAAGAGCTAAAGCTTCTACACTAGACAGGAAGCTTTACACAGAGCTTCACTGCATTACACAATAGTTATTTGATATCAAAAATATGTTTCATACTGGAGAGTACCAAAAACACAGAAGCAAAAATAATGCAACAACACAATATTAAGTATAATTAACATCATTTTTTTACTCTGAGTGCTGCAACAGGTGCAATTTATGAAAGCAATATCTGCTCATGGTATGAAGCTACTATAATGTAAATATGTTTTTAAACAATCTGCAGATTTGGCAATAATTTGAAAGATTAATGGCTTAAAATGACATTGCTTGCATACAGGTTCCCACAACTTGTGCAGCAATTGCTAGATGAAACGATCTTTGTGCTGACATTTTATTTCGAAAAAAAGAAATGCATGTGAGCTTTTTTCTTCCACTAAACTGCGGCCCCTGGAACTTGTGAGTGCACCTCCGCAGCCCTCCATGCATGATTTTTCTCAATGAAAAGCAAACAATTCTTTTTGGCATCACACCTGAGTGCTGTGAGGATGCCTCCATCTACTTATGGTGCCTGCATGCATGAAAAAGTTGACCATTTATGCTGGGTGGAGGACAGTGGCAGGTCCTGAGGCGGGGGAAAACAGCTAGACCATCACCCCACGTGGCCACCGTCACAGTTGCAGCGAATAATACTAATTTTTGTTCCAAAGGCCAGCACTAGCAACTATAAGTGACAAGTTTACCAAGTGGGAAACGAGAATGAGCAGTGCATACCGACACAAAGACTAATGTCGCCCTCCTCCAACCCTGAATTGGTCGAAAGAAATGAGAAAGGATGGGCAAATTCTGAACAGGGCTTGAGAGAGAGGCCGATTTTTGTCCCCACATGTCACCTCTGCAATACTGAGGTACAGACAAGCCAACCTAGAACCCAGCAGTTTAGTGATTAGCTGCAAATTTAAGGCCAAATACCACTAGGCTTCACTGATTGACATGGCACTTAACCACGTGGTTTGGACCACACATCTGAGTACAGCCTGAAGTATTTGCTAATGTGCTGTATAGTCTTACTGCAGTGAAGTTGTAGGCACTTAAACTATGCAGAGAGAAGCCAAAGATGAACAGGTGTCACGATGCGAGAAGAGTTAAGTGAATATGGAAATGGGACAGCTGGTGGCAGGTGAAAATAAAAACTACATGGCGCAAAGATGTGCCCATGGCGGGTGGTCCAAAAAGAGTAAAGCACACCGAGAGAAATATATTGCCCCTGAAATTTACACCACAGGCAATAAGGAAGGCTGTAGAGGAACAGTCCGGGCTAACTTAAACACGCTGGTGCATTTCTATGTGTTGCAAAGTGTCAGCATGCACACATTTCTGCACTCTGTTTCTATCAAAGTATAGCCACCACAGCTGGATGCTAAAATGACGACCATGTCACAGTTGAAAATCGAAAGACATGAAGATGCAAGCTGAGAGGGAAAATGAACACTGTTACAAGAAAAAGAATGTTCCAACCACAAGCACTGGTGAGCTAAATGTGCGTAAATATTTCTGATGAAGTCAAAAGGCCTCCTTCAGAACTGCAATGACCAATCATTGCTAGCTAGCATGACATGCACAGTGCCCAAAAATTTTAGCAAAAAGTATTGCGGTGGCCTCTGACAGTTTGAAAGTGATGATACCAATCCACACAAATGCAATACTCATTGTGAGGCTTAACAAAATGACACTGCGAAGACAGCAGATGACTGGTACAAACTGTGAATGATATTTCAGGTACGCGTGGGCTTCATCTTCAATAAATGACAACCTCTATGTTTTCTTTGCACTAAATGGGCTAAGAGGGGTTTTGTCACTTTTGTGCAATCACCTGGTGAATGCATAGTTTAGTCATTTGGAAGAACAATGCTGGAGTACAAATTTCAACAAATATCAGCTTCCTTTCTTTAGTTTAATTTCAAGCTAGCCCTCTCTAAGCTCTTGACTAATCTGACTTTTTGCAGTGTCCCAAACAACTCTGGAATGTTCCATGGACTCCTGATATACCAAGCCAGCCTTCAAAATGCTAGTCCCAGAAGTCACCTCTTGCTAAGTAACTCCCAATTTCTTAAGCAGCAGCATTGCACAACTTCAACACAGAAAAGCACAACAACATCCCAAAACGCACTGGATCAATCAGCCCTCTTTCAAGAGTGCTGGTGTGACCCTGAGGGCAGCACAAGTACAAAACCACTGGCTTCAGCGAGCTCATCAGCAGAGTACGTGTCACAAATAACAGCCACAGGCATCCTTCTAACTAAAAGGCACCAACGGCTACATGCAAACATATTTGCCAATTATTTTCCTGCAGTAACGAAGGAAGTGGCTGCGTCTACACTTGAACACCTGCAGCAGCACAGTACTGAATTGGGACAATGGGAGACCAACACAGGGACAGGTTCTTAGAAAGCAGCTCCCACGCAGGCAGCCAGCCAGGAAGGCAGGGTCAATCAGTTCCATCAGTATGGTCTCAGCAAGGTAGCTGGCACAGCTCTGTAGAGGTGCCTGCCAGCCAACCGACCTGGGTGAGAAATGGCAATATCTACCCTGTAGGTCTGCAACCCTTGGAGCACTATGTCATCAAAGTACTTTGATGCTTTTGCAATGGTCATGTAACATCCGTACAATGCCATGGTGTGCTTCACATGCTACGAGAAGTACCGCAAAAACCCGCATATAATACGAACATGAATATGAGGTGAAATTTTAGAGACGCGAAATAGAAAAAAAAATTCATCCGCATATAATACGAGTGAGGTAAGCCAGGTAAGCACAAAGAAGAAAGATATTTATTGAAATCGGACACCACACTTCAATCACTCTCATCTTCAACAGCGCTTTCTTCAGAGATTTCTTTGTCCGACAAATCATCCCACAGGCACTCATCTTCTGTGCCATCGAGGGCGTTCGAGATGCCACACTTTGTGAAAGAACGACGCACAAGGTCCGCTGGGATGCTCGCCCATGCGTCCACAATACATTTGCACAGTGTGGCTGGCGATGCCCGCTTCAGCCGCCTGATCGCGTCACTGCAGGCTCACTTGAGCGCATCCACTCTGCGTAGCACCGCTTGACTGCGTCCTTGAAAGGTTTGTTTACGCAAACGTCAAGCGACTGCAGCTGGGAAGTCATTCCGCCTGGGATGACGACAAGTTCAGTGCCACAATTGCGTAACTCTCTTGACCGAGTCGGCCAAATGGCAGTGAAACGAGTCCAGCACGAGGATCGACAAGAAGGACAACAGTGCACCGGGCTGCATACACCACACGGGCTTCACCCAGTCAAGGACAAGACCCTCGTTCATCCAACCTTTCTCATGGCATCTCAAAATGACATTCTTTGGCAGCTCCTCGCCTTTCGGCATTGTTTTGCGCTTGAACACGACATAGGGAGGGAGCTTGTGGCCGTCTGCTGTGCATGATAGCATGACCGTAACCCGCGTCTTCTCGTTGCCGGTAGACCGGATGCAAACTTGTTTGGAACCCTTCTCGTGCACGCTGAGGAGTGATGGCATGTCCAGGTAAACCGGCGTTTGGTCCGCGTTGCTTATTTGCCATAGTTGAGAATTCTTGGACTTGCGCAACGAAATAATGTGGCACTGAAAAGCCACCAGCAGCCCTTCAAATGATTAGGGCAGTTTTTGGGAAACCGACGTTTGCCAGCGCAACGAAAACCCAGCATGGCACATGTAGCGGTAGATCCAGTGCTTGCTCGCTTTGAAGGCTGTGCTTGGAATACCTTTTTCTCTAGCAAGCTCCCTATCTTTTACCTGCATGAGCTCCACGCTCACAGCTAGATGTGCGGCTCGCTGCTCTCTTATGAACTCCGTCAGGGCGAGTTCAATTTCTGGGTATGACCCATTCTTCGGGCCGCGAAATCTTCTTTGCGTTCCGCTGCACGCGAAAAGTGCTTCCTTCTGTCGTCGCCATCCGCGGATGCTTCCCTCGGTGACGCCGAACTGTCTCCCGTTCGCACTGTTGCCGATGTTCTCGGCAACTAAAATAGTCTTTCTTTTTAAAGCACCCGAATACTGTTTTCGTGGCCCTGACATCGTGCTCCTCCACGGCAGAAAAAATACCTTCCCTTCGCGAAGCGTGGTTTATGTGTCAGTGCGTACGCTGTCACGGGTAACGAAGCCAAGCCGTAGCCACACATCAATAACGAAACCAAAACTTCGAGCAAAACTGAAATTTTTGTTCGTATCTGCAAATAATACGAGGCGGAAATTTGAGGCGCTAATAACAGGAAAAAACCTCGTACTATACACGGGTTTTTACGGTAACTGTGTTATGTAAATTAGGGGGCACAGGCCTCTATTTGAAGAAAGACACAACACCATTTCTCTAAGGTTACCATACCAACTAGCACTTGTCAGTGGTGGCACGACCGTGCACACTTGCGTCTAGCCTGGCAGCCCAACGGTGTTGCCTCCGACTGCCACCCCCTCCCCACCGCACATCTGGTGGCAATGTGCAAGCCGCAGCAGAGGCAGTGCTGACGCAGTGATGAACCATTTGCGATCATGAAACATTTCTCCGCATTTATGAATACAAGTAATGAGGATTTACTGTAGATATTTTCAAGGTGATTTCATCGACAATTTTTCGTTAAAGGCGCGAAACATCATAGACACAAGGAAGGTAAATGGGACTTGCAATTGTCTGTAAGCATTATCTTTATAATGTGTGTTAATCTTGCAATGGCAAATAGTTTTGTTAATAGACCTACACAAATTCAGTAGCCTGAACTTGGGGAGAACATCGGCCTTGTCAAACCCCGCTTCATTGGCTTTTTGCCCATGTTCCTGACATTGCATACTCATGATGTTGAATAAATCTGTCTGTCTGTCTGACTGAGTGCCCTGTGTCTGTGTGTTTCGTGCCTCTAAACAAAGATGAAAAATTACCTACTAGCCTAACAAGACTTTCTTTAACCTACAATTATTTCTTATTTTTGTTTCTGTTCGGCACTGTCCCCTTTAGTCTTCACAAGAAAATTGCATGTAACGAAAATCTGGATGTAACAAAATATCGTGGGCTTTATTCGATTTCGGTATATCCATGTTCATGTGTACAGAGAAAAAGATGTCAGTACAAAAGTGAAATTTGCCAAGCTTTCGCAGTCAGAAAAATGAATGATTAGTATTTCATCACATGCAGTAAAAGGCACAATTTGCAAAGCCTATACAAGGTGTATTATGGGTGAAGCATAACAAACATTTGGCTTTTTCCCACTGCTACATTTACTACACACTGGAATGATGTTCATGCATGGGATGAAATTCTTATTCTGACAACTTTTATAGCATGGCTCAATTATGTTGCATTCTTGACTACCTCAAGAAAGGAGCACAGCTGCCTTCTTACTGTTATTGCAGGAAGGCACCCCACACCTCAAGCTGCTGGTCAGGGGGCAGCAGATCAATGGGGCGCTCCCCACGTTTGTTTGGCACATCCAGGGATGCCCCTCGTTGCAAAAGAAGGTGCACCAGCTTGTCTCGATATTGGCTCAAAGAGCGGCAGGCCATGTGCAGAGCCGTGTCACCCGCATTGTTAGCGATGGCCGTCAGGGCCTCGGGGTCCTCCGCATTCAGAAGCAGCAGCTGCAAACAACGGGTGTGTACCAGACTATTTCATCTACAACCAGAATGAAAGTCCAGGTTAGCACACAGACATAAAAAAAAAACAGATTCAAACTCGAGAACTCTTATGACGTCACAGGATGGAGTGACGTGAAACGTGACGTAAACGGAGACTCCGTGATTTCTGGCGGCTAGCGGTGCGCTCTAGCAGCTGCCGAAATGAAAGCTACCGCCACCGCACATTGAAGGCATCTATCGGGGGTCGCTATCGTCGCTTCGTTTACGTTTGCACCGGCGTCTTGCGAGCGTTACGATGGATCCCGTTCCCGAAGCCGACGACGTAGTTCTCGCAAAAACTCCGGCCTGCATTTCAGCGACCTCAGCCCCAGAGAGCGTGCGATGCTTTTGAGGGAGCACAGTTAGGTTAGGCGCCGGCGGGTTGTCTCCCCCTTCCGCCGTGAGCAGCCGCTCCCAGTGCAGGGAATCGCGAGGGGACAGGACAAGGTCGGCGCGTTGTGCCCATCGGAGGCTGGCCGGGGCTTTGGGGCCAACGGATTGTGATTCCTTGAACGGTATGGTTGCACGGTGCAGCAGGCGGCGTCGAGGTCTCTCACGGTTGCAAGGGACAAGTTATTTGTTTATTTTTTTTGCCACAAAAAACGGATGGGTGCTCAAGGGCGGTCGCGTTTTAAAGTTAGCGGCTTGAAATTAAAGCCGACACACGACGCTTCAACGGCTTCCGCTAGATCCAATGGGTCCACTGGATCGGGCTCTCTCGCCCACTTGCATGTACCTTCAGATGTGTACTGTGAATGGATTAAATTAGCCGAGAGCTCGAAAACAACAGCTCCGCCCAACTGCCGAAGCTATTGAATTACGACACAACGCGCACCTCGCCGCGGAGCCGAATTAGTCTGGCCGGGCCGGCGGCGGCTGGCGCACTCAGCGCGAAATAGAGACATGCTCCAAGTCCCCCCAGTGCGGTTAGAGTACGCTGAGCGCGTCGGCGGCCAAGCGCAGTTGGAGTATAGAATAGAGGGTCTCGCTTTGGCCGGTCGCTGTGCAGCGCGCGTGCGTTACGCCGGAGAATAAACGCGCCTTAACAGAGCCTGCGCTTAACCACTAACCAACGTATTCGGTGGCGGCATCTATGGGAGCCACTCAAACCCCCTGCCCACTCACTGAATAAAAAGAAAATCCTGTGACAAGGCTCGAAATCGAACCAGGGTCTTTGGTGTTTCAGGCGGAGACGCTACCACTGCGCCACGACGGCTCAATGTGTAACCGTCAATAAAGGCGCATCTAGTGAATGCACTCTTCCGATGCAGAAATCTCCGCCCTTTCGCTACATACCTGCTGGCCTAACAGCGCTAGGCCATCAACAATTTTTCTTAACTGCCTTGTACCTTGTCTCCCGTCCTTAAACGATTTCCGTTAAGTAGTTTGAAGTTGACTGGCACAGCCGGGAATGTTTCGCCGGGCGAGCGTGCGTAGACAAGTACGAACTGCCTTGTACGATCACAGACCATCGTGCCATCATAGTTTTTCATCGACCGTGGCGATCATCTGACCAGCCTTAACAGGCTCCTTCAAAGTTTAACTAGCACTTGAAGCGGCACTTGGAGTTCCTCTGCTGTTCAGCGCTTGTATATCGAGACGCGGCAAAAACAAAACCACGGGGCACGCAAACCTCATACCATAAAAAATTGACTCTCTCCTGGCCGCCTGTGGCGCCGCCAAGCATCGGTTTTCTTTGCTTCCAACATTCAGGTTGTCTTTTGTCTGCCTTCCTTGTGTGATAAAAGTGCACTATCGGTTTTAAAACAAAACTTACTTCAATATTGAACAGCGCAACCTTCCTTTGACAGCCTCAGAGATTCGAGATACCATGTAGGAAGGAAAATTCCTCCAAGGTGGCGCCTCTAGTCCTAGGAAGTCATCACGCTTGTACTTGCGAGATTGGCCTGTGGCGGCGATACCTGTATTTTGGTTCTTGCTATTTTCTACCTTACAAGAGCTTTGCTTTCAGTAAGAGCGGCGTTTTTGTGATCAGGAGCTAGTATTCTATCGATACAAGCCAACTTCAATTTCTCCTCAGTGTCCCTTTAAGATGAAAACTACACGACAACAGCGATTTCTTGCAGTTACGTCAAATGTTTTAATTTGTGCATGTTATCAGGAGGGGCAGAAGCAGAACTGCTTCACAAAGGTAATGGTCTCGGTGACTACTTTCAGTGTACAAAACGGTAGTGCTGGAGCTTCTTCGCATGTAAGGAGGCTTCACCGCACAAAAAGCAAAGAGCACGTGACGAGCGCGGAGTTTCGGTGCACTGGAAGAATGAAAATACGATGCGAACGGAAGCGAGGCAAGCACACATTGGCGCCGGAGCGGCAATACACCTTTGAAAAACAAGCGAAAAAAGATTAGTAACATGGCAATCGTCGTACCAAATGATGTACGACATTGCTGGCTTGCTGATGTGTGCAGCAGGTAGCCGCCCGCACCGCCGGAGTAGCGAAGTTTTGAAAACGAAACTATGCTGTCAGACTCTCTCTAGGTCTCTCGATGGGAACCAGCCGACAATCAACACGCCTGCCTTTGTGCGTACATCAGAGGGGTGCAGAAGACAATGCAATATGCCAATCAGGCCTGTGGACGAAAATCTGGACAATCATCTATTGAACACGTCATATCTCGACATGGCACCCCTTCCGGGGCCTGTACGAATTAACCGATGTGAGCCCTACAACGTCCGAAAAAACGAGCTTCCGATGCCATAGACTTGCATGGGTGTTTGGTGGGGCCCGAATTAAGGGGGGGTTGAATTAACGAGGTTTTACTGTATTCGCTTTGAACCACAGTTGAGCCCATTTAATACAAACCTGAAGGTCATGCAAATTGCGTTAGTTTTTTCCGAAGTTCGTGATAAGTGGACCTGCCCTATTGTAACAAAAAAAAAAAAATTGTCAGACAAAAGTGAAGTTTATTTTTTAAAAAGTTCTTTGTGCATGTCTGTTTCTTCAAAGCAGACCCTATGATGCCGTTTTCCAAGCTCTCTAGCACTGTCATGTGTTCCTGGCTGAGACTTGCTGCGGTAGAGCTGCTTTAGGTGTTTAGCATTAATGCTGACAGCTATGGGGTCTCATGGCAACTGGTTTTGGTAGGTTAGAATCCTCATCCTCGATTCGTGACAGAGTTGCAGGGATGTGGCGACGGAGCTACCTCAGAGCATATGCACGCACAACGTACAGTACGCACCTATCTCGTGTAAAGCACTGGAGCCATGCAACAGGCTCCAAATAAAGCAACACCTCGCTGCAGCTGCTATGTTCTTGAAGCAACCTTCGCGTGGAAGTAGAGCTACATAAACCAGTAGTCATCAGCTGCCATTTGATTTCAGTTTTGATTGTTTGGTGTGCTCTGTGCATAAGGGTGATGCAGACTGTTTGCCATCTTACGAAGCCTGCATGCAGTGGCAGACAAGGCGGGGCATCGATTGGATAGGCGATGCAAGCCAAATGACTAGGTAGGCCAGGAAGGCATACTGGGTATTCAAACTTCTCAACTTTCTCTCACTGGTTGACCACCGGCTGAGTGATGACTCATGCACACCATATAAGGGCAACAGAACTGGTTCCAACCAAGTTTTGGCAGTAAAATCATAAGATTAGTCATTCATTAGACATTAAAGAACATAAGAATAAGTGCTAAAGGATTTTCTTCTCTAAGAATATAGTTATGAAGGTCCCCAAGTTGTTTTTGGGAGGGTTGACACTTCCTTTTAAGGGGGTCACGGGAATGGGAGACGCTCTTCTTTCTCCACGCCAATGGGAAGTGCACATTTTTTGACTGTGGAGGTGAGTTTACTGAGCCTTCTTGTTCGTTTCAATTGAGTGGTGCAGTCATGATTGTTCGTGTTATCAGAGATGCTGTGCCATAGCCCTGATATATATTTTGATGGTAGCTCCACCACTGTTCGTTATAACAAGCATTCGTTATAACTGCAGCTGTTACAAGTGGGCTTGACTGCATCTGCACACACGTACTTTAAAAGGTCCCTGAAAAGGGTGTTTGAGGTTGTCTATAAAATGCTCGCATTATGTAGATTACAGGCCAACAAGCGTTCATGCGCGTACAAGACCTCAAAAGCGAGCCGATAATTTACAATACAATTTTTAAAACTGCCCACTTCCGCACCTAGCGGCGACTGCGGTGCTGCGCTTTCGCCTGAATCCGCGCTCATTACGTCAGCGCTGGACTGCTAGCATTGGTTTGCGGGCGTCGGCAGCCGGTGGAAGGCGTGAGTGCGAGGGGTTGGCAGAGGAGTGTTGACATTTCAGCGTGCAAAAAGTGACGAGAGGAGATGGAAAGGCGCCAAGACGCGGAAATTCAAATCTTGACTACAGATAACTCAGCTTCTACGACGCGCATTTAAAAAATTTTTGCTGGAGGATATACGTGAAGCGGCACCCTTTAGCATCCTAGGAACATCGCATCTTTGTTGAGGCCCCCTTTCACAGCCCCTTTAAATGCACAGGTGCGAATTGGAATGTTATCCAGTGCTATGAAAATTGTTCTACCCCAGGTGCTTGCGATAAGGTAGCCTTAGCGCAGCTCTTTTTATTCAGCACAAAATAAAGCCCGTACAATTTTTAACATACTACGCGACAGCATGCTCTATGTGCCCTAATGCAATGCACTAAGGCTACCTCATCAGAAGCACCCTGGGTTGGACCATTTTCATGTGCTCGATAACTTTCCAATTAACACCTCAGTGTTTAAAACCATATTTATTAAAGTTAATTAATGTTTATCAATTAAAATAAGTGGAATGAAAAAAACAACATTCACTTCATTTCATTTAGAAAAGTATAGTATAGTACTTTGTTTTTAAATCTTGATCCACTTTGGGTGGAACAATCTGTATGTAAACTGCTACCATATTTACTTGCATAATGAACGCGCTCGAATAATGAATGCACCCCATTCCTTTTGCATGCAGCTTCCTGATGATGATAGTAAATGCTAGCACTTTTGCAGATGCCAGAATAACAATGCTATACTATAAAGAATGTGCAGAATGTCCAGAGTACGATACCCCACCCTGCAGGATGAATGGGCACTAAAAATGTTGCGTAAAAAATCCAAGAAGCAATAGAAACAACAGCTAGTAGAAAATGGTTTCTCTGTTCTATCTGCCACAAATAAGATCGTAGCTATAGCAATTTGTTGTGGCTGGTCTTTGTGCCTACAGACAGACAAAAAAACTTTACTTCTGCAAGTGAGATTTAGACCCTGCTGGGTCCCTGGGCCACTGCGTGGTCCCACACTGCATCATGTAGGTCATGTCAGGACATGACGTCGTCAGCCCGAGGCAAGCTGCGATGTTGGGTCTGCAGACGTGAGCTTGAACGTGCAGACGCGAGGAGCTAGAACAGAGTACCTTTCACAACATTTATTCCAAAGAGATGACAATGCATATGGCCTCCCCAACACTTGCAAATCCTTCCTTTGACTCTGTCACCTTCTTGTGACTTAGCCGTGTTTCTAATATCTGTGCCATGCAGGGACCCTAAACATGACACAGTGGTGTGCACAAAAGTTGCTCGTGTCTGGGCCATATTTAAGTGCTTGTGGTGACAATTCCGCGGATAACAGGTGGGCAGGCTGGCGTGGCAATACTGTTTATTGGGTTGACTTGCACCCACAATGAATTGAACAGCTTGGAAGTGTCAAAGATCAGAATGCCTACTGCTCTTGGCCAAGCGCAATTCAAAGGTGACTAGGAACTCTAAAAACAAAGAGCAGAAAGCACCTACGACAATTTTGCACACTGTAAAAGCAGCTGCACACGTCGACACTCACTCCAGATAAGTTTGGTTGCCTCTTGATTCAGGAAGTGATAAGGGCGCACGCTGCTGGCTTAGGGCATAAACAAACAAGCATTCAAAAGCTTTGCAGCAATAAAAAAGCTGGAGAGTTCAGCACAAGCCAGTAGAGGTAGGCGCTAGTTGTTCGAAACAGATTACGTCCCAGAAGGACATCGCGAGGTAGGCGGTCTGATTGAAGGGCAACCACCAACCTCGACGAGGTCCACCTTGTGATGCTGGGCGGCATAGTGGAGCGCGGTCTCCCCCACGCGATCTTGGAGCTCCAGATGAGGATGAGCGCTGGGAGTGGTGGTGAGCAGCTTGACAGCTGTACGGCAGTCAATCCGCACATAGCCCTCTTTGCCACCACTTTTCACACACAGCTGGCCTCCATGGGACAGCACTGCCCGGTGCAGGGGGGTGCGCCCTGAAATTTCCAAGCATAATACAGTTTGAACATGAGAATCTGATACATACTGCTTCCTTCATATCTTCTTTTTTTTTTCTTTTAATGGAGAGGAGAGAGGGTTAGTGGGTGGAGGAGGAGGAGGAGGAGGAGGGGGGGTGGCAGGCGAGGGGTGGAGAGAGAGACAAGACACCGCAGTCTCTAATAAGAGTTGAGGGGCGGGCAGAGTGGAGCTGGGGTATGGCGTGTCACAAGGTGATTGATGCACTGGATCATGCTACCTGCTTGCAGCCTGAACTAGTCAGTAGCAGCGGCTGCTCCATATGGAGAGAACACTAACGCCAACACATATCCTGTCGCAAGATTTGCACTGATCATCTGTGAATTATTTATTCCCTCTTATGATCAAAGTTTAAGTAGCAAGTGCAGTGCCCTCTCCTTAGTTGATTTGTGCACTGCAGGAGTATCATTTGCCCAAATTGTAACCATCATGCACCATCAACAGGCACACTTGTCCAGTTGCCAAACTGCAAACTCAAGGTCTTATATTCACCAGCTCTCATAAAATTTAAAAATGGTGGGCAAACGAGTAGGTATTTAAGTTGTTTTCAGCACCGCTAAAATTATTGATCCTCTGCAAAGAGACAAATCCATGAGTAAGCAAGACAAAAAAGGATGTGAAATTGGCCATAAGAAGCAAACTGTTCCATGTGATGAAGGTGTCCATCCCATACCACTATCATGTGGAAATGAATATATCGGGCAGACAAGCAGATGTGTAAACATGAGAATGAAGGAGAGCACGGTACGGTGTTACTAAGCAGGAAATGGCACAGTACACAACACTGACTAAAATGCAGACCTGAAGGAATGGCTAACTAGGAAGACGAAAAGTCAGTAAGTTTGGAAGCAAAGCAGACTAAGCAGCTACAAACATCACGCAGAGAGCAGCGAGTGGCGACGACGTTTGCCGATACCAATTTACCGTATTTATTCACATAATTTGTGCACCCCCAACAGTTTACCAGTATTTTTGAAAAAAAAAAAAATTTACTTGGATACCATATATACTTGTGTAAGGGCCGCTCTCGTGTAGGGGCCGCACCCAAAACTTAGCAGCTGGTAATTCGAAAAAAAAAAAAAAGCCAGCCAAAAGAATTGCTTCATGTGTGCATAATTTTTGCCCACGTGGCATGTTACATAGGGCACTGGTAAACACTGCCTGCGACACTCAGTACGACCACTTGTGCGTCGTCCCTAGCCGGACTCCACCCGGATTGTGAACATGCAATGCCTCAGCGCTGCTGAATTGTCTTGTGCTCTAGGCATTCGCACCAGAAAAGACAAAATGTTATGCTGAGCAAAAAAAACTAGAATGAGGAGTACCTACGCCAGCGGCGAATTTCTTTGTGACGTTGCGCCGCCCGCTGTATTAAATGCCCTCCATAATTTTTGCTTTGCGCTGCGCATGCGCCGTCATGCAATCCCAAGGAGAGCTACATAATGTGAGCCGGGTCTTACATTTGGGTATTTATTTTTTGGCCAGTGAGCAGTGCAAGATAAGGGGGAGGGGTCTAAGTATAAGCAGCAATATACAGTATATATTGCGCATTATGATCTTTGCAGCGTTTCAGGACTTGTCCAGAAAATTTGAGCATAATTCTCGCACCCCATTTTTGAAGCCTTAATTTAAAGAACAGAAGCTTGCAAATTACAAGAGTAAATACAGTACATACATCAAGGGAGATTCAATGTGTTCTACAGACTCTGAAGTTCTAGTAACCAGCAAAAAAACTCGCTGCTTGCTTCTCCCATTTTACTCCGTTTCCAAGATTAAAATGCATGCTGAACCTCAATCTACAGCAAGGGTTGCACTGCGATAGGTGGCATTGGGTGCCACCTATGCCCATTCAAACGGCTGATATTATCACCTATAGTGCCCAAGACATTCATTTCAGTGCAATTAGGTACCCTTTTGGCCATTCTCATCAAATCGGCACAGCGAATCTCGTATTGGCACATAAGGGCAATATTGTGACGAAGAAGACGACGAACTGTGCAGTGGCGCGGGCAGGAGCGCTCGCGCTAGGCCAGCAGCCATTAAATCATCTCACTGCCATCGATCATCGCGTCTCTTTCTTCAGCTGGCCGCCACGTAACATTATTGGTGCAGGAGTCTGAGTGGGAGCACTGAGCTGTCAGCGTTGTAAGCCAACTAGATTTTTCAAAAGAAAACTTTGTAAATGAAAAAAAAAAAATACCTTGGGCTTTACTGGGTGCACGCAAGGCTCAATGACTGCGTACGTGCAGTGTTCAATCACAGTCCTAGTTCCACATTAGCAACAATAATACTCTATAGTTGCGTAAATTTAAAGTTCTTTACAGCAATTCTTATTACCTCACTGCAGAGACACTGCAGGCATGCGAGATTCAACACCTATGTTCTGTTCCATAGGGATTGTGTATGAACTGTGTCGGCACTGCAGCTACTGTATGATAGAACAGAAAATCTTGGGGCCTTCTTAACTACTCTTAAAGAAAAAGCAATAGTCTTTTTGCAATTTTCCTGCAAAAGTTCCGGTTGGAACCGGTTCCACTGCCCTCATATGGTATGTATGAGTCACTACCTTCTGGAATGTTCGAGTACCTTCCATTGTATTATCATATGGAACTATACTAATCCGACACACTGATCGTCAATAATCCACCTTAATCCATTTTCTTGGGTGGGCCTACTTGCAAAATCTCAGGGGTCTTTAGAAATTCCTTAGGGTGAGCAAACTTCCAAGTTTTAGAAGTTGTCACCTGCCACAGTGGGCAGGTTATGACGTCAGTCACATGACCTCTCTCGACCAATCAGGATGGGCCATCAAGGCAGGTTGTGATGATGTCACAAAGCCACATGACCGCTCTCGACCAATTGGAATTTCGTTATGGAGAAACGGGAAACTGCATGATGACAACCTAAATGCTAGCGCACTGCTAACGGTTTTTGTCTTGCCATGGCCTTTTGGTTTCTCGATATGAAATTGCATGAAAAAAGCCTAAGATGTGCATTTTTTTTTCTTTTTACTCTGACAGCATCAGGAGGACCATGAAAGCAAAAACTGTGCAGTGGCGGCGTCTGTGTGAAGCCTCCATCCACTAGGTGGTGTTTAGGGGCATTTGCCTCTCTCCACCTGTCAAACTGTCCCCCTCCCTAAGTGTGAAACGCAGTAGCATATGGTTTGTGCTTATGCATAGTGTGGCAGCAGTAGAGGCCAAGAGCAGAGACCTCTGTTGTCTTGGATGTTGACGGAGCCTGGGCACGGCGGTGCAAGCAGCTCCTCTATGCAGTGGTGGCAGCCCCGCTCGGCGGCCAGGTGCATGGGGGTGGCGCCATCTGCATCGCACGTGTCCCGCCTGGCACCAGCCGCACACAGGACGCCCACCACCAGGTACTGCTGTAGCTCACACGCATAGTGCAGTGCAGTCTGCACACAGCACACGTGCAAATTTGTGGCGTTGCATAATTTCTGCCTAATCACCAGGGGCCAGAAGGTTACCAGCCCGAAAGATAACAAGCAGCATCAGTGCCAACATTAAAAACTTCTGCAAACTGAAAAAATGACGAAAGTGATGGCGTTCCGCTGGCACTTGCACTGCGCTGCAATGATTTGTCCAAGGAAGCAAGTCAGTCACTTCAATAATGTATGTTGGCGGGATAGTTGGTTTTGCATTTTTGAAAAAGACATGGCACTACAAGTACACGCACAGAAAGACAGGCGCCAACTTCCAACTGTTTATTCCGAAAGTGAAGCACATGAATTTACAGCATTGAGCTACTTCCCCTTTAATACATCCTGTGCCTTATCTTTGCTGACACTTTTTGCACCGCATTCCCGTGTCTGCATAGAAAGTCAAACTCTGCCATGTATAAGTTGGTCAAAACATCACTTATGCACAGGGGTTCTTTTTTGTTTATGTGAAAGGCTTCTAACACAACCCTTGCCAGCATACTCTTGCTTCTGCCTAGAATCTTCATATCAGATTGTGTTTTGCTATTAATTCTTATTGTAATTATATAACTTCTTGTCCCCCTTGCTCAATCAAACCCTTTTGAAAAAAATAAGCGCTCCCCGAGTTCTATTCAATGCCGGCTTTCTGAGCCAGATGTGAAATGACTCAATGTGATGCCTCTTGAACATATTATGCTCCAAGGCCAAGACTCTCACTTCTTTGAAGGCGATTCTATGGTTGGCGAGCTCGCAGTGTTCGGCAAGGGGTTGCCTTCCGAATTCATTGACCGGACATCATTCTACTGTTGACTGATCATCTGATTAAGGTTTTTTGTTTCTCGCTGATATATGAAGCCAGTGGATAAGAAACGCCATTATAAATTTTTAGGGGGAGGCATTCAGAATCTCAGGTCACTCCTTGCTGAGGGTATGTTATCGTGATTTTTTTCTTTTTTTAGTCAAGGGAGCCCCGCCGCCGTTGCGGCAGAGGCGAGCTCTGACTTGTATCCATCGCCTCGGTGGAGGCACTGGAGTTCCGCGGGAAACCCGCGGGCATGGGAGTGGTGGACTTCTCCCAAACGGGGAAGCCTTGTGGGCTGCCGACTTGAAGGCCGACAGGCCCGTCTGTGGGGGTGGCATAGCAGCTCTCGCTGCATCTGCCAGGGGCGCGGATGGCCCTGCCTCAACCTCACTTAGTGTGAGCTGGGCAGGTGCCGAAGGCACCTCTTTCCTCTCCACTTCAGAAGAGCACATGAGTTTTGGTTTCCTCAGAAGAAAGGATACGACGGATGCCTTGTGATTAAAGCGATGGTTGGAATTAAAATTTAAGCAGTGGCCGATATGAGCTGCCTTCCAATACATACCAAAATTTAGGTCCCCCCCTTGTCTTCTTATAAGGCCGTCAAGGAATGCCAAAGTGTTGGCACGTTGAGTCATGGAACATCCTGCTCACAATGGCGACACTGATAGGACTCCAAGAACGCTCCTCTCTGCGAATGTTATTGGGCTTCGCCATGTGTTAAGAAAGGGAAAGCGAAGGCTGCTCCCTTCTGCTCCTGGCTAACATTTCAGACATCCATGAAGAAGGGACAGAGCTGGTCTCAGAATTTCTTAACTTTTGTTTCAAAAACCCAGCCAGACGGACTTCAGTCAAAGATGTTCTTGTTCAAATTTTGCGAAAAATGCTAGAATCCATAAATTTTACCGAAATCGATGCAAACTGTGAGCCCTGGAAATGTCAGTACTTTTGTCTTACAAACACAAAAATACAAGTGAAGCATGAGCACGGACTACTAGACTGCTATAAAAATCTTCATTGGTTAAGATGATATTACACTTATCTTGAGATAACAAATAGTGCAGACAAAGCAAGTGAAAAGGGAGAGCGTCAGGTTTGAGTACAGGTGTAGATATAACAGTAAGTCTAGAGGAAACGAAAAAGGGTTAAACAATCCTCAATACAATGGTAAAACAGGTAGCACAAGAAAGGCTTCCACATGCGAAATATGCCCTACGACATTTTTAAAATATCAAAAATGAGAATAAATTGTAAGAACCCCAAAAAAGGGGGCCTACGCACCTGCCCTTGGTAATCAGGTGCATCCAGTAGGTCACAGCTGTTTTGCCGGTGAATGTGCTCCACCAACCTGTACACCAGTGCTGGCTTCTTTTGAGAAACTGCCTCATGGACGTACCTGTAGTGGCAACAAACTCTATTAGGAAGATTTGACAAAAGCATGTGTATACCTTGCACTTGTTGCCAACTCCCATGCTTCCCACACCTCCAAAGCTATGTCAGCACATGAAACAAGAATACCATGCAGACCGTTTGGCACCTAACCTAAAAGAGACACTGAAGATAAAATGAAGTTACCACACTGTACTGGCAAAGATGCTAGTTTCAGTGAAAATGGAGCTTTATTAAACTAGACATGACCAAAAAATGAATATGTGTCAGTACAACTGGCCGATTTTGCAAGTAAAAAGTGGCACATCAATTTTTTTTGGCATGGATCCCAGAGATCATGCACTTCAAAGTGGCGGACATGGGAGTCTTTTCCGGCTGGGCACCAGGAGTTTGAATAGAGTTACAGGGAAATTTTTTAATGCAATTTTATTGGCAATAAATGTCTTTCAATGCCAGACAAACATCAACATACCCAGGAGGAGCAATAGAATTAATTTTTACTAAGATTTATGATTTGAACTGAGTGATGCTCAGTGTCTAACAAAAATTAAACAACACTGAGACAGGACAGATGGCAGTGCTAACTAACACCATTTCCAACTCACTCCTAAACGTACTTGTTGCTGGGCTAGTTGGTCCACAGCTCTGCTAAAGAACAAACTGCACAAAAATATCTGATATCAGTTGCCAAATCGGAATGCAGAGTGTTGATGGAGGAACTGTGGGAGGTCTCAAGAGCATCCAGTCAGAGAGATGGGATGTTGAATGGAATCGGGAGACTCTCCACGTAACAGGGTAAGCGGACACGGAGACGGATTGCAGATGAGCATCTTTGTGAGACCTCCACGAACATTGAGAACAGCAGACGGCAGCAGCAGGTGTGTACGGTGAACAAAGGAAGGAGACAGCGTAAATAAAACGGTAACAACTGACATGGAAGGACACGGGAGAGACACAAGCACTGAAGAATCTGGTGCAACGTCGATGCCTTCAGTGATGGCAAGCTTCTGTGGATACACGGAATAGGTGTTGTTGGCCAGTTCATCAAACAGTTCAGACAATTCTACCTCAGCTGAGGCGCAATCGATCACGGCGTTATTTTCAGACAAGAAGTGAAGTCCCACCCGAGAAACACGTCGTGGGAACAAGAGGAAGGACGGGACCAAGATCTCGACACTACAAAATATCTGCAATGAAGGCATGCATTGCACATACACCCAAAGGTGCGATCTTTTCTTCAGTAGCAGTGCAGAGCGACAAACCAGAAAATACCACTTTGTGTAAATGATGGCAGTCTCTCCCATGAATCACTGACACAGCAGCACCTGTGTCGACAAGTGCGTATATACAGATAGACCATCGGCACTGACGGCTAAAATGTTTGTGGGGGAAATTTGAGGCCTTCAGCTGCTCGAAGAGCACGTTGTTTTTGCCTCAGGACATGCAGAATTTAACTTTCCATCCTCAGCGGATGTAGGGTGACAGCGTGAAAGTGACAGCGGACGGAGACATGGGGACGGCAACGACGGGTCGTATACGGACACTGGTTGTTAGTGTACACATTTGGAGGTGGAGCAGAACGAAGCAACTGAGGTGAGCAGGCAGAAGGCGCAGCCTCAGGAGGGGCGACCATGCAACGATGACAAAAGTGGGCCACATGTCCGGGGAAACCACAGGAGAAAAATACAGGACAGTTGTCCGGGGTTGCGCCAAGGGTTGTAATGTTGCAGAGGGGGAGGATGAAGCGAAGCCACATGTGGAACCGGTGCCGGGCACAGGACAGGCTGACTGGGTGGAAATGCCACAGGCCAAGGCCATGTAGCCAATGTGGCGTATGTCAAGGGCACTGAGATAGGAGCGGGTTGGCTATAATGTGCCGCTGCTCCACGTACGTCAAAGGAACAATGGAAGGGACTTCAGGGAGGGCTGGAAGAGCTTCTGGGACTTGTTCTCAGATGACACGCTGCAACGCAGGCACTGGAGGAGAGGCAGCGTCATGACTCAGGTGGACGAGAGCCGACACGTAACTTCTTCCTGAACAAACTGCTTGATCTGGGGGAACAGTGGCGACTGTTCGGAGTCAGATGTCAAAGCCGCAAGAGGCTCTGTGCGCGAGGGCGGAGAATGAGTGAGAATACGACGCCTGCATAGTTCGTCGCAGCTCTGGCATTGGGTGATGATGCTGACAACGGTTCCTGGATTTTTGGCTAGAAGCATTTGAAACGCGTTGTTGTCAATGCCCTTCAGAATGTGGTCGATCTTGGTGCGCTTGGGCATCGAAGCATTCATGCGCTTGCACAGGTCCACAACATCTTCAATATATTACTGAAATTCCCACCATACAGCTGCATCCGGGCATGTAGGTGTTTCTCAGCGTGCAACTTGAGTACCGCAGGCTGGCCAGAGACATCGGCAAAACTCTGCTTGAAGGATATGATATCAGCCTCGTGATTCCGGAATCATAAATTCGCAGCGCGAAAAATGCACTATTGAAATTTCGGCCCAACGCTAGCCAAGCCAAATAAGGAACCTAGTCTTCCCAGCATTTCCGTGGGGGATGAGGCACTCTCGTGATGGCTCTTCCTGTTGACTTTAATTTTAACGGACAGATAAAATGGCATCTTCAAGGAACAACAAAACTTGTCCACAAGCCACCGGTTGCTCTTCCAAGTGGCAGGAGGAGCAGTCCTTTGTTACGGCCTCTCAGCCAGCCTTACCAAACACTGCACTGTGGGCGACACCAGCACTCCAGCAATTAAAAAAAAATCAGCATATACCAATGTTCAATTACATCCAAAAGAACGTAGACAATGATATTCTACCTTGTGACCTATATTTGCCCTCGATTGGGCCAGTAGTTGGCGCACAGCAATTTTTTAAAATCCAGACAGATAAATATGGAAGGCTCCGTATATTCTTTCTGTGTTATTTTCTGACTGACTGAATATATTTTTGTCAATTTTTTGCACAAGTCACTCAAACTTTGCCAATTAGATTTTTTTTCATAAGCAATACATGTCCTGCTTATTTCTTTGTCATTAAATAGACAGCTTTATTTGTTCACCTCTGATGTGCTGCAATATAGAAAATTTTTTATATTCATGGTTGCATAAATTTTTACACACACCATCCTGAAACTGCCTGTGTGAAAGAGTTAAGTGATGCTCGTCATGTCTGAGGTGAATTCCTACTGCCGCATGTGTTCATATGGAAATGGAGCCGCAGAAATCATGTAGATGACCAGAAGCTATTCAATAAATAAAAATTAAAATACAAGCAAACAAAATGTTGCCCAACTCTGTTGCAGAAGAGTTTCAAGTTCCCATTTTGGAAGTCAATTAAAGTGCCCTGTCTTCACATGTAGCAGAAGTTTGCAAGCTATTGCTGCCAGTGCTTGGGAAATCCACTAAGTGAGTACTTCCCCCCACCCTTCACCTAGCTCTGTGTCGGGGACAGGCATACTACCTTTGTTAGCTTCCTTTGTTTTTGGCTCCGGAATGAGGAAGAAATGCGAAAGTACTCACGTGCGTCCACACTTGTCGCGCATTTTCAGGGAGTTGTTGACTACCAGCTTTGCAACAAAGGTAGCTCCCTGGTTGAGAGCTTTCACGGGCAGTGCTTTGTGCAAGCGTGCCCACTGAGGCCCCATGGCACTCTTGCTCTTGGCAGGTGGGCTCACTGGATCTTCTTGGTCCCTGCATGAGCTACCACCAGAGGGCACTTTGGTCAAGTTAGGTTTCAGACCAGAAGTTGCCGTGTCCGCACTCTCAATTAAACCATAATCTGTGGAGGTTTATTGTCAGACATAGTGGGCACACGGTGCAAAGCAGCTGGGATATGGCTCACTCCAAAGCGGTGAAGAACAAGTGACATTTATCACACAATGAGGATAAATCTGCACATAAGACAAAAATAGATGGCACTGCTTGCTGTCCTATGGACAAAAGATAAGAGATTACCTACAGACCTTCACATAATCGACACCAGCATCTGAGCTAAGCTCACTTCAAGACAACAGCTCTTCCTCTTCCAGTTGGCTGCCTACAGTCACCGCCCTGCACGAGCCACAAACATCCAACACCCATACAGCTCCTAACCTCGTCGCTGTGTTTGATTCTCTGCGGTCCATAATTGTATTTCCCTCGGTTGCATAGAGATGGGTTGTGGGCAAAACAGATGCATAGAAGAGAGCACAAGATGGAATGAACGCTGAGTGCCTGCTATATCTTGTTCTTCCTTGTGTAGGTGTGTGTTGTGCACAACCAATCCATACATATGAAACAACTCACTCAGCAACACATCCTACTCAACTTCATTTCCCTTCTTTTGCTATTCGCTCTGTCACTGTGACAGAAAACTGCGCGCCACATACTTTGCCAAAGTCTGCTCAGTACACTTGCTCTCTTAATTTTAGCAGTCACACTTGTTGTCTTATACTAAGCGTTTCCCTTTTCATCTCATCTACAACTTTTTCATTAGCATCTGGCCACAAAATGTGGTTATATAAACCATCATTTGAAAGCCGCCAGTAAAAGCTGCCATGCGCATGGCAGATACCTAGAAGTATCTGCCATGCACATTTTGAACTGCCCCTTACTTTCCAGCGAATTTCTTTCTCATGATCTAGATCTGCTAGATTTGAGTCATAGCCGACACATGCACACTGTTTTTATACACTTTTCCGGGGCTAATTCCAACGGCAGTGCCTGAAGCTACACAAAACATGACTGGAACGGATGCACCGTTTTGAAAGTGCCAGGTCTGCGAATGAAGGGTCTCGCAGCAAGAGCTCGATCTGAACAGGGCAAATGTCTTGAAACATAAACAATACTTTTTAGAAAATTAAGCACTTGATTCAAATTTGATGAGGCCTTTATATTAGCGATGACATTCACCAGCAGTGGCGAATGTCTTCTCTGTCCTTTCTTCTTTCTTCTGTCCCTCTTCTAGTTTTTACACTGACTTTTTCACAACTTTTGCACAACATGCAATGCCAACTAGCCTGGAAACATGCTCTCCTGAATTGCAAACAGCATTTTTTACACAGATAAAATTCATTACATTGCACCTTGTGCCACCATAAACATGATAGTGTTAAGAGTCTTGTTCAGTGGAAATTGCAGCGTTGCCGGCGTGAGCGATAAATCAACAGAGAAGTGACCTATACTCCATCTCATAAGTTCTGCAGCACTATGGAAGGTAGAGACCTCCTCAGGAGCGCGTGTTAAACATATTCCTCCGCACCTCGTCATCTGCTCGCAGTGCACACAGATATGGTTGAAAAAAATATTAAAACAATACTGTCTATGTACCATAAGCGTATACACGCTTATGTATGCTAAATGCAAGCATTTTGTTGAATGTTAAGCCATTTGTCACATTTGCTCATTTAGTTCAACATATGCAAAAAAAGTCAAAATGATAGGCTCGACCTAGTAGTGCCATCTCGTTGTTAGAACGGGAACCATTTCTGTCAACAAACTGACGCTAATATTTAAGCCTAGAAGTGGCAGAATCGTCACTCTATATAAAAAAAAAAGCAAATTTATTGCTCATATGTTTTCTTATAGACAGGAAGAGATGAAGCAAAAGCCCGGTGCCACAAATATGGCCAGTGAGAGTACTCAGCACAGCAGTCCAATGCGAGAGGTCCTGCTCCAAAGAGCGCTGCCGTTTAGAAACAATATTTTAGCACACGCAAGAGTCACACATGATAAACTCACACAATAGCATACGTAATGCAATTTTACGGCAAGGCTCAACTTGAAATGCCGTTTGGCCCGTGTACACCGTGAAGCACGCCATTTTTTAGTGCACGCTACCCCACAAAACCATTTTATATAGGCACTGCATACTGCAGCATCAGAACACTGCCTCTGCACTCATCGCAACTTTGGTAGTGCTGCAAGGTACTACTGAGTCGGAGTACAGGTGGCCCACCTAGGTTATGTGACATTGGGATGTCATCACAATGGCTGCGCCATTTGCTGAGGCAGTGGCACAGCGCATCATTGCACTAGGAGAGGCATGAGGACTCCCAGTGATCCATGAATGTAGAGAATGACCAAATCTGCATCATCATCATCAGCCTGACTATGTCTGCTACAGGGCAAAGGCCTCTTCCATATCTCTCCAATTAACGCTGTCCTGTGCCAGCTGTAGCCAACCTATCCCTGCAAACTTCTTAATCTCATCCAACCACCCAGCTTTCTGCTGCCCCCTGCTATGCATGCCTTCTATTTATTTATTTATTTATTTATTTATTCACATTTCCTGCAGCGCTGTGAAGGCATAATTGCAGGGGGGATACAAACATACAATTTTCAGATAAATCTTACAGCATGCAACATGGGCTCAATCTCTGGTACAAAAAAAGTTATGTAAAACGAAAAGGATCGTCGATGTGAAATCACATGAGTCAAAGTAAGGAAATGGAGAAAGCGAAATATGAAGAGCGGGAAAGAGTATCCAAGTACATAAAGCACATCAGACGTCCGACAACACTGCACGAAACTTTGCCTCGGACTGGCATTCGATCACAGAGTGAAGCAGCTTGTTCCATTTATTGATTGTTCCATTTAATGATAGCTCTTGGAATTCAGTTCGTTACCCTTAATGACCATCAGTTAAGTTCCGCACATATGGGCATTACTCATTATAGTTACTGTGTCATACCCTTACGGCAGTGCTTAAGCGTCCCCTCCAGTTTTTCAAATATGGATACACATGTAGCAAAATTTCTAACATTCAAATTAAGGGTGTCCCCTGCAGCTTAGAAGAACAGCAACCAGAGGCACGAGTGCAGGCTTGAATTCTTTTCCCTTCAATGACGCCTGCACACTCCAAGACAGTGATGAAGCCAGCAGGTATGGGTTTTCGGTGATTAGACTGTATGCACATTAGAGCTTTCTACCTCTCTGGAGTAGCATGCCAGGTGGACAACCAGGCAGACCTCTCCCATTTCATTAAAGTTCTCCTCCTCCTCCTATCTCTAACTGCACTATAATCATAAACTCTGAATATCTTTAACACATCTCTGAGTTTGGAAGCACTGAAAATTTACTTTTGTTTTGGAAAAGGCAAGGCAATTCCCCCTGCAACTGAAAGCTGCAAAACAGCAGAACATGAATTGCTAAAAGGAGCGCCTTTTTTTATCTCGTACTTTTTTTAAACATCAAAAAACACATTGAAGACTGTGTAAACTGTAATAAAATAAAACTAGCAGTTTTCGATTAAGGCCAATTTTCACTACAGAATACCACTTCAGCTTGATTTATGCAATTTTTACTGCCTAATTAAAATTATAAATCTTTGCTCCATCAGTGTCCGAATGCCTAATTCTGCAATGAGGAGAAATATTTTCATTTCCAAACTAACCTCTCAACATGTTTCAGTCAGATGTCCGTCCCTTTTAGTCATACGAACATGTGAACATGAAAACTGAATTTCCTGGCCATAGAGTTCACAGCCATGAATGACTCTGTCATCAAACCTCTGGGATGAGCTTGAAGAACTGTTCCTTACTGGCTTTTCTGCAGGGGCCAAACTGAGGGGCACTGAAGACAAATTGAAGTTGGCCTAGCCTAATGCATTACCACGACCTAAAGACAAGGAGGACACTTTCCCTGAGCATGGACCTCTTATAAGCTAGGAAAGAGTGAAAAATGAGACAGGAAATGCAACCACAGGCCTGTTCAACAACTGAATGGCACTGATGTCTGGGACGATTCTAAGAGCAATGGCCGAGGTTGACAGAATCAATGCACGGGAGAAAATGAAGGATTCTTTATTTATGCCCCCAAATATTACTGGTAATTTTGCTTTGCGACTGCTGTTGCAGTTGTATCCCACATAAAGAAAAACTAAACAAGGCAATAAAACACAGTGACCCATGCTTGGCAGCATCACAGGTGGCCAGTGCAGTTTGGGTTTCCGCTCTCAAAAACAACACAAGCTATGTTCGGCTCAGGTCATTAAAATGCAGCCCTCAGTTCTCAGAAGCGGACTTCGCTGACAGAAACCCAGCTGGCAGTTGCTTTCATTTGAGTTCCCGTTCAACTGCAGTCAGGTACAATTCAAGAACGCAGCAGCAAATGTTCTTCAAAGGAGGCCCTCCAGCCAATGGTGTCCACTGACTGTCATGACATCATAGTTAATCCCCTTACACCTGCTACTGTGGATCACATGGGGCTGGTAGGGGAAAGGTGTTTAAACATGGAATTATATAAATATGATGTCAAGGCACTCGGTTGGCACCAGTGGCTGGAGACCTTGGAGGGGCATTTGCTGTTGTGTTTTCGAGTTGTACACAGCTCGCCTCTTCCCATCGCCTATTTTTCCCCGCGCAAATACCTCATTGGGATTATTTACTGAACCTTGGCCAATCCCCCTGCGTGGGCATGCGCCATGCTAAGGAGAAGAAGCGCTCTCGTCCAGGGCTACGCCGCTACTGACTCGCGGTCGCTTAACGCCGTTGCTGACTCTACGCCAACGTGACAATATGTTCGACAATGAAAGCACATAATTTTAGGCTTTGTCACGTGCAAAGCTGACTTGGTATTCTTGCTTCATAAAGTAAAATCTCGTTCTTGTCGACTACAAACAGCTGCACGTACAACTCGTTGCACACTGCGTTAAAGGGCGAATAACTTCTGCCAGCACCTATCGCTTTTTTAAATGCCAAAAGTAGTTCGAATTTTTGCACAGAGGGCCGTACAACAGGAATACGACGAGGTCCTCCTGCACCAACTCTATTGCAGGGCTAAAATTGCCAGAACTTACATAATAAACGGCCTCTGCATATTCTGCCCAACGATTCATCGCAGCAACACGCGCACGTGTCCCCAGCGCTGTGTTTACAACCTCTGGCGCAACCTTGAGAGCTTCATATGGGCTTCTCGGTGCGCAACCCGCGCACCGCAAACTTCCGTTTGTCAACCCCAATGAATGTGCCCCAGGTCGATTTCGCGGAACGCTAAAACTAAGACATACGAGCAGCCTGCGCAGAAGTACTACCTCTCTGTTTTTCGGGGCAAGATGACTCTGAAGCGGGGCTGAGCCGACGCCTGCCGGTTGAGCTCTTGGACGGCGAGTGGCAACTCCTCGGGGCTAGGCGGTACGAGCTCAGGGCTTGGCGACACCGGCTCGGGGCTGTTCTCGGGCAGGCAGCTCCTGATGGCGTCATATAACTCGTCGGGATCGGGGAGAGAAAGCAAGATGCGGCAGACCTCAAGGATGCTCTCGTCACTCTGAGTGTCGTAGTCTGCCTCTACGCCGCTGCTGTGCGCGGTCTCGTTCGAAGCCGGCGGCGACAACGACACAGCCGAGTCGACGGACGACGGAAGCCCGTAGTCCGGTGAAGGGCTCCGCCGGCCGTCGCTGCTGCCATGGCGATACGGGCACGGCCGAGGCGCGGTTTCGCGGCGCAGAGGGCCTCGGCGCCGAACTTCCGGGCTTGAATCGCCGTCATCCTCACGATCCGGCGACTCGTAGCCCCCGTCGTGAACGCAAAGTGCGTCGAACAGGTATCGCAGGTCCTCGACTGGCTCCCCGCTCACCATCTTGGTTATCGGTGTTGTTGAGATCGGCTAGACCATCTTTCTACGAAACGACCGGCACGTCCGGTCCGTTGACGCCAGCTGGCTACGGCAAAACAAGCGCCCAAGCAGGTTCTACAGCGCCACAACTGGGGCTTAGCAACCGCAACGATGCGTCATGCCGTCACTCCCCTTGTGGTTTGCCTTGTTTGCAAAGTTGTGGCCTTGAAGTCAAGCGGCAATTTGAAGGCTAAACTCGTTCGGTTTTTTTATTCACTTATTATTATTTGTGGCACTGCTTTATAAAATACTTTTATTATTCAATTTACTTTACTACGTACATCTTTAGTTGTAGCAGCTGAACAGCCGACACGAGTCAAGCGCGTGCCAAGCAAAATCCACCAGCGAGTCGCTGGGCGTTTAGTTTCACCACAGTGCGGGCGGACTGTGTGACGGGCATGTTTCGAGCAAACGGCGCTTGTAGCTAGCCTATGCCTCAAGAATGCTGGGCGCAGCAGCAACAGCTCTTCTCTGGGCATGTCTGGTGCAACCTGCGCCAGCTCAGCTCATCATCAACGTGCGCAACGCGGGAGGTGACCTGCTTCGCGAGCGGCTGCTGGCCAACACCAGCGACGAGACCATCACGCTGGAGTTCCAGAGGGCAGACGGCACGCACGTTACGCAGCTCATCGACTTCCGCGCGGTCAGTGTCATCGCCGGTGCTCGGACAGCCGAGCCTACCGCCTTACCTTACCACTGGAAACTGCCTTAATTACGTCTTGGTGAATGGTGGTCTGTGGTTGAGGATCAGGCCGTAATCTTAGCTAGCTAACTTTTAAGTCAGAGCTAATAACGCAGAGGTCTAACACCGACGGACGAGGGATGAACGTTGCATTGACTTTGTCCCGGTCCTTTCTTTTTAGCGTGTAAGTTGAAAAAAAAAAAACGTAATTTGTAATGACTTCTACATACGTACTTGGGCTGTTTGCACTGAAACCTACTCCCCATTTTTAGAAAGGCTGTTTCTGATGACAGCTTTTTATCCCAGAGGGCCGGTGCATTGGAATGCAGACACCGCGATGAAGACTGAGCTTATAAGGAACCGGATCATTCTAGTGAATCTTGATATGTTTAAATTGTAATACAATTTCTGTCTTGAGTGCAGAGTGAACACCTGGTCATATGCTTACAGGTCTCGAAGCACGCTATTAATTATTTGTATGGAATAACCGAGCTCTGAAATATTTAGTAGAATGAATCTTGTCTCTGATCAAGTCAAAAACGGTTAGTTGACGTTTCCTAACCCGTACAGGCTCCTTGTTCATAATGAAGAACCGGCCGAGTAAGATGCAGCTTAAGTAGCTTTGACTAACCGACGTAAATGATTTTGAATAAGCTGGGTGAATGTTCCGCTTTGTTCTGTTTAGTGCTCTGTGTTGTCTATATTATTAGGGATTCCAGGAGCAGCCGCACTGACAGATTTCTTTTGGTAGCAGTGATTTCCACGTCATCCCAAACAATTTCATGCCCTTCTTTTAGTGCATGTTCTGCCACAGTGCTTGAGGCCATCATATCCTTAGTGACATCATTGTGGTGCTCTTTTAGTTTTCTTGGCACATTTCCAGTCTCCTCGATGTAGACAGAGTCACAATCATCACAAGGTATCTTATATACGAGCATAATCATCAGCCTGACAACGCCCACTGCAGGGCAAAGGCCTCTCCCATGTCTCTCCAGTTAACCCTATCCTTTGCCAGCTGTGGTTACCGTATCCCTGCAGACGATCCCTTACACCCCCCCCCCCCCCCCCCCCCCCCCCCCCCCCCCCCCCCGCAGATCCCCGCAGACAATCTGCACCGTATCCCTTATAGACTACACCCGTGAACTTTGAACAGGGCAGAGTATCTTTAACATTCAAAAGATCCCTGTGCAATTTGCTAGTCGGCATCTGGGAAATAGCACATTGTGCTTCTTAAAGACCTGTGCCACGGCTTCATTTATGCCTGGGATGTAAGGAATTGCCACGCGTTTTGGTCGAGATGACACTGTTGCATTTTGTATGTGCCACCGAGACGCTGAGGACATAACCGAGGGAAACGTGTCAGTGCGGGAACGGCGAGAGGCTTTACGGTGCAAAAATGGAAAGACCAGTGACGCACCAGTCAGCATCCAAACCTGCACAAAGCTCAACTCTGCTGGCTGGCCAGTGTGTGCCCAGGCCACTACCACCATGGTCTCGAGCGGAACTCATAAAGAGAAACCGAAACTGCGGCTGCATAATTTTTTCATGCCTTGGCCTTCTGAATGTTATCATGCCTCCCGTTGTCCGACGTAAAAGGCACGCAGACACCTCCTGACATGTTATTTGACATAATGCAGGATATTAGCACTCCCACTCGTAATGTCATTCATGCAGCGACACTGCCTCTGGTTGAGAGCACGTCCAAATTAACCGGTGAGCCCAGCTGCGTCTGAATTGACGAACGTCCGTTACCATAGACTTGCATGGGCGTTTGCCATGATCATGTCGACAGTCCAGAATTATCCGGATTTCCAAATAAACTGTGGTTGAATTAACGAAATTTCACTGTATTTTGATTTTTTAAGTGCTACAATTTTATTTTAAGAAAGTTTTTTGTTTTTCTGTTATTAGTTAGTATGAGCTTATTTCACTCGTTAAATTTGCTAAATATGGTCTTGAACCTAATTATCTTCTTGGATAAGGAGCACAAGCCAAGTGTGCAGAGGGTGCGAGCTGCTACATTTCGATATAGGCATGACTGCAGCTCTCACATGCTTTCCGAGACCGTGGCCAAGCCGCTACTTGGAAGAAAAGAACGTAAAGCTTCGACTAAAATTCTGAGAAGAGAAACCTGAAGTTTCGAACTCTTTGCCTCGCGACTAGGCAGGTTTCTGTCAAAATGTTCGCGTTCCAAGAGCTGCTTTGTGCAGCTTTCTTTTGTGATTCTTTGACAGTATTGTTTGATGGATTGACCATTGCTGGCATGGATTCTGTTTTTCCACGGGGCACAGTGTTCTCAGCAGAGCCTTTTAGCTCTGTACAGGCACTTACAGCTGGGGGTACAAGGGTAAGCAGAGTGAAACACAGAGCTGCTGCAAGAGCTGCCATGAATTATCTTCTTGAATAATGAGCACAAGCCAAATGTGCAGAGGGTGCTAGCTGCTGCATTTCGATATAGGCATGACTGCAGCTCTCACATGCTTGCTGAGACAGTGGCCAAGGTCGCTACTTGGAAGAAAAGAACGTAAAGCTTCAACTAAATTTATTAGTTACCTGCATCGCCCCGCAGGGCATTACAGCAGGGGGGTACAGACTTCATTTATAGGTATAAAGCAATTATTGCAGTGCATGGAAAAATGCTTCGTTATATGTAATACATACAATGCTTGATGGCAAACTGTTCCAGTCTCGAACAGTTCTAACAAAAAAAGAATAACGCAAGACGTCACCCTTGCAAGAAAATTCTCTGACCTTCAAGCAGTAGTCCAGTCGCTTTGATATATAATGAGGTGCCTGGATATATTGTTCGCGGTTTATGCCAGTTTTTGAATAATAAATCTCATGGAAAAATTTCAATCTGATGTACCTTCTACGGTCCTTCAACTCTTGCCAGTTAAGTTTTCGTTTGCTTTCTGTCATACTAACTTGCCAATTATAATTACCAAGAACAAATCTAACTGCCCTATTCTGAATTTTCTCAAATTTTCCTACACACTCAGATGTGTGTGGGTCCCAGCAAACACATCCATATTCAAGTATGGAGCGTACATAACTGAAATACAGCTGTGTTTTTAAGTTCCTTGGTAAATGGCTAAAATTCCGTCGTAGAAAACCCAAACGTGACGCTGCCTTATTCGCAATATAATTAATGTGCTTATTCCATCGTAAGTCCGATGTAAAAAAGACGCCTAGATATTTAAATGACTTGCTTATGTTGAGAGTAAGATCATTAATTCTATACCTATACGGATGATTAGCACGTTTTCTTGTGAAGGTGACGTGAACAGTTTTGTTTATATTTAAGGACATGTCCCAACGTACACACCAGTCTGCCACAGTATCTAAATCAGTTTGCAGGATTTGTGAATCAGAAGTGGAATTTACTACTCTGTAAACAACACAATCATCGGCAAACATCCTGAATGAAGACTGTATGCCAACTGAAATATCATTAATATACAGCAAAAACAAAAGTGGTCCCAATACTGAGCCTTGGGGAACTCCCGACGTAACTGGTGCATACTGTGAAGAGAGGAGAAACCTGAAGTTTCGGACTCTTTGCCTCGCGACTAGGCAGGTTTCTGTCAAAATGTTCACGTTCCAAGAGCTGCTTTGTGCAGCTTTCTTTTGTGATTCTTTGACAGTATTGATTGATGGATTGACCATTGCTGGCATAGTTTGTTTTTCCATGGGGCACAGGGTTCTCAGCAGAGCCTTTTAGCTCTGTACAGGCACTTACAGATGGGGGTACAAGGGTGAGCAGAGTGAAACACAGAGCTGCTGCAAGAGCTGCCATGAATTATCTTCTTGAATAATGAGCACATGCCAAATGTGCAGAGGGTGCGAGCTGCTACATTTCGATATAGGCATGACTGCAGCTCTCACGTGCTTGCTGAGACCGTGGGCAAAGTCGCTACTTGGAAGAAAAGAACGTAAAGCTTCAACTAAAATTCTGAGAGGAGAAACCTGAAGTTTCGAACTCTTTGCCTCACGACTAGGCAGGTTTCTGTCAAAATGTTCGCGTTCCAAGAGCTGCTTTGTGCAGCTTTCTTTTGTGATTCTTTGACAGTATTGATTGATGGATTGACCATTGCTGGCATGGATTCTGTTTTTCCACGGGGCACAGTGTTCTCAGCAGAGCCTTTTAGCTCTGTAGAGGCACTTACAGCAAGGGGTACAAGGGTAAGCAGAGTGAAACACAGAGCTGCTGCAAGAGCTTCCATGTAATTTTAAGGAAGCTTTGCACCTAATGGGTGGACTGCTTGGTTATGCTTGCCATGATGCTTGCTGCTAAAAAATGATGGAAAGAGAACACCGCTGCATGAATAACTGTAACTAGTTGTTTTGTTATTGTTCTTTATGGATACCGTGTGTCGGTTTCTTTTTTTATGGCGCTATGTGTGAGAGTTTGGCTTCTTAAAGTACACTATTACTGGCTCTCTGAAAAGGAAATGGAGTGTAGTTCTTTTTTGCTGAAAGGTGTCTGCATCGATTGCAGCTTTCACTTGCTTAGTAATGCTGCAGTGAAGGATGTGCTGTAGTTGAGCTTAGAGTATATCAAAAGTACAGTGATATGCATATGTTAAAAGAAAAATTTACCTACACATCGCTATAATGGACCATTACTTTCAATATTTCCATGACAGTACCTTACAATTCTGCAATATTCAAAATTTTTGTCCAAGAATGTTGGACAATATCTCAAGGGATAAAATTGAGGCCTTTCATTTTCCGCTGTATATGCACCTCGGCAGATTTCATGAAAATTGAGTTAAACCAAGTTTCTGCACACAAAAATGGTTTCAAAGAAAGGTAGTTTACCAAGGCACAAAGTTAAAGGCACTGCGTAGAAATAAATGGATATCTTGAACCATTTCCAGAGCAGTGTTTTCATATATTTTTTGATCATCTTCTTTAGTGCTTGCTATCTATGAAATGTCCTCAGTTCAAGAAATATCTGTTGAGAAGTGATCTATCAGAACACACATACTAACCTGATCTCTCATTTGTGTTTTTGCGTCAAACACTATGCAGGCTAGTGATGCCTTGCTCTAATACTGCTGTGCATTTCAAAAAGGCTATTGTGGTGTCGAAAATGTTTTCTCAGTATTTGTAAAAAAGTAAAGTCTTGGACAGCATGGGGATGATGATCTAATGACAAAATATTTGTAGTGATAAAAAAAGATACTTGATTCGGTAAGCAGTTTCTTGGTGTGACCTTTAACTCATCAATTGTTGAAGGCGCATAGACACCTAACTTGGAGGCATATTTTCTTCTTTACAGTGATGCGGAAGACACTACTATGGTATTCATCACATGGTAATCACCGCATGGTATCTGCCTACGACTGCCTAATAATTTATAACTGAACTTCTCTGTTATGCTGTTTTGGTTTCGGTTTCAACAGTCGAATGTTGACTGTGATGTCAAAGTGTAGTTATAGGTCACATGAGGCATGAAAAAACTGCAATATAATTGTTGCTTCATTGTTTTAATTCACTACATGCTAAAGTCGGCCTGTCTCAAGAGCCGGAATGGCAACAAATGTTGAAGCAGCGATTTTATTTCAGTTTTTTCATGCCTTATGTGACCTATCACACTTCGACGTCACAGTCATTGTTCAGCTGTTGAAACCGAGACTGCACGAGAAAGAAATTGCATTATAAATTATTTTCCGGTCGTAAGAGAAAACCACGTAGTAATCCACGTATAATAATGCTTTATGCATCATTTAAAAATAAAACACGCACCCAAAAGTTAGGTATCAATACTCCTTTAAGCGAATCATGAGAGAAGTAGGTAATTTCAAGTTCTGCAGCAAAACAAGCACTGATAATTAGTTCTTCTACGAAAAGACTGACTTAGACACAAATTGGAGCACAAAAATGTCCAGCAGTTAAGCATTGCTAAGCATGAAATATTCTGCAAAAGCCCAGTTTTTTGCAGGTGGACACAGCCACGATGTACTTAAAAGTGTGATTGAGGTGTCCAGTGACCCAGGGAGCCAGTTTTGCACGTTTCCAACTTTTTCATCGTCAATGCCAATTTACCCCATGCACCCCGGTCGCCTCTGCTCCAGTACCACATTTCTGCAGCAGTGTTTTTAGTGCCAATGTGTATTGCTCTAGTGCGGTATTTCCGCCACAACGTTGTCCACGCCAATGCATGCAGCGCGCATCTCTCTGTCACTGCCTCCACATAGCCCAAAGCGCGAATATTAGTTTGATAGTAGCATTAGTTGATGACGAAGACAATGTGCAATCGGTAGAGTATATTGCAGTTAAACACGAGGCATGTTTGGCTGCGGTGATAGCCTAGTGCTCTCGTGCAGTGGCCAGCGAGGCTGACTTGTTCGCGCCGCTGTGAATATTTATTTGATTTCTTTTCGTTTACTTATTCCACTTGGCACAAACCCACAAACATCGCAAGATCTTGCTCGAGATGTACCGTACAGAATAGTGCTTTCGCACTAAAAGCGTTGCTCAATTTTTACTCCCTGAATTTCGAAAAATGGTGAAAGCTCTGATGAAAAGCAAGGAAATGCAAAATGCAGCCTCAGATGAAAGAAAGTGATCTTTTTCTGAACAGTGCAGTTGTCATTTTGACACATGCTTTCAGGATTGTTGTGTTACTTCCTTGCAAATACACACGCACGCACGCACACACACACTTTTTTGGCATGTGAAGATGCATCTAAATTGCATGAATGCTGATAAAGTGTAATTGAAATGGTTTTAAAAATGGCAGTCCGCTTAAGCGCAGCCGCGTTATGTACGGCGATATGTGTATGTGTAGCATAGTGGCGTAGGCTATTGGTATTGGAAGTTTTACTACGAATTTTGTTTAAATGAGTTGCATGTAGTTTTGATACATGTTTCGTATTAGGATTTCTCACTTCGCATAAAAAAATTCGATTCATTCCATCAACAGAAAGCAAGGTCTTCTTATTTCCACGGTGATCTCTCTACATATTTTGGTTATTTGCAACTTGGAACTGATAGGACTGTTTTATTTGCTTCTGTTCTCCCTTCTAAAGGGCGGTAGCTGTGAACATGCCTCCTTTGGCAAGCAGCTTAATTGTAGTTGCCAGCAATTGCAGTAGACTTACACAGATGGTGCAGATTTATGCTTTTCCAGGACACAAATGTGAACAACATTACGCTTGTATTTTCTTGGCTGGCTAACTAACCATAATCTGTACCAGTGTAAAAGCACTTTTTCATCTGAAATTCTTCATTTTTGCACTGTGCCCAACATCATTCAAAGCACTAGCACTGAACTGCTGAATCCTGTGACATTTTTTTTTCATATCTGTGGTTTTTTTAACTAAGCTCAAAATTTTGTTTCAGGGCCCAGTGATACAGGATTGATGACAAGCACATAGCTTCAGGATTTTCATGGTTCAATTGCCATAGGTGGACACATCCTCAAAGCTGTGCGCACAAAACACATGCAGTACAAGTAAGAAAATATTTGTTAAGGCAAGGCTATGTGTTCCTTTCAGCCAATAGCCTCTTCACCGTCTACATAAGCATGAGCAGATACATATAACTGACAGTTGGAACTTGCCAAAATTGGACTTTACGTACGTAAATGTTCTGAAGTGGCAGTTAGCAGCTGAGAAGCTTGTTTCTATGTGCATACCTGCGGAACCTCGCAGGTACCTGTGGAAGTCTAGTATGCACACAATATAGTGTTTGGTATGGACAGAGTACCATGCCAAATAATCTGAGAAATTTTTTCAACTTATTCCTTTGCAGAAATGCCACCTATGCCTGCTTAATGCAGCCACATCGAAATAGCAGTCATGATTTCTTGGTGCACTGCTTCTGCTATCTGAAACTGCATTTTTAAAGATCTTATTGAATAAAAATTTGAACATCAGCACAATTGGCATTTTGTTTGGTTTCATGGCACTAAGTGTGTTAATCCATTTACTGTAGCTGACAGTTTGTCACAACTGGGTTTATTAAAACTGTGCTGCTTCTCATTAAAAATGTAGGTTAGCCAAACAAGAGATTTGTTGTTTGATCCAAACGTTGGCTGCAGTCAATTAGTTTTATCCATTAAACTAACTGAACACTCATTACAATGAACCACCTCAAGTGGTGGTTTCAGGCTTCAAGCCTCCTCATTGTTTACAATGCAAGTGAAGCATCATCAGAGACTTTTTGGACCTGCAGCCATTGGCTATAGTAATAGGTCCAAGTTTAGAAATATTTTCATGCAAGCAAAATTAAGCATTTATTCAGCATTTGCAATTGTTGTTTAGCTCACCCGAAGGCATTCTATAGCCACATGCACCATGACTAAAACAAAATGCATATAAATAAGCACATATTGAGGTAAGAGCTACCAGCGGCCAAATTTTAAGGAGTGTGTTATTACCGATAAGTTTAAAGTGTTTACATTGGCTTCCATGTTTCCACCTGGGAGAGTGCTAAGGCCAGCTGTTTAAGAGCTTCGTAATTTACATCATAAAGCACATTCTGATTTGAAATGAGAGGAAAGAACTCGTGTATGGAAAAGACTATCAGGGCAGCTGAATAGTTAAGCTCATCCTAGAATCACCTGTCCAAGCAATTATTGCAAGTTTCTGACGGGTGGTTGAAGCATGTCTGGAGATTGAAGATGATTCGTCATCAGTCTGTCACTTTTACTGGCTTTTCTCGTGCTTCACATAGTGAGACATTAATGGTGCAAGTTACGTGAGCTCAGAGATTCCTCGTAGCTTCTGATGGATCAATTTGTGCATTAACTAGGAATAGTTTGGCTACTAATTTAATTGGTTTAAGTTACACGAGCCACGCATACTGTTTAAAACAGTCTATGCATTTTTCTGAAAATAATTTTTGTGTTTGTCACTTGCCTTCAGCTCCAAGACATGGGCATTACAAAGGGGATTGGGTTAATTATAAAGTGAATAGCAAAACAGCAAAAAAGTACAAATGTAGGGTAGTTTACGCCTATAGATTAATACAAATAAAGAGCAAAAAGCACTAATTTTAAAAAGTTCCCAACCGGCCAAAAATACCAAATAACAGTGCAGAGCATAAAGACTAAATGTGATACAGCTAAGAAAAAAACTGACTCAAAAGAATTGACGCTAGCTGCTACATGTCAATGCTGTTCATGTAGGAGGTGCAGGTATTTCGGGTGGTGGTGCTGGCTGAGGAAGAACAAGGCCACCGGGAGCCCCAGGTGCTGTGCTTCCTCATCCGCTTCAACCACCTGGGCTTCATCTCGGTTGATGCCATGTCCAAGCTGCGCCAGGTGCGGTGCTTTCCTTCCTTGTTGTCTTTTCCTCTGTCAAGACTGTGCAACTGTGGTTTTCTTACAGACATGGTTGTTCTTTCTTGCCACCGCTGCTTCTCTGTATTAATCGCAAAGGTAGGACCACATATGAACAACTAAGCAACAAGTGCAAATTGACGGCTTTATTGCTGCACTCGGAGTTATCACTTTCATTCTCTTGAAGTAGTACTTGAGCTTATTTACTATAACTAGCCCTAATGTATCATTGTTGCGAACTTTAAGAGTCTGCTGCATATATTGTAGCTTGATAAAATCGGAAGCTGGAGATGGGTTTTCTGTCAGGCATTTCTTCTTTGCTCTTGCTGAGTGAAGGCTTAATGATGCGTGCAAAATTAGGCCAGCAGAGCAATAAAACTTGACAATAAGCAAGCAGAAATAAAAGTTGTTGAAGCACAATATTGACAAAGCCATCTTCTCCTGAAGATGACACTACTCAAGCGATCTATTGTTTTGTGACCAGCAAAGGTGCTTATGTTCTTTTTACAGCAACAGCTGTCAGGCACCCATTCCTGGGTTTCATGTCATATTAGTACTATGTCATAGCGGTCGGCGCAACCAATGGCTGCGTTGCCATGGGAACCACTTGGAGGGTGGTTACCATGGAAAGGGGAGGGTGGTTACCACAGAAGGAAGAGGGAATGGTGAGCGTGTAAGATGGAGCGACCGGTGGTTGGTTGCCACAGAAAGCAAACAGAGGGTAGTTATCCTGGAAGGAGAGAGGGGTTACCGTGGAATAAGGAGAGTATGGCAAGAACATAGGAAGGTATAACTGCAGGGGGATTACCACAGGAGCCATCCGGAAGGTGGTCACCATTTGCTTGCTTATTTTCTTCCCCCGCCCGACCTTTCTCTGCTCCTTTGCACCCAAGTGTTTTCAGAAGTGGGAGCTTTGCTTTTTCATTGCTACTTCATTGTTTCCTCTCTTTTTGATGTAACAGCTACACTAGCCTACCGGCGAACATAATGATCATGACTTGGAGCAGCCATGAAGGAGCACCTTGTTGCCCATTTTTTTTTTCCCTGCAGGGAGAGGTGCTAAAGCCTTTCACCTGGATATGCCCCTGGCCTCTGCATGACATTCAGTTTTAGCTAAGAGGTGGTTTTTCACTTCTAGCGGCAGTAAAAAAAAATTTGTTACAGTCGAGTAAATGTAGTTCAAAGTTGAGAGAGCTGTTTCAAATAAAATGCCAGCATGCACAACTTCTTTAGTGAACAGTAGCTGTGTTGATGGTGCAAGCTTGTGGCCACTCGGTCTTGTAGTTTAGAACTTTAGAAATTTAACAGTGGAACTGTCGAAGTGCAATGAGCAACCCAATAAGAGCTCTATGAGCAACCAAAGAAATAATGGGTAGCTAAGAATGTTATTTTATGAATGGTTCAAGACATGTAATGATGTTTGTCAAAGTGCAAGTAATGTGGAATTCGTGATCTATTCATTAGCTGTGTTGGCAATATTTATTTGGTGTAGCAAATGTATGTTTGCCATTACATTTACCAAGCTGTGTAGTTAAATGTAGGTGTTAATAACTTAATATCATTTTTACGGTTGGTTTTCAATTATCAGTGCTCCTAAACTCAGCTTTCGTGCAATATTAAATTTTTAATTATAACAGAAACACTAAGCTAAAATATGTTGTCTCCTTTCTATTTTTGCTGCTTTGCACAGGATGTTACGGTGGCTACTGACACATTGAATGGTTTTTTTTTGCACAGGTTCATTAAAAACATTGTGCTCATCGGTGTTTTTCTGTGGCCTGTTTTGTGGCCTTATTTATCAGCGGCCTTCCTTATGTTCTTAAAAAAAAATGTGTATTGTAACTGTCTTTTTTTTTAATTGAGTGAGTTCGAAATGGTACTCTACTCTTGTCAAACCCTGAGGACTTTTTATGTTGCAAAGCAAATGGCAATAGCAGGGTGCATAGAGCTCATTATTGCTTGGCACTGAAATCAAGGCATCTCAGTTGCTGTGGTGGTTTCTGAAAGGTACACCTTATTGTGCAGTTTTGGGTGGGGCACTGCCTGTGTAGGCAGGGGCTGTGCCTTGATCTTAGCTATTGATTGTCGGCTCAGTCCAGCGCTACAGGGGAAGCCTTTAAAGGTGGTATGCCTCAGTGTGCTGATGCTCCTACGTTTAAGCCCATGACTGGGACAAGCTAGCTCTCTTGATTTCCTTTGTCGCCGTGTGGCTTCTGTGAGGTGGATGCTAGTAGTGATTTCCTTGCTTGTTTTTGTGGCAGAGGAATCCACTGGCTGAACGTGAGCCTGAGGATGACCGTGGCCGGGAGTTGGTGCAGCTCGACCTGAGCGTTGACCTTTCTCGGTCAGGCCTTATCTCGCCACACGTGGCCACATTGTGCGCAGATGCCCCGCAGGCGACCTTCGCCCGCCAGGGGGACATGCAGGCATGGGCCGCATCACCTGCACGCCAGGGTCAGTGCTGATCTGCCCCCTTGTCTTGTGTGGTCTGCCTAGCTAAGTTTTGTTTCAGACTTAAGAGTGCAGTGTTGCAGAATCTGTGCAAGTCATGCACCCAAAAGAGCATATTACTCTGCCACATATCTCTTCTATTTCGCAAAGCATAAGTGAAGGTTTGGACAAAGAAAATGTCACAATGTGATGTACTATCCACTGCGAACCACCATTAATGCAGTTAGGTATTAGTTATTGAACCTTATGGTTATAATTTTCAGATGTTAAATTTCGTTTTGGGTGTGTGTGGAGTCAGAGCAAATAGGCTTGTCAGTTGCATATCACTCCACTGCATGTCACTTTTACTTCTTTAGGTCTTGGTGAGGAGCAGCATGAATATGTGGTAAGAGGTAAAATGAAGTGTACGAGCAAGGCAGCAGTGTGGGCTAGTTGGTTGTACATTTGATGGGAATAACGTGCTACACAAGAAAAAAACGACAACTGAAACAATGAACACAGGACAGGTCCTGTGTCCGTCGTTTCAGTTGTCGTTTCTTCATATGTAGCGCGTTATTCCTATCAAATGGTATTTGAGCTGAACGTAAAAGCGCAAAAAAGACAAGGACACAGAATAAGACAGACAACACAAGTGCTTACTTGCAACTGATTTCTCCTTGTTTTTGCGCTTTTACGTTCAGCATGGAAAACCAACTCGCCCAAATGCGGCCACTATTGGTATTTGAGCTTTTTCTCTAGCAAAGATGTTTTTGTCCACTTTGGACATATGGAAAGCCAATTTTCAGGCATGGGTGTAGCGAGCGCAAATACGTGAACTATACAGTGTGGGGGTTTCTAGTGCGGTTTAGACCCCGCACTTGGGGCCAACACCACTCCGCTAGCTCGAACCACAGCTGTAGCCGCGAAGATCAACACCACCGAGAATTAGCCCGCAAGCAAAGCCGTTTATTGGAATCTCCCAGTTCGGTCGGCCTCTCGGTTGCACGTAAGCAGCAGCACCGCAGCAGCAGGCAGGCAGCGGTAGGCAGCAGGCAAGGCAAACAGTCACCTGGTCCACGGAAGTGTCGTTGCCTCCGTCCAGTGTCTCGCTTTCGACTCTCCGCTGCCCGTCGCGTGCCCGCCCGCACGGCCGCCGTCAATCGATAGAGAGAGGAGGCCTGCCCACGTGACGATGAGGGGGCCCCATCTCCACTCCCGTCATTGCTCTGGGGTAGTCGAGAAGCGAATGCAACCAGCGGGCCCTGAAAGAGAGAAGGGGAGCGTTAGCTTCCGGCGGATGAGGGAAATGTGGTTTCCCACAACAGGAAAACCTTGTTAGTGCTTTCCCGGTTCGTACGATTTCCCTGTTTTTATACTCAAAATTGCAGACATTAAAAGTGTCCATTAGAGTTAGCATTGCCAGATAACAATTTTCCGGCTGCTACGTTTAAAATTTCAGAAAATTGTTGTCGTATAATAAGTTTATTGACCAACTGCACATGTGCAAATGAAGAGGTAAAATGCAGTGGCAATCGCCAGCAGTGGTGGCTTTTCTGCAGTGCCTAAGTGCAAGGAGACGAAGCACCACCATTGCCATCACCGCCAGCTACTACAGAAATAAAAGCAGCATGCAAGGGTTCGAGACAGCCATTATTGTGGGGATATGACATGAAGAGGAGAAACACTGAGGTTTCTTCGTGGTGCATAGGGGTAAGGAAGCGAAGCAACTGTGAACTTCAGCAATGCTCTTAAATACGAGCGGGCCGGATCTGGGGAAGAAGTCAAGGAAAAAGTTTTCCTGAGTACAACGAATTTTCTAGGCATGTCTAATTACAAGAAGCCTCTATAGATAGCGCCAGGTGCCTCAGTTACGGAGTGAAGGCACCACAAAAAGAGCAATGTGCCATGTGGCCAGGCGCATCATTGTGCACCTGAGCTCTTTGGCGGAATAACACAGTTAAGGATGCTCTGCCCCTGTAGCTTTCCTTTCATTTCTAAGAAAAACTGTCACCAAGTTCAATTTTGGCAACGTTGCACGCTGTGTATGAAATGGAGTGCCATAGCTGCAGCTCGACTGTTGAACTCAAGAAGAGTACAGACTTGTCATGTCGAAGGTAATTTCTTCCTTTTGTCTTGTGCACTTGTGTACACTTGTGACTTTTTGGTGTAGCTTTTTCTGTCAGTCTTTTTTCTATTTGACGGGCATGGATTGGATTGTACTAGTAATCTTTTGTCTGCCCACCTCCCAGTCATGATTAAGAGAACAGGATGACATTGGCTTCCAGCAGGAAGCTATTCTTGTAAAGGCATGCTGTCAGTCATTGCACCTGGACTGTGCTTTTCCACGATGCTTGCTGCTGCGCAGTGTCACATTTTCTGTCTTGAATGAGTGCATCGAGAAGTGAAGAATTGAGTTGCACCAAAACTCTTTGCAATTTACTCATAAATTTTCGGGGTTCTCATGTTCATCTGAAATAGGGCCATATCTTGTGCTCTTTTTGCATTTGTAGGCCAAAAATTGACACTCAGGTGTGAGAGCATTGTGTGATCCGTGACAGATCTTAGGTTGTGTTTTGTGTGAGATGATTGTTGTCATGGCCTATACTTCTTAATGAGGGCTTAATCTTGTACGTCCTGCATTGCTTTGGACGGCTTCTTTCGTGGGTAAAATGAAGGAGTTAGGGAGAGAGAAAAAAATGTAGAGACGATGTTTTTTCCTGTTACGGTCATATTATGTGTGTTGTTTGCTGTTTACTCAATGATATATCAATAACGCTTATTGCTTTTGAACAGTAGAGTTGTCTGCACAGTTCTCATTTCCCCTTAGTTAATGTTATATGTTTGTTGTTTTAAAATCAGAACTACACTGCCATTGTGCAAACCAAGGAAAATAACATTTGCAGTTATACTTTGGTGTGGCATTACCTGTAGCTGCTGCACTCAGGCACATCTGATCAATGATTAATGGCACTAACATCTGTGCTACTGGCATTTGAATTTACATATTATGGGCATTGAAGGCATCGGTAAAGGCTATAGTTACACCTGACAGTAGCACAAATTGTGCTGTTATCATTTGCAGCTATAAAGGGATAAACCAGCTCTTTTTTTCACCATCTTTCTTTGTATATTCTCCACTAAGTGCCTTTAAGCCTATGTACTAGCACTAACTAAATAGATTAGATGACTTTGTGTTTAGTGCATTATGACCTATGCTGCAACTTCGCCACTAAACCCCAGCTACCCCATTGAGAGCTCTGTACATGGCCTTGTCTATATGGTAGGGCGAACCAGGTGAATTCACACATTGCAGGAGTCTTAGTGGGCCTGCTGTGGTCTGCAGCCTTATGATTTGTTGTAGAGTTGTTGCCGCTGTTTATTTTACTCACTTTAGTGAGCTGGCTAAACAATGTGCCTTGGCTTGTTCTATGCCACTGCCGTGGCCAAACTGAGTAAGGAATTCTTGAGTGTTAGTCCTGGGAGGTTATCCAGCCTATTCTAGAAGTTTATTATGTGCTGCTTAGGATGCCGTCAAAGAAGTGGGCCCATAGATGCGTGCTTCAACTGTGCACATGTGTTTTGCATTTCAGCGTCCGGCCAGGACCCCCTGTTGCTACAGGCTGCTGTGCGGCCTGCCCCAGGAGCAGCTGAGGCAGCCACAGGGCTGCGCTGCGGTGCCCTGCCGCGCCTGGTGTCTGGCCCCTGTGGCTGCCGCCTGCAGCTCTGTGTGGCCTGGTTTCCCTGCGGCCTCAAGTGGTGCCGTGATGCTCGGCGAGCTGCCTTCCGCTGCGGCATTCGCTCATGCCGCAAGTGCCGCGAGTTCCACTTTCCTGTGCCTGACCGTATGCAGTGCCTCTGGGACGATGCTTCCTGATGGCTGGCCTCGCTCGCCCGCCTCAGCCAGTCATTGGAGCATGGGACGGGAGAGCGCAGTCACTGATTTGATTCACCAAGCCCACTTGGGGCTGAACTGCTGTAACTTTAGACTGGCTTGAGGGTGACCTCACCGGTCTCCTCTCTATGAGGTAATGTGGTGATGTTCGTGGTTTATACTCAGTTTCATACGTAGCGTGCAAAGCTGCCAGAGCTAGTGCACCTGTTCATGCTGGCTACGTCCATGCTCGAAAAGTAGTCCGCCACGCGTCCAAACTAAACACAAGCATCTTTCGATGTGACCAAGCTGAAGTACCATCACTGGCAACATTCTGCACTTCGTTCTACCTCTTGCCACGCTTTCATCCTACATCTCAATGAGACCTCGAGAAGTAAGAGTGACATGCGGCAGAGTGATAAATGGCTGGGGTGCCTTTTTGCTGTGACTCCATCCGTGCCCAAAAAGTAGGTAGTTCACCATCAGTGAAAATTATAATCACAGGTCCCAGTGACTGTATGTGGGGCTACCTTTACTGTGATTTGTAATGCTAGCATTTCGTTTATATTGCTCATTGTTTTTGTCCAAACCCTTACCAAAGTTTCGAGAAGTGGCAGTGGCACAGAGAAGTGATACGCTTTTGCAGGCACAATACTTGCGCAGCTATGTATGAAACCAAGTATAGCTACATCTAATACAGCTGGTACCTGACAAGGGTCAGCCAGAATGTGCCAGATGTAGTGACGATAGCTGAAAGGCAACTGGCACCAGTGCAAAGAGGTCAGGTTACCTTCCATTCTCTCGACGATCTGTGTCTAATGACAGCTGTGACATAATTGAGTTTTTTACAAGTTCAAAGAAACCTTTGGCAGTTACGCCAACCATCTGCACTATCAGAGCTTTTGTGGTCGCAAGTAGAGCAGACCACTGCCTGTTGTATTCCTTCATTTTGTCTTTTCTAGGCTGTGGACACTTAAGTAGCATTTGAAGTTGCTGCTTCTGCTACCACTAACATAAGGTAACATACTAAGAGGTTTGTTGCTATTGGCCTGAAACAGTTGGAATATATATTATGGATGTTAGAGCTGCTTTTACTGTTACATGCAACGTTTTGGAAGGCAATCACTAACACTAGGTTTTTATTTAAATGTGCTCATGCGGCCAAAGATTAGGGAAGGTAGGTCAGGAAGTTCAGTTTCTTATTTAGTATGAACAAGCTTTGCTCAGCCTTGGTGCAGCAGTGAGGGTTATCAAATCTGTCAGAGGTGAAATTCTAATGCCCATTCTAGAAACAATGTTGCACATTTGTTCTTGTTATTATGGATATGAAAAAAAAAAGGGGGGATTCCTGTGGCCGCAAAACAAGTGAAGAGGTGCGTTCGCTTACTCATCCGTGCAGAAGGAAAGCTAATTAAGCAGCCTTATGAGGATTCATACTTCAGTTTCAAAGTGCAATGTTGACAGGGATAGAGGAGGACGATGATGCAAGCTTCTTTCTTTACTCCCTTCCATTGTTATACTTTGAAATGGTGGCATGGATACTTCATCTGTATCTACATATTACCGTTTCTCTCTCTCTGATTTGCTGTGTTCTGCTTATTAACGTATTGTTTCAGGCATGGTATTCATGCTTGTGCCATAATAGCTTTCTTTATGCACTCAAATGTGCTTGTGGTGGAATAGAGTGTAAATGTAACTAAAAGAAAAAAGATGAGCATGAGTTGGCATGGAAGCTTAAGCCTTAGGTATCTTTTACAATTCCTTAGTCATTTAGCAAGCAGAGACGTGACGTGCACTTCAGGGCTAAAAATAGAAATGGCTGCCACAGGGATGTGAACACTGAGTCCTGATAATGGTGCTGAGCTTGACGGAGGTTCCCTACTTTTAAAGTGTAAAGTATGCATTGGATGCAGGGTTTTCACGGGAGTGATGTTTCACAGAAAGCACCACTTGCTGAAGCAGTTGCATTCTTTTTTTGGGGGGGAGCATTGAGGTTGCATTTCAGCTTTTTCACTTATAAAAATGGCTATGCCGTGTACTCTTGCAGCAGCATATTTTCTCTTCACAGAGTTAGTCGCTCTTTTGGGTTCCATTCCAAACAATTCCAAACTTGGGGGTTCCAAACCTGGGGGTTATTAAAGAACAGCTTCCAAGCAGTGTTTAGGTATCTCCTACATGTGCCCTCAGGACATTGCCCTCACGAAGGACATTGTTAGTACGCAGCACCAGGACAGTGCAAAAAGGACCAATGTGGTGTGAGCACCCACATTCAATGTTTGCCTTTTCTCCCTCTCTGCTGGCGCTGTGTAGTGACATCATAGGTGTTCACTTTCCCACTTTGTTGCCAAGCAGGCAAGAGCGTAACAATGCTCAGGCATTATTGCTGGTGGGTGGCAGGCATTGTAGGAATGAGGAAGGGCGAGTGTATCAGCTTGCGGTGTATGTTAGAAATCTGGCCACCAATTACTGTGTCTGTGCAGTGCAAGATTCAGCAACATGTATTTGTGGTGCTGAATGTGCTGTTCACTGTGCCATTGAGTGGTGTCCTCTATGCACTGAGGCACGAATAACGCGAATGCTACTTCACACTGCTGTTCACAGAGGACACCAGACATCGGCGGTGTGGCCAGCAGTGCCACACCCCTTTGCACCTTGTTTCTTCTTCTTGTTACACCTATGCTGTTGACATCACAGAACTTGGAAGCATGCCCTTAACAGTTGTCGCTTTTAAACATGTGGCAGTTATAACCAGTCTTGTCAGCAGTGTTTTGATCTGAGATCAGTACAAGCCTGCCATATCATTTTTCCTCTCTAGATTCGGAATTTTTGCTGTTGCACTGAATATCAAACAGCAAGCATGTACAGAGTGTCACATCAAGCGCAGGCAGCCTGCATGGTTGATGTGAGGGACAGGAAGTAGTAAAAACTGTATTGCAGTCAAAGGAAGGATGGTGACAGTGGCCAGATGAGGGTACTGGTTCTTGAGAGGCTTGCCAGGGTAGCGTGCTCAACTTCAGCTGTCTCCTGTGCTAGCTTTCAGCACTAGGCTGCGAGTGCCATTCTCTTTACATACAGGCTTTACACATGCAAGGTCCTCTTGCAGCTGCAAAGGAGACTTCAGACCTTTACCAGCATGTCCTTGCCAGAGTTTGTGAGTGGTAACTGCTGATAAGGCTCAGCATGTATGCACAGGTGGCTTTCAAATTTATGCTTTCGCCACCTGGAATGACCTCTGCTCTGAATGCGTACACTTCTGCAATCTTCCAAGTCTCACTGTGCCTTTGTCATGGAGGCGTGTCTAACAGGGCATGCCTGTTACCTTATCTGACTGAAAGACAGCATTGTCCCTGTGGTTCTGTGTGGGGCTTCATCCATTCATTGGGGTGTCATAATATGCCTCTTTTGTAAATAGGCATAAAGATGTCAGTCCTGGCTGTTCGTACCTCCGGCCACCACACTTAATACATTTAGCCTGTTCTTATTGCCGTTGAGTTTGCCTAGTGGCTATGCACTGATATTGAAATTGTGTGATGTGATTTTTAGTACTGTTTGAATTGTGATATTGCAGTAGCAAAGTATCACAGTCCTTTTACATCCTGACACAACCCGTGTGCTTCCTTTGCTTAGTCTATTTAGTTTTCAGTGCGTACCGCAGCGGTGGCCAAGTGGTTGAGCATCCACCTCGCATGCGGGAGGTGCGGGGTGATACCGGTGATACAATGGGTACAAGCTTTCCCTTGGTCTGGTGCTCAGCTTATTTAGTGTGAAATGCTTGGGAAATGGATATTTTACCCCACCTTGAGAAGTCGAAAAATACCTTGTGCCATGGCGCTCATTGGCCATAGATGCCCTTGCAACATGAAAATCCATAATCACCATAATCATCATAGCTTTCAGTGCAGTGCAGCTGCTGAGTGGAGTGGCTGTACAGGTGCAGTTAGGGCTCACGTGGGTACATGCACCTCTTTTATTATACTTGTATATGTTGGTGCGTTTAGGGCTTTTCCTGCAGAGAAGCCTGGTTTTTGTATTCTTTAGATTAAGTGAAGGTGAACTTAAGCCAAATTATGTAACAAGTGAAGCAGTTTTCAGACATATCCTTAGTTTCCCATTGATGGCAGTGTTTAGAAGATCTGGCAAACATGGACCATCCAAGTAATGCACTTTGCTTGACATGAGCTCTAATGGTGCCAGATTGACTAATAATCCACAGCAAATGGACATTTGGTTTTTGAGTGTGTTTCAATCGGTGATTAATAAGAGCACAGCAAAGTGAGCAACAACAAAAAAGGGAAAGCTTAGAATATAATTCAACAGTTTTGTGCATAGAGGCATTCAAGTTGAGCAAGTGCAGCAAGGAAATTTTGACTGGCCTTGCACGTGGCATGCACTTGGCACATTTTTCGTCTTTCAACCCAGCAGCATGTTTTTGAGGAATGCGAGGGTTGTGACCGTCTCCAGCAGACATATGGAGAAAGTTCTCACTTGTTTTGAAGGAGCAGTAAGCTCAACTTCTAATGAGGGAAACAGATTTATTACACCTCACCCTTGTGTTTTGTTGTTAAAGGCAGCCTGTTACGTCAGAAGCATGGGGCTGATTGTAGGCACAAACCCGCATATGCAGGCGAATTGATCTTATCTGGGCAGTGTGCTGTTTTGAGGCATATTTACTGTGTATGTGCTGCCCAAATGAGTGTGCAGTTTCTTTCGCTGAAAGTGAACATGCTGCACAGTTCGCAACAAATAGAACTGCTTTTCCTTCTCGGGCTTTTTTCTACTAGGGTTACCAGAGTTTTCTTCTTGTTTGCGCTTGGCCACAGGCGGTGAACATGTGATCTTGTTTGTCATATCTGTGTTTCAGAGTTGCATTGTTGCGCTTATATGCCTAAGTGCCTTTTGGATTTTATTTAGGTCACATTTGATGCAGTTGGTACAGCTTTACCTGCTTCCTGCACTTAATTCTTTGGGAAGGTGGGAAGCTACGTGTGCGATCCACTTTGTTTTTATTTCCAGTTTTCCTGGAGGTTCAGCAAGCATCTGAATGGCTGTAGCCACAGGTGTTGTTATGATTAAGTTATGGTATTAATGATATGTTTGTATTTCAAGTCAATAGTTACTCATATTAAATAGGGCAACATAAGTTGATCAGAGGCTGTTTGAATGCGAAGAACAAAAAAGCAAGAATGGTCAGTTTTTGCATCAGCTGTTGGCTCTTTACCGGATTCAACATTTCTGATGTCTTTCATCTGCATATGTGAATTCAAACTCTGTACTGGTTTAGGTGTAATCATAATATTAGCAGAATTTGTATTACATGTTGCAGTTAAAAGTGCCATTTCTTTGTTGTGCGGGGGAGTCAATTTAGGTTGCAGCTGGGACTACTGCTGAGAACAAAGATGCTAAACAGGGAGAAGAGTCTGCACTATAACTACACAGTGGTCGCAGCTTGTATGGTGAGCTGTTGCTATCTTCATTCTTATTGGGTGCTTTGTTAACAACGGCCTTTGTTCATTGAGCTGCATGCCAAGTGGCATCCTTGGTGTGTATCATGACCAACTAGCCTGCCAAAACTTCTTGTTGTGCAGTTACAGTGGCTTGTGGTCTGCACTGCACACACTTGAAATGCAAGAAACACGGGTGATAATGTTTTTGCCTTTAGTACACTGGCAAGTTGCTGAATTTCTGCTGCAAACTTGACCCTCGAGCAATGTTCTGCAAGCATATGTCTTGTCTTTGTTTTTTGTGCTTTTGCCAATACACTGCAAGTCCATAACCAAGAACAGAGTCTGTAGCACTCCGATAAGGATGCCTTGTTTGATTGCTGCAGCTGTGTTGAGAAGTAATTACATACAGACTATTGCTCTCTCTCTTGGTTTGTGTCTGACATGATTGTACAGTGCACCATTGAATATGTCTGGTATTTAAGGCTAGTGGGAATCTTCCTCTTGATGATGGCAGAGGAAACTGTAAAGGAAGGCAACTAAGAGGGTTGCACTGCATTGGGGTGGCATCGTCTTGCAAACAGCTTAGTTAACTAGCCTTACATCTGTCTGTTGTCTCCCTTCTTTTTGCACCTTATGCAGTGGAGCTAGCATCTGAAGTATGCTGGGCATCAAAGTTCATTGTGATTGTGATCCTTTGTGCTCATAGCAGGAAGGCTGCATTGCTCATTGCCTATGCATTGCTTGCTGTCCCATGTTTCTTTCATGGCCAGGCGATGCTGAATGGAGTACATTGGTGACAAGGGCACAGACTTCGATGTGCTGCTTAGTGCTAGAAGACAATGCAGTCATTGGTCAAATGGAACTCTTCTTTTAGTGGAGTGTTGTTGTGACGAACATGTTAAGGCTGCCCTAAGTTATAGGTAATCACTGAAAACACCGTGGAGATTTTAATCTCCACTTTACTGTGCTATCTGCTCATTGCTGATTTGGACAGAAAAGGCAGCTTCAGCAGATTTTGTGCTTGCTATGAATCAGTCCAGGCAAGGAACACTTGGCTTGGGAAGCATGCAGTTTCACAACAAGGGGTGCCAGCTATTTTTCAACAATGGTGGCATGCTGTGCATGTACCTGGTATGATATAATTTTCCTTTGTTCTAAAAGGAGATTTGTAAGAAGGTGAATTAAGAACATTTTAGATACTTGCATGTCAAATTCAGTCTGTGCGATGAGCAATACTGCACTTGTTTGCTGTTCTAAATGCTCCTTCTTTAAAGATATTTTTCCATGGGTGGTGAGAACCACTGCAATGAGCATAATGATCAATGATCAAGCATGAAAGCCATCACCTCTGAAGGCCACAAACAGTTTCCTGAATTGCAGCCGTGCACATGTCAAAGCTCCTGGCTTGTTCATTGCCAATATGCAACACACCAAGTGTTGTTATCCCTGTGTAGCCATTGTTTAACTGGCTGCTCTAGTGCTTGCACGTGACTGCTCTGTGCTTCCCATAGCCGACCTTATCTTGGAGATCAGTTTGAGTAAAGTGATCTGGGGCTTAGCAGAAGAAACCTTTATATAAACTCATTGGTACTGCCAGTGTGAGCTGCTTCCTGAATCAAAGCTGGGCAAGATGCCAGTGCTTGTCTGTAATGGTAAAGCAGTGAATGTGCAAGGAGATGATTAGAAATTATTGTGATGCTTTTACCGAACAGGCGGAATAGTTGGGCGGGTGGGACAGGTGTTGTAGTTTGTTGGCAAAAGTTGATCTTGAGGCTTGTGCCAAGAGACCAAGTCAATGCAGTTTTGTTTATTTGCTCTCATTTAGAAGTAAACAAACAGGGCAAACAGTCACTGCCCTGCATTTTTTTTTGCATTTTTGTCTACTGCATCTGCACACTGGCACAGCTGTCTTGCAGCATTAATTTTCGGTGGTCCTTTTGTGTGTTGAAGAGGTCTGATTAGCCCAAGTTCTTCGCTGTGCTTTTCCACCTGGTGAAATTGGGGCGGGTTGCATTTGCCTGCGTGTCTTTACAGAACAAACCTAGCAGCCCTGGTGGCCCGTCGTTTCAAAGTGTCCCGCCGTTGCCGTCGTGTTGGCGCGCGGCGTCCACTTGTGTCAAGGTCTTCCCACAGCACATCATGTGCTGCCGCTGGAGTGTTCTCCTGTGCGCTCCGCCACTCTTGTTGCTATTTTACACAATAAAATTGTTTTTGTACGCTACGCAGTCGCGTTCCTTCCATGTGTAATAGCTCACCCGCTTGTTGCAGAGTAATAGCTCACAGTGCACCCACTTGTTGCAGAGTGGATACCTCCCATATTTGCAAGAGGGCGCGCTTTTCTACATGAGCATTACATCGCCGGCGCAACTTTCGCGATGGGTGGCGCCGCCACGGAGCCGCTTGCAGAACCTTCTGAATGATAGCGAAGAACGGCGCCCAGCCAATACCACCCCAATACCACCTCATCTAGGTGGTATTGGCCACCCAAGTTCTGTGGCACAGCCCTTTCAGTGTATTGCGTTTTAACTTCCATTTTGCACGCAGCCACTGGGTAGACAACATAGAAGCAAATGCATTTTATAGCTATCGCGTTAAAGGCCCCGGCTCTTCATAAAATCCGGTGTCGGTGTTTTGAGCGAAAAATCACGAGCACAGCTCTGACAGGTGGCCCCCAGAGAGCAACGTAGGCGACAGTTAGGCCAGGTGGGCCACCTAGGTCACGCGACCTTGCGGCGTCAGTATAACCTGCCCATTGGATAGTGAGCAAACTGCCCACCATGGCAGGTGGCAGGTAAATTAATGATTGGTCGCTCACTGCGTGGTACCAGAGGGTTATAAGGACTCTGGGGGTCTATGAATGTAGAGAATGACCTCCTGCATATATGGGAATTAATCCATTACGCTATCGGGTCATGCCCTTAAGGCAGATTAAAGCGGAAACTTGGGTTAGTTGTATGACTGCAGCCGTGTACCATTCCCCCCTGCAGCTGGAATGGGAGGGGCCTGCAATGTCGACGTAGAAGACGTGTTTCTTTGAGCCATAATGGCGGTGCAGGGCATCCGCCCGTGCCTGGCGCCGGCCATTGTGGTCCTTCTTGTTCATCTTAGTCGGAAGGGGTCGAACGTAGAGGGCGTGTCTCCACAGTTCGGGCACTCGAACCCGTTCCATCGTATGGTGGCCATGTCTGATATGCAACCGGTCCAAGAGGCGGCGACCGGACACGGTCTGAGCGAGACGCGTGTATTTGTTAACGAGATACGCCTCGCGAAGTTCCCGATAGGTGTTCACCATCCCCAACGCGAGCAGTCGCGCGTTGGATGTGGAGATCGGGAGGTCGAGGGCTCTCAAAAATTTTGTGGAGGAGAACCTCCGAGCAATCTTCATGTTTCCGTAAGCGGAGGTAAGGAGTCGGGTATAGTACTCGACTAGTTACGAAGGCATGGGCGAGCCGCACCTCATCCTTAGTTCGCAACCCTCCTCGCTTGTTGGAAACGCGGCGAACCATTCGGCCCACCTGGTCGCCGACTTTGCGGAGTTTGGCAAGGGTCGTGTCTGCCTTGCGATGCTGATGAATGAAGAGACCGAGTATTCGCAGCTCCTGCGCTTCACGGATGGGGCCGCTGGCGAGAGAAAGCTGAACGGAGATTTTACATTTCGGAGAATGTCGAATATGCACAAATTCAGACTTGGACGGGGAGCACCAGAGGCCTTAGTATGTAGCATAGTGTTCTACTGTGCTCGCCGCTGCTTGCAGGCATTCCTCCATCTCTCCTATGTATCCCGTAGTAGCCAAGATGGTGATGTCATCGGCGTACAGTGCATGCTGAACACCGCCGACACCCGCGAGCGCCGGTAGGTGCATCATGGCAATATTAAAGAGAAGCGGGGACAGCACAGCGCCTTGTGGTGTGCCCCACGTTCCCGTCTCAAACGGGCCGTACTCGGTCTCTTGTATGCGTATATAGGCCAAGCGGTCTGTTAAGAAATGTTTGATGTAGTTGAATGTACGTGGACCGCAGTTGGTCTCGCTAAGATGTTTTAATATGACGGCGTGTTTAACATCGTCAAACGCACCCTTCATATCGAGTGCTAGGACTAGTCATTATGTGGGTGTTCTATGGGTTCGAGAACCTCGCGATGAAGCTGTAAAGGTATGTCTTGTGCGGACTTACGAAGTCGGAAGCCGAACATGGTGTCGGCGAAGGTGTTCTTGCTCTCGAGATATTCCGGGATTCGGTCACGGACCATCGCTTCCATCAGTTTCCCTACGCATGAAGTGAGGGTGGTGGGCCGGAGGTTGTCTGTGTTTGCCGGTTTCCCCGCCTTCGGCATAAAGGTTACCAATGATGTCTTCCAATCGGGTGGCAACGAAGTGTCCCCGGTCCAAATGGCGATGTTATATTCAAGTATGGTTTCGTATGCCCGATCGGGGAGGTTTTCCAACAGTCTGACTGTGACATTATCCCTCCCGGGCGCCGTCCCCTCGCGCATTTTGGCAAGAACCGCGTGAAGGTCGTGAAGCTGGAAAGCTGATCCAGTTCCGGATTATCGCTGCCTGCATACGAATAATCCTGCCCGCGCGTATCTTGATCGTGACTGAGGTATTGTGAGCGTTCGCTAGGTGCTCTGTGTTTCCTTGAAAATTGTGTATCGCGCGAGTGAGGTGTTTCTGGGTTTCCGAGCGTGTTTGTGTAGGGTCTATGAGACTCCTAAAGAGCCGCCATGTGTTGCGGCTCGACATCTGTCTTGCTGCGCTGTTGCATCTATCTACCCAGTTATTGTCAGCGAGCTGGGCAGCATACTCGGCAGCTTGCTGGGTGAGGTCAGAGATGCGAGCGCGGAGATTACGATTGTGTTTCTGCCGCCGCCATCGTTTAGTGAGGCTGCGGCGAGCTTCCCAGAGGTGCATCAGGTGGTTATCCACGTCCGATGCACGCTCCGTAAGCTGGATCTGCTTTTCGTGTGAACGGAGTGTTTGCATGAGTCCGTGTGCCCAAGTTGAGTAGTCTTGCTCCAAGAGAGAGGTTACTGGGAGCGCCTGGCGGAAGGCATTCCAGTCGGGAAGTTTGGCTTGTGCAAGGGGGCGATACAAGGGTCGAGTGTAAATGACAGTGTTCAGTATGCAGTGGTTGCTACCGAGGGTGTCCTCAGTGCTGATCCATTCTGCGTGTCGGATGTGTTTCGTGAGGGTAAGGTAGGGGCAGATGTCCCGAGTGACGGAATTCCCTACACGTGTCGGGTGGGCAGGGTCGGTTAGAAGAGTGATGCCCAGCGTAGATATAAGTTCCGCCAACTTACAACCACGCGGCTCTTCCTTGCGATAGCCCCACATGGGACAGGGGGCGTTAAAATCGCCTACTATAATGAGGTGGTCGCGACCCGCGATCCTTAGCGCTGCGCTAAAGATTCTAGAAAAACTATTTTTTTTTTTAGTTTCGGGGCGCAGTAGATATTAAGGGTGTGTGTGGGACTATCTGTTCGCCGTCGAGGGAGGACAGGGACCATCACGTTCAAATATTCCAGATTTAGGTCGAGATTAGCCTCCTGCGCTGTGTAGGTGTTATGGACTAGGAGACAGGTGAATGGGCCTCGTTGAAAAGTGCTATAGCCCGAGAGCTTGACGGCATCCCCGGTTTCTTGACCGCATCCCCGGTGGCGCCCAGCTTACGGGCTCGCAAGACTGCAAAGCCAAATTCCGACGGCTCCAACAACCGGGCAACACGACCGGTAAACAACCGCAGTGTGCAGTGGCCCCGGGTCCTGGCACCTCTCCGAAAGTCCCCCCGCCTAGCAACAAGATAGTGCAAGGCGCAATCGGACAAGCGCCACCGGCGGGCGCCTTGCCCGGGCGTGCCCCGAAGCCTCCTCGATCAACTAATCAGAAACCGTCACGTGATCCAGGTGCCCCCGCATTTCAGAACGGAGATTTTCCGCCTCTCGTGGGCCCTCCGCCTGGCGCGCCAAAGAAGACAGCCGAGATGGGCCTCCTCCGCTTCCCAATACTCCCCTACCTTCTCCTCCACCAAATCTTCCTCCTCCCCCGTTAACTCTGACGTCGCGGACCTCCGCTGCGAGCTCGAGACTCTCCGGGCACAAGATGCTCAACTCCACGCCAAAATTCATGCGCTAGAAACGGCTCGGTCCTCCCCGCCCACTGGCCGGGCAGCTCCGGAACCGAAGCAAGAAGTGCCGGTGGACCCGACACCCTCTAGCTCTGACGTGCTTTCACCGCCCTCGAAAATGCCCTCGCCCAATTAACGACTCAGACGTCCAATTTTGGCCAAATCCAAGACAACCTGCTCAAGGCAGTCACGGCCACAGTTATGGCCGCCGTGACAGCAAACATTAAGACGTGGCTATAGTCAAACCCTCGGCTTCTCCGCCGAATGGGACCCCTCAAAGACGCGAACCGCTCATCAAGGTTCATCCGACGCATTGATCTAACCGAACTCTCGGAGGACCCGGAACCGCCCCCGCTGCAGGTGACGGAACCTGTTCCGCCTCTCCAAGGCAATCTCTCTTCAAATCAGCATGGCTGCGTCCCCTCCCAACCAACCCCCAGAGGGCGCCGCCCCCCACAAAGACAGCAAGCTCTTTCCCTTGTATAGTGGAACTGTCTGGGTTTCAAAGACAGGACCAAACGCATTTACACACATGATTTTCAAGGTCCTTTCTTCCCAACCAGAGCGTTTCATGCGATTTGAAAACCGTTTCAGCTTCCCTTTAAGGGCGTACATTGACAACCTCGAACACCCCGCCGCAGTCCGACCGCGGCGGCTGTCAGTGCAGGTTAAAGATCCCCGGGCGGTCGAAATTATTCCGGAGCCCTCCACTACGGCACCTCTTTCTTCCTGTCTTTTCATGTCTCCTAATTTATTCTTGGTGCATTGGAATTAGTCTGGCTTGAAAAATAATAATAATAATGACCATCTTATTATGGCACAGACATCCACAAGCTTCTGTGTGACAAGATGGCTGAGCATTGTACCTGCCTTGCGATCAATCGTGAATCAATGGGTTGCACTGGAAGCCCATGCAGCAAGAGTACATGTTAAGCAAAATGTACACTGATGATAAAAATTTATTTATTCACTTTTTAAGACCACATATCAGTGAATTAAAATGAATGAACAAGCTCCTTCGGTGAGAGGCCCCAGCCCCTGTTGGGCTAAATAAGAAATTTATTTCTTTTGTGAAAACTTTAATGGCAAGAGTTGTAATGCTTGAAGCTACGCAGAATGACAATGCCGAATGGGAGCAGCACATATTACATTTCAGGTCATGTGCTATGGGAGTTCTTTTTCGCGGCAGCCTTGACACGGCTTACCTCAGATCCTCTTACTAACATTTTCTGTTGGACAGATGTGCAGCTTTATTTTTGCGTGCATTAAAAATGCGCTGAAGTGGCTTCCTGCGAGCGTAAAGATTGTGAGCGACTAGTGCCTTCCCGAACCAAAAATTGCGAAGTACTCCTTCGGTTTTGTCCGTCGCTCATTCAATGCTTTTACAGTGACAAATTCAATTTGTGCAATAGAATTACACCGCAGCGGTGGCCTAGTCGTTCGAGCATTCGCCTCGCATTTCGGGAGGTGCAGGGTTCGGTCTGCAGTGCCGCCAAGTACCCACCGGTGGCTTGAAAACTTAAAATTTGTTTTGGGGAAAGGAAATACGCATTAACTGTCTCACATATCTCGGTGAACACCTCAACCCGCGCCGTAATAATAATAATAAAAGGGAAGCGGAAGCGAATAAAGGAACGAGTGAAAGAAGAGAGGAAAAAAGACGTTGTGGAGGTCTCGGGAATAATTTCGACCACCTGGGGATCTTTAACGCACGTGCACTGACATCGCATAGCACACGCGCGCCTTTTGCGTTTCGCCTCCATCGAAACGCGGCCGCCGTGGTTGGGTTCGAACCCGGTTAATCTGGCTTAAATGCGACGTCCTGTTAGTTGAAAGTCTTGATTGGTAGCAAAGAAAAAAATAAAAGCTATTTATGGGCACGCATACGCATTTTACATAAAAAAGTCAAGTACAAACGTCTTGCAGACGTCTGTGAAAGATATGTCTCATTTTTTTTTTCTAAAATATCACTCTTAGATTTTTGCGTCTTTGAGACGTACTGTGCTAGTGAGTGGCCAGGCAGCATACTTTCGGGGACAGCCCAAAATTAGTTGAGACTTCTGATTGTCGTACATGTTTCCTGTCGTAGACTGTCATGTGTTTGTCCTTAAACGTGCCTTGAATAATTCGCCTCCCGGAATAAAGCTTCTGGCATACGTCTCGCTTAAATGTTCGGTATTAGAATATCGTCACGTTGCATGGTTCCATTATACAGGTGCCAGGGTAGCCGCACTCGAAAGTGTGCAGTGAAAAACCGCACGATTTATCTATAGCCGGTACAGACGCACAGACTCACCTACTGAACTTTTGCATCGCTCAGGGCTTCACCCTTTATCTATCCGATCAAAACTGCACCGCTTGAAATTCCTATACTTACTCCTGCGCAATTCATTTAACTCCGAAGTGTCCGTGAAAATAAGCCACTCCATAATCCCGCCACAAAACAAACACCCTCACACACTTGAATTTTTTTCTTGCAATAACACCTTTTACTTTTACTTTTTTTTTCTGCGAGCAGGGCGCGAATGGAATACACTTGATGCTTCAGTTGTAATGCAGCCGACAGTCTTCAAATCTCTGGAGCTTGCTGAGCGGAGTATATTGCGTCAAAACTGACTAAATTTTGTTAAAATGTTGGTGATTTACTTCGTATATTGTATAACTGGTGACCTCGAATTTGTTTGTTCTTGTCTTTGCTTCACCTAGGCCCATTTTTTGCATTGTATAACTGCTTACCGTTCTGTAACTGTTTTATCTGGAAGTTGTGTTTTTTAAGCGCATATTCACCCCTTTGAAAAACCCGATTGGGTTTGACAGTATATTGAAATAAAAAAAAGCCCGTGTACACCTCTTGATAAAGCCCTTGAGATATCTACAAGAAATCTTGCAACAGTTTTTAGCTCAAAAAAGTGGGAGCATTAGATGTGTGTACACAGTGTTTCAAGATGTGTAGAAATGCCTGGTATAATCATCTGCAAGATGTCTTACAAACATTCAATAACTGCCTCAGTGGTCCTTTGAGATACCTTAAGATGACTTGTTCATCTTGGCATGACGCATATACATCTTAAAAGGACGTCTTGCTGGGGCAAGTTGGCAACTGTACATCTTTTTGGTTACAGGCGCGAAAACAGACACAACACAAGGTAGAAAGACGGGACGGAGCGCCTCCCGTCTTTCCGCTCCGTCCCGTCTTTCTACCTTGTGTTGTGTCTGTTTTCGCGCCTGTAACCAAAAAGATGTGCATATACATCTGTCTAGGAAGATGAATTGGTGCTCAGTGAACTGAGAGTTTGTTGTCATGCATGTGGCACAGGAATCGGAATAGCTTGTCCGGAAGAATAAAACATAACACGGTATATAATATATTAAAGTAGATAATATAATATTATATAAAATATTGCTGAGTAAACGGTATAAGCTATGCTGAAATTCTCTATTACAGGATAACGCTTTTCAGCATAGCGCGGCTGACGTGTGGAACTAGCAACAAAATTAAGGCAGCGTTTGTTGGCCAGGTGCTGCTCGCAATGCAACCCATCCCATGAATTGTCTCGCGAGTGTGTGTCATCTTGTTCCCATCGCAAGCAAACGGTCTTAGCTTATCTTAGAAGCCTCAGTTGTAATGATGAATAGATAATCACAATAATCTAATTCGTTCCTCAGCATGCATGTCCGGAGCAGATGAACTAGCTTTAGCTGTTTGTTTCTTTTTGCGTTGCGTTATGTAGACAAGGAAATAGAAAGATGTGCTCGTTGTGACATACATGACGGAAGCCAGCAGTCACCGAAACCAAAGAGCATGGTTTTTTTTTTTTTAGCGATAGCTACATTACGGTAGCATTTCGAGCCTTCAGCGTGTCTGCGCCGCCGCGCTGTCACGTGGTGCGGAGCAGCTACCGGCGCCGCGGTACCGTGGCTGATCACGTGGGACGTCACCTAGTTGGCCACGTGACCAGCCAGGTGGTGCGGAGCACCTGCTGCTGCCGGCGCATGCGCCGTGCCAAGTGGGACGAAGATGAAGAAAGACCGCCCAGCGAAACGGAGCGGCGAAAGACTAGCTTTGCAATTCAACTGAGCAAGTTCCACTCGGCCAGCTGTACCTATCGCGTCACTCCAGGTTTAACCAGAGCTAAACCACCACCAATTTTTTAATTTCTGGTTTTCATCAATAGTAGATTAAAAAAAGCAGCAGAAAAAGCAACCACATGCTGCCGGTGGGATCCGAACCAATGACCTTCGGATTTCGCGTCCGGTGCTCTACCAACTGAGCTACGCCGACGGCTGGGCAGTCTTTTGATTTCGGGGGTATTTATGAGTACTGTAAGCGAACCTTGAGCGTTCACCAGAGCCACCCTCCTCCATAGCGGCGGACGTAGTACGTCCTGTATTGCCTTGAGTGCCACGTAGGAACGTCATCTAACGGTGAGAGCGGAAGCTGTGCGAGAACTCTCCTATGCTACCTATGGCATCAAGACTGCCAGATTCCAAGCTCTAGTTGAACTGTTCAGTAGCCAAGGGAATGGAAAGAGCTTCTCGTTGTGAAATACATGACGGAAGCGAACAGTCACCGAAACCAAAGAGTACAGGGGTGGTTTTTTTCTTTTAATTTCTGGTTTTCATTAATGGGAAATTATAAAAGCAAAAGAAAAAATAACTACATGCCGCCGCTGGAATCCGAACCCACGACCTCAGAATTTCGCGTCTGGTGCTCTACCAACTGACCTACGGCGACATTTTTTTTCTTTATTGCATGAAAATAGTGCCGGAAAGAAAAATCTAAGCATGCTTACGCCAAAGAAGCACCATGCCATCATGCCCCTGCACGACACCACCTCCCACAACATCAAAAGTCTGGGAGGCACACACACGCATCCAGATAGGGGAGCCAGCGAGGCGGCTCTTCCAGGGCAGCATATACTCTCGCTATGGCGACGGCTGAACAAACTTTTGCTTTCGAGGGTATTTGTGTAGTATAACCGAACCTTGAGTGTTCACAAGCGCAAAAAAAAAAAGAAACACGGCTGGTGGGAACAGGTTTATTGCCGACGGCTTGCCGGTACACACACGAAGAACACGCCCCCCTGCCAGGGCAGGTTCATTGTAGTGGCGCTGAGGTATAGACAGACGACCGTGGCCCCCTGCTGGTTGTAATATGCAACAGTTTCGGTGACGGTTGGCTTCCGTCGTGTACGTCACAACTAGCACCTCTTTCCATTCCCTTGCCTACTGAACAGATTAACGAGGGCCTCGAATCTGGCAGTCTTGATGCCATGCGTAGCATAAGAAGGTTCTCGCACAGGTTCCGCCCTCACCGTTAGGTTATGTTCCTACGTGCACACGCGGTAATACAGGACGTACTACGTCCGCCGCTGTGGAGGAGGGTGGTGCTGTTGGACACCCAAGGTATGTTCCTACGTGCACACGCGGTAATACAGGACGTACTACGTCCGCCGCTGTGGAGGAGGGTGGTGCTGTTGGACACCCAAGGTTCGGTTACACTACACCTAAGTACCCCCGAAAGCAAAAAGATTGTACAGCAGTCGCCGTAGCTCAGAAGAAATGCGCATTCGCCTAACACGTTTTAAAACACTGGTGTCAATGAACCCCAGAAAAGGTTGCCGATACAACGGTACAGGGAACAAATACTCTGTAAGTGCCTGAGTCATCTGCCTTCTGCAGAGGCTATACAGGTAGTCTAAAGAAAAGCGCGCAGTGAGGAAATTGAAGGCGTCAGCAACTTCCTTAAGGAATCCCCAAAAAGGCCTCTCACGCGTGTGTCCAGTCGGTGCGAATAGGAAAGGCAAATGAGCACTGAGACGTCTAATAATCATGGCTACTAATGAAGGGTGGTTTGACGATTTGAAAAAGAAAAAAAAACGCGAAATAAGCTGATGCACGAATAAGTGAACAAGGCCGATTCCACCAGACTCTAGAGATAGCAAATATTCTGTGCATAACATGCATTTTCTTCCTCGTAAAGTGGAGAACCTGCAGCACATAGGCCAACATTCTTCTTTAAATTGCACATATCAACGTTGCCTGTGAAGGCATGGCTTCGAGCTAAGTGTATACTTGCGCCATGATCGTTGAACTGTCGCCTGTGCAGTACACCAGAGACAATTGACCATTGTCTGCGCATTGATGCTGTGTTCTTCTGGGATATATTATAACGAACAATTAAGAATTACATTGGCATCACACCCTCCAGTATCCGTTTTTTGCCTGTGGAGAAAAACTTTTTATTGTTGTTTGGACTATTTAGTTTCTGGAAGAGCCGCATGATGGACCGCCACGCCGAATCACCACGGTCATCGATACCTTTGTTTCGTTTACAAAACGCTTTGGTGCAGGGAGTATACGCTGCCCTGCAAGAGCCGCCTAGCTGGCTCCCCTATCTGGATGCATGTGTGTGCCTCCCAGACTTCTGATGTTTTGGAAGGAGGGTTCACACAGGCTTAAGGTGGCCTGGTGTTTTGTGGCGTAAGCGTGCTTAGACTTTTCTTTTCGGCACCATTTCCATGCAATAAAGAAAAAAAAACAGTCGCCGTAGCTCAGGTGGTAGAGCACCGTACGCGGAATTCGGAGGTCGTGGGTTCAGACCCACCGGCGGCATGTGGTTGTTTTTCTTCTGCTTTTATTAATCTCCCATTGATGAACACCAGAAAATAAAAAAAAAAACATCCAATATGCTCTTTGGTTTCGGTGTCTGTTGGCTTCCGTCATGTGTTTTTGCGTTATCTGCGCCAGACTTTCGGTAGTGCAACTGTTTGTGGAGAAATCGGTTACGTTTTAATGTAGCTGCTGAATCATCGGGGCGTGCGGGCGAAACTTTGCGCAGTTATTGTTCGCCTGATCTGAAATGTCCTAGCAGCAAGCATTCTTACCTTACTTCATTCTTGACCCCTATTGCGTGACGCAATGAACTCTTTGCAATAATGAGCGCCGTGTAGTTTAGACAAAACGTGACGCTGAGTGGTTTATGTTGGCAGGTAAGGTTTTTATTGTGGCGCTCTGAGTGCCTTTTTTTTCTTATAACGGCATGCGTGTTCATTGAATGAGATGGTGCAACGTTGCCGACAGGGATCTGGGTTTTATTTTTATGGGTCAGCTGAAGGAAGGTGCCTGAAATATTGTCCTGCCTGTGACCTTGCTTTTGGCACATGCCCATCTGTGGAAGTTCTCTTTTTTATAAAACGTGACATTGAAGACGCCGACCGACACAAAGAAAAGAACACACAAAAGACGTTTCGGCTCCCGTACGGGAGCCTTGTTCAGAGTAAAAAACCAGAGGCGGGTGCGCGAGGTTATGTATGCTTGAAAAGGGGGCGCAGGGAGCGTGCGTAAGCAGTTGTCAGATTGCCGCAGGTTCGGTTCAAGGTGTGACCGGTCGTTTGTATAATCAAAGATTCCAGGTGAAGGCCAGGGAATTTCTTCTTTTCTGCCGCAAGAACTTGCGCCTTGTCCCAGTCGATGATGCGCTGTTTCGATATGCAGTGTTCGGCGATAGCACTTGAATCCACTTTCCTGTTTTTAAGTCGTTTTTGTGATCTTTTGGGCGCCTTTCGAAGTTACCAGTTTCGCCAATGTAGACGCAGTCGCAGTCGGAGCAGGTGGTGCTGTAAACCACGCCGGGATATTTTTCTTTTGGAAGAACGTCCTTTACGTTGACCAAAGCATGTCGCAGTTTTCTAATCGGAACGTGGGCAATGTCAACATTGAAGGTGCGCAGAATGCGTGCCAACGCCTCGCTGATTCCAGGGGTGTAGGGAACAGCGGCACGTTTCAGGGAAGAAGGCACAGCAGTTTAACGTTCTGGTCGACACAGCTGTCTTTCGACCGATGCGACGAAAGATGTGTAGTCATTGCGTGAAAATTCTTGCCCCGCCATATCAAAGTCGTTTGCCCCGTATTCGGGAGAACTGCAAATGCATGGGCTCCTTTTTAATAAGGTGGCAGCAACCGATCTCTTGTGTGAGGCTGGGTGGACGGATCTAAAGTTGAGATAACGTCCCGTGTGGGTAGGTTTTCTAAAAACGCTGAATGATAGTTTGCCACTATCGCGTTTTGCCAGGACGTCTAGAAAGGGCAATGCACCGTTCGCCTCGACCTCGGTGGTGAACTCAATGGCATCCTCTATGGAGTTCAAATGGGATGAAAAAGCAGGCAAAGCGTCTTTTTGAATCATGCAGAAACAGTCGTCAACATATCTGAGGAAAACTTTTGGCGGGTGAGCAAATGTTGCAAGGGCACGGCGTTCGACAGACTCCATGGTGAGGTTCGCGACGGTAACGGAGATAGAGGCACCCATAGGAGTGCCTTGAAGTTGACGGTAAAACAGGCCTTGGAATACAAAATACGTGTTGCTGCGGCAGAACTGTAGGAGTCTGCAGAGGTCAGGAACGTCAATAGGGGTTCTTTCAGGTAAGGACCTGTCAAACTCGAGGGCAGAAGAGCAGGCTTGTACGGCAAGGTCAACAGGGACGCACGTGAAAAGCGACTTGATGTCAAACGAGATAGCAGCTTGTCCGGTGATATGCCGCTTACCTTCTCGATGAAGTGAGCCGAATTTCGTACGCGTGTCGAGCCAAAACCCACAAGAGTCTACCAGACGAGTTTTCGTCCAACTTTTGATTAATAATATTCATAATTGGTTTTTGGGGAAAGGAAATGGCGCAGTATCTGTCTCGTATATCGTTGGACACCTGAACGGCGCCGTAAGGGAAGGGTTTAACAGGTAAAAATAAATTGAAGCTACCGGAGTGCATTAAGCGTCCTCTAGTGAGAAGGACTCGGAACGTTCTTGTACATTCACTTACTCCCCTTTTCGCCAAAACTAACAGTTTTAAATACAGTTTTTTCCCTAGAACAGTGCAAGATTGGAATTCGCTACCGGAATCTGTTTTTTCCTCGCAAAATTTTTCTGATGCGTTAAATCGTCTATTTACCTGCTAATATTGATTATATGTATGTTTTGTATACGTGTGCTGCTGATATTGTATAAGTTTATTGTCTGGTTTATTCTTTTGGTATCCGTGCGCTGCTAACATTGTATAAATTTATTCTTTTGGTTTTATTCTTTTGGTCTCCGTGTGCTGCTAATATTGAATAACTTTATTCTTTTGGTTATGTATCATTATATGTTCACTCCTGCTTGGGCCAAGCAGTGGCCTGCAGTATTATGAAATAAATAAATAAAGGAGGGAGTGAAAGAATAAAGAAAGAAAGAAGGAAAGAAAGAAAGAGGTGACGTAGTGGAGGGCTCCGGAATAATTTCGACCACCTGGGGATCTTTAACGTGCACTGACATCGCACAGTACACGGGCGCCTTAGCGTTTTGCCTCCATAAAAACGCAGCCGCCGCAGTTGGGTTCGAACCCGCGAACTCCGGATCAGTAGCCGAGCGCCCTAACCACTGAGCCACCGCGGCAGGTGGCTCTTGATTTCAGTTCTCTTTTTTGTTGGCCTTCTTACAGTATATTTTGAGCATTCTCCGCGGACAGCGCCAGTGAACGGTAATTTTAGCAGCGTGGAGTTTATGGTTAATTTGAGGTCTGATAACGGATTGCAACTACAAGCTGACTACCGCGCTGTCAGACCTTGCGCTGAATAAATATAATAAAGTACAATAACCACCGCTTGCGCGGTTTGGTCACCAGTCCTGCCTTCTCTATAAAATGGTGGAATCAGTGCTTTGTACTGTGAGCCTCTCAGTCGTGTCGAGGAGGAATGACACTGCCGAAGCGTTTTCGGGGGCGTCTAGAACGCAGCTTCAGCCGGTGTCCCTTCCTCAAGCTTGCTCTTCTGTCGGAAGCGGCGAGAATTTGATCCAGGGTCCCTCACGAGGTTCGCAGACCATCGAGTAGAAGCGAAGGTCCATTGTCTCCTGAAACCGATTGCCAAGGCCGTTATTAAGGAAAAACAGCACTGCTGAATAATAATCTTCAGCATATCATCATCATCATCATCCTTATCATCATCGGCAGCATGACTGCGCCAACTGCAGGACAAAGTGCATCTCCCATATCTCTCCAATTAACTCACTCCTGTGCCAGCTGCGGCCACCCTATCCCCGCAAACTTCATCTCATCTGCCCATCTAACTTTCTGCCGCCGCTGCTGCGCTTTTATTATCTTGGAATCCCGTCTGTTATCATTACAAGCCTTGCCCAAGCATATTTCTTCTTGATTTCGACTAGGATGTCATTAAACAACGTTTGTTCGCTGACCCACTCTGCCCTAACGTTACATCTACAATTTTCCTTTCTATAGCTGGCTACGTTGTCCCCTATATAAGTTGAATCCTTTTCGTTAGCCTTCACGTTCCTGCCCCTTAGGTGAGAACAGGCAAGATACAGGTGCGATACCAAGTGTTTCAGTGAAGACAGTAAATTTAAAAAAAAAAGTAGCCTTTTTGTGTCAAAAATATGGATTTTGCGTCATAGTATTACCACTGTTGGCGGACACCGGAAAGCCGGTGAATTGTCTTAAGTAGTACGCTGGCTGACTAATTTATGATAACTTTTCAGCTATCACAGCTAGGCAACTGGTTGCAATTAGAGATTTCTAGCCGGTCGTTAGTAATAGCCATATCAGTTTCTAAAAATTTCTAAAACACGATTATCCTCGGCGCTGTGGCTCGACAAAATTTGGCTATATCGTGCCAGTATACATGCGCTTTCGAAAAATATACAGGCAAAGCAGCCTTTCCAGTGCACGTAACTAGTAAAAAAGCCAAATTTTGTCGAGCCACAGCGCCAACGGTAATCGCGTTTTCTAAATTCTAAAAACTGATATGGCTGTTACTAACGAACAGCTACAAATCTCTAATTGTAACTAGGCGCCTCACTCAAATAGTTAAGAGGTTAATTATTAAGAATGAGTTAACCAGCTTACTACATAAAACGATTCACCGTTTTTCTAGCGTCCGCCAACACTGGTATTCTGCTGAAAATGCCATATTTTTACCTAAAAAAACTATTTTTGATAATTAACTTTCTCAAACACTTGATATAACACTAGTTATATAACACTAGTAAGGTATTCTGTGCAGGCATATGCAGAATGGATCGTTGAAGGAATCATGCTATATATAACGACTGTCGAATTACTAGCTTTCTAGTGACCTGGTATGCAGGTAAATTTTGACCACTGCGAACAACTTCATGAGGTCTGATTTCACTGTGCCAGTTATCCGTCTCTTGCGACCTGAACCTGAGTGTGATCGGAGAACATACCGGCCAGCACAGTATTACAGCAAAACCACGTTAATTCGACCCCCGTTAATTCTGAAAGCTGAATATGAATAGCTCGTACACCCTGTTCAGGCCTCTAAAGCGTATGTGCTACAATTCTACGCCGTTCAACTCTGGTAAATTCGGAGGGATCTGGCAGCCGTTTGGTTAGTTCGGATAGGCAGAGGAGACCGCATTTGCACAAGACACCACAGGTGTATATGATGGTTATTTAGCGAATCAGAAGTCTGGCCACTATATGCGCTCTGCCATTTTATTCTATGTTTTTGTTTCGTGGGCGCCAAGCGCCGCACTGCCAGCGTTTTTCGTGTTATCATGGAGCCTGCAATCGTTTTACATTACCTCATGTGCGTTTATGCAGGGTGTGCGTGAGAAGGGGAGGCTTTTGTTGCCAGGGTCTCCGGAACATTTTTTTTAGTGGGGGGGGGGGGGGGGAAGGCAAGCCTTTGAGCTTATTTGTTATTTATTTATTTAATGCTCGTTTACATATTAAATTTTACATTTTTGTTATTTTTTATTTTTTAATGTTCAAAGGTTGATGCAAACTGTCACGCTGCGGTGACGACACTCCTGCAGTCAGGAAGACTAAGAAAAGGCTTCCAAAAGAAACTGTTTAAAGGGCTGACTCGCGCCCACTAAGAACTGAATGACGTGCTCGGCGGCGGCGATAGCCACAAGCGCGCTGGGCGGTCATCGAACTGAATCCATGCAGTTCTTGGCCGCGCTCGATCAATTTAAAGCTGGCTGGGAACCTTCTGGATAAAGAACCAAAAGCAACTAGAACAATCTGGAAAAATGTGGAAGCATTTGTACGTGGCCAAGATCAATGGAGATAAGTCTGGTCGCATCCCGCATTACAAAGCAAAATGGTAAAGCCGCGTGCTGGTGGTTTTGAGTGCGAACGATCAAATGGCGCAGAGATTCACGGCAATATAAAACGAATTGAAATGGCCAGCTTTATAGATGTACGCACGAGGAGTGATCAATTGCAATAAAAAGTTTGTGCATAGCTTAAGTTCTGCTAATCATGATCATGTACACGGGTCGGACACTCGAATTCTGTTGGGACATGACTAGTTCAGGTTACTCACATACGAAATGCTTTACAACTGGCCACGAAGCCATGTAGCTCAGCTCACTGTGGTTTGCATTAAACGAGTCTTTAGAACTAAAGTGATTCAAGGGGGCGCTGCCCCCGCTGAAAAAATAGGGGGAGGGGGCGGGGGGCGACCCCCCCCCCCCCCCCCCCTGTTCCGGGGTTCCTGTTTGTTGCCCTGATTGCCGTAGAGGACATGTGTTAGCTCGACTCACAGTGCGCACGCACTACATTATTAAGAGAAACTGCGAAAAAATAGCAATTGCCATGTAAATTTCTCGCAAGAAGCAACCAACCATTAGCGACTTTTTTCAAGAAATAAAAGTAGGTTGATGTGGGACGCACTATTATGGCTTTCTTTACGTCTCTCCGTTAATTTGACATTTGGTTAATTCGGACGTTTTCATCGGTCGCGTGAAATCCGAACCAATGGGCTTTTACTATATAGGTAAGGGTTGCTCGAAGAGCATCAAGCCATGCTCGCCTTCTGGGAAGGTCCCGTCTCAAGTTGGAAGCGCTCCACGATGCGGCCCACAGTGTAGATGATCTCGATGAGAGCCAGTCTCTTGCCGATACAGTTGCGCGGGCCCTGGCCGAAAGGCTGGTACGCCATGCCGTGCTGCAGGGCAACGTTCTCGGGCAGAAACCTGCACACGGAAGTCGCACAGTGTCACGCGTATGTGGCCGGAATGAGTGGGAAACGAACCTCCACAAAGCATACGCGACACGTATTCGTAAGTGAGATCGTTTCCTGGCTGGCCAGGGCCTCTGGCTGTCGCATTTTTTGTTCTTTTCTCTTTGCAATCTGAATACAGAATGTTTCCAGAACTGCTGTTTATCGCATACTTGCGCCAACCAGTCTCGAACAGCTGTTAAGTACCAATACATACACGTACCGTCTTTGCCAAAATTAACAAAATTACGGGGTTTGCTTTCTTAGTCGTATACCTGCAAGCCTTTGCGACACTCCTTAAGCTATAAATCTGTGCAAGGAAGGAGAACCCTTGTCACCTTTCGAGACCTTTTAGTCCGTATGGGTGCCGCAAGGTTTCGATTATACGGTTGAGAAGCAAACCCCGTGGCCTGGTTACATTTGGCAAAGGTGGTACAAAGAACGCCATGATTCTTTCAGGTTATCTCTGGCAGCTGTCTGATTCGACATTAGATAATGCGGACACCTGAAAGGAAGTCGTCGTAGCTTCTTCCCGCGCACCGCTGGATACGCGGTACAACCTCGTCGGCGACTTCCAGGATCGGTTCCTACAAGCTCCCTTCCTGAGCGCGACCACGCCATCACCGGTTCACGGCACAGCGCAGATAATTTCTTGAGGTATTATGCGGTCGCGCTTGTGCTGTGGCATCGTGATTCTGACAAAACGAAGCGTGCGTGCTCATCGCGAAGCCCGGGGAGCCATCGCCGTCACCGGTGTCCTGCTTATTCATTGCGTCTTTGTGCAGCCCGGCTTCTACAATCAAGACGCCGGAGCGCATAACCCCATGACAATCTGTAAATATGGCAGGCTTGATTTTAAGGTTCTTCTCTAAAAAAAAAGAAAGGAGGTGAGCAGCACACTTTCACCTGTCAGGGTCAAAACGTTGGGGCTCAGACCAGGCCTTGGGGTCCTTCTGCACCACCATGGTTGGGGACATGATGCTCAGGCCGGCCCGGTACTGCACGCCCTTGTATTCGAAGTCCTCACGTGCTGATCGCGTCGTGAACCTGCGGCGCAGAGCGTGTTTATCGCTCGCTGCCCAATGTTTTTGCACCACGCCCTATAAGTGAGGCTGACAGGTGTACGCACGCAACGACCACGGGGAAGACTCGCAGCGTTTCATCCACCACGCAGGACAGGTACTTGAGGCCTTGCGTCACCGCCGTGTAATCAAGAGTGCCCTGCAGCGGTGGTATAGAAGCCACACCCGCCCTGCCTTACCCTACGAGTATGTCGTGTGCGATGCTACGTACGACAGTTTCGAGAAAGCACGAGCATGTTCGGCGCCATCTAGAAAAAAAAAAATAAGGCTGGTAGCTCTGCAATGGAGCAGGAAACGCAGAAGCCAGCCATGTTGCAGCTGTGTTCGTGTCAAAATCGCTGGATATAAATGAACTAGAAACAACCTGTCATGACGCCAGCTTGTTCTTGGTGCCGTGCCCCTAAACGGGCACCAACACGTCCACAGTTAGGGTATCATGTGGCAAAAGGCATCGACTACAACGAGGGGTCTTTTCGTGCCAACGATATATGTCCATGTAGCAAAGTTCCTGAGCTGACAGGGAATATGCATGCGGTAGCCATACTGGTGAATGCATGGTTAGTGCGGCGAAAGCACCTGGAGCTTCGACACATTTTGCTGCAACACCCACGCAAGGGCCGTGCTGCCCGCGATGCATCCCATTTGCGCAATGGATAAACATTTGATTTTTCTCGCAAGTCGGCCTTCACCACCGCTGATTTTAAAGGGACAGTGAGGACAAATAGATACGGCCTAAACATCATTCGGGTTCCGCGTTCTAATAACAAGGAGACCACCCTCACCGAAAATGAAAGACCCAGAAATGAAATGCAGGTGTCGCCATCGCCAGCCGATTTCACAGGTAACACGCCTAAGTCGACATTGAATTGTGTGCACAGATCCCACAGGCTATACGCTACAGCGTTATTAGAGAGTTATAGCATAGCGCGATCCGCTGCCGTTATACGCCTCCTCGGGGCACCGCTGCGTTCGCGCTGATTGGTCCCGACGCGGCAGGCGCGCACGCAGCTGATGGGGACGTGGCGCCATCTGCCTCCTGTAATGACCCCCATAATGCGCAGGTCCACACGGGACGGAGAGGCAAAGAGACACCGTATGGCTCAGTTTAAACAAACAGGTATATTCAGTAATTACACATCATTAAGGTTATACATCAGAGGCTGGGGCGTCCGAGCTTACGTGCCGACGACTTCATGGGGGCGATGGAGTGGCTCCGGAGTTGGGCTCGAGCGGTTGCTGGCAGAAGCTGCACGCCGTCGGGCTTCGGCGCTGAAGGTCCTCTTGGCGAACGATGTCGTCCTGAGCGTGTATGCAGTAGAATTTCAATAGTCGTCCGTTTCTTCGAGGATGGTTCACAAACCCTTCCTCTAGTGTCGTTCGGCTTGGAAGATGAACAGGAGGCGAGCTTGTAGATGATGACAGCAGAGCATAATTTTACAACATACATATACAGAGAGTTAAACTGGAAAAAGCAGAACTGAATTTACAAAAGAACAAACTTTGCACTACTCTCATCGACCGGGCAGGTTAGTGCCTAAGTAGCATCACATTACATGCTAAGCATGGAGCCCCAGCTCAGACTGGACTGCATCCGTTTACATGCGCTTTTAAGCACTTGATTAACAAAGGACTAAGGGCGGTCATTTTCAGTGGCCCGCCCAAAGCATCAATTCTCCAATCCAAAATAACATGCGAGATGGGGACCACCCCTTGGGTGGGGCTTAGCCTCGAACCCAGAGTCTGTTAACAATACAAACTAAATAAACAACAAAAACGCCACCACTCTCTCTCAAGTGAGAGTATACACAGGCTCTCTCTTCGGAGCTAATTCACTAGCGCCTGTCTTTCCACATTCTTGGCGAGTCTTGCCTGTCCGCCATGACAGGTGTCCGTCACGGCCCTTCTGGGAAGCTGTGGGTGCCTTCCCGGCGATAGCCCACGACAAAGGGGGGGGGGGGGGGGAAAGAATGTTGTCCCAGTGGCCCGGAAATTGGGGAGGATAAAGCCTGTTTCCCCGGGGCGGCGGCGGGTCCGGTTTTTCTGGTCGTCACTCAAAGAGCATGGCTGGGTAATTGATGATGCCGCTGTCACGGGTCTCCGTCTACGCCGCGCCGTCGAACGTGGATCCTCGTAGCATACACGGAATGTCACACTCGCTCACCCTCCAGAAGAATGTTCTCCGAACATTTGAGTCCACGCAGCTGCCCTTGTCTTTCTGATTCGCCTCGCACAGTGCGTCCGACAAAACACTTTTCGCTGCACTCAACACCACTGCACAACACCATATGCCTCCGCTGTCAATACTGGCGTCTCCAGGGGCAGCACTGATCTTCTTTTACAGATAAACATGAAACTCAGCACCCAAGCCTCTCCTTTCTAGTCCAAACTGGACGAAATAAATTTACCACAGTTACAAAGGAGCTCCCACTTCTAGCACGATCACGGCACAGACAAAAATATAGATAACGAAAGGAAGTAGGGCAGGTTCTGCATGCGCTCCGCATGCTCTCCTGTGAAGGTGTTACTTAATGACAGAAAGGTTTAACTACCAACTCCGATAACTTAACACATAAGCACATAGCAATGTTATGAGCTGCGGCATTACACAATTCTAACCAGTTCACAACTCCGTCTGTTTACGCCATTAGTCCGACTTAGCTTTCCGATTTCGCAGCGGATATCGGCCTTCATGAGTCATACTAAGTAAGTCTGTGCCCCTTTGTCTGCTTTGGGACTCGCGAGGGCTCGTGGCAGGAGCCTCTCCTGGCGTTATCTGCGCGGCAACCTCACGCGCTTCTTCTTCTAGCAATGCATGAAGTAAATCCGGTGGCATTCCGGCCGTCACCTCGGGCGCCTGCCGAACAAATGCAGGAGAGGGCGTTTCTTGCGAACTATCTGCGCGCTCCGCTTCACTTCTGTCCCCATCAAAATCCGCGCTTTCCCTTTCCTCATTTCGTGAATACTGAACCGGTGCCGACTTGAGGCGATTTGCGTGTATCCTTATCAAACGCCGGTTCACGTCTCGGACTCTGAAGTTTACCGGAGAAAGCTTCTCGACAACCTCGCACGGTCCTCTCCACTTCGTCTGGAACTTACGAGCTAGCCCAATCTGCCTTTGGCAGTTTTCAATGTACACGCTGTCCCCCACATCAAACGGCGCGTCTCTAGCACTGCGATCGTGCACCTCCTTCCTGCGCTTCGCCGCTTTCTTTAAGGACTCCTTTGCGATGTCCCTCGCCACTTGCAAGCGCGATTCTAGCTCAACCTTATAGTCGTCCAGTGAAGCGTATGGGACACGACGGGGGCCCTCTGGCACTTCACTAGGCTGGTCCGGGTCTCGGCCGTAGAGAAGAAAGAATGGCGATTCGCCCGTGCTCTCGTGTGCTGCGGAATTTGTGGGGACCTGCCCTGCAGCCCCCTGAGTTTGCTTTCCCGCGAGGCACCGTGCAGCAGCAGTCGTACCCCGAGGATGAGCGCGTTCCCTTGCCAGTTACATTAACTGGCAAGAGAGGGCGCCAGCGTCGCTGCGCGGGAGACTGCTGAAGCCTGCCCGCGGGAGATGGGGTCTCTTGGGCTGGGATAAGCGCCGCGATCGGACGCGTCGCTCGGTGCTCCGCTCTTCGCCGACGGGGCGAAGAAGCGACGGTGAGACAGGCTCCCGTACTCGTCCCGTCCGGCCTGCGGAGTTTATATCCCTTGCCCTAGCGCGGGCGAACATTCGCTCGGAACCTTGCTGGTGAGTCGGACGTCCTTGATTCATTAGCGTACCTTGTTGCTAGCTGGCGTTATTGTTTCTGTAGCAATAAATGCCTGTTTGTGTCAGCCAATGTGTCGTTCCTTTGTTCCCCCAGAGCAAGGCCCGCCGTGGTCGGCGTGCGCTCGGTAGCGTACGCGATCACGGGGTGGGGTCCGGGCGGCTTTGAACCGTGTCAGCCGCGATTGAGTGGGGAGAACGTATTTATCTCCCCAATCAACCCCACATCTGGCAGCCCAACGTGGGGCCTGCTCTTGGAACATTGGACGACTGTCGGTTCGGTTCGAGGAACGCTCTTTGTCCGGACTTGACAAGTGCTAGGCCTAGAGTGAATTTTGATCGCTAGGACCTGCGGCATGCTTTCTTGAGCGCGAGGTGTATTGCGCTGCAGCATGTTTGAACTTTTCGACATGCTCAGCACATTTTTTTCCCCTGGAGTTTCTTCGTGAGAACGACTTGGTCCGCATCGAGGGAGTTCGAGGCCTAGCGCCCGCGGAGTCGCCGAGCCCGAAGCGAGTGAGTACGGAAGCCGCGTGGGTGGTCCGAGTTTCTGTACATATTTTCTCTACTATCCCTTTTTCGACTCTGGGAGTCGCGGCTCCGGGAGCCGGGTGGCCTGGGGCCACGGGTGCCGCTACGAGCTCGCTGGTATTGCAGCTCGGCACCGGGCGCTCCGACACCGTCCGATACGGTGGGCGCCGACCGCTCAGAAGCTGCTTTGTGCAGTGAGCGGGGTAGGACCACCCCACAAGGCTGATGTCTCCTCGCGGCTGCGCGCACAAAACCCGTTTCGGGTCTTTGGTGTGGTCACGGTCGTTGTCGGAGTGGTCGTTAGGCCTGAGGCTTTTCGGAGCTGCCTGCACCACGTTAAAAGAGATGACCACCGGACCGTGACGTTGAGAGGGGGCGCACTTTGCTGCCCGTCCGTTTTTTTTTTGTAACCTCGCACGAACTGAGCAGTCTCGTTCAACTCAAGAAAGGGCTTTGTTCACTCGAACTTTGCGTTTGCACAGCCGCCGACACGTTTTGCTAGCGAGTTAGGCATTGTGCCACGAGGCCCTTGCGGATGCCGTTTCCCCTCCCGTGACCTACGTTAAAGGCACGCCGAGAGCGTTTCGACAATTTTGCAGATCCGGTGGAGCCACCCAGGCTTGCTGACCGGTGCACATCGTCTCGCTGCCACCTGCTGCGACGGAGCGGCCTGTATCCTGTTCGCCGCATCCATCCGGGGCAGCTGTGGCGAGACCAGTCAGCAGTCACCTCCGGCTGCTGCTGCCCTGGCGACTACTGCAGGATCCTGGCCTGCAGTTTTCCCACCGGCCTTCGATTCGCGGGCCTGCGGACACGGTAGTCCGCGGGCCATACGAGTCGTCCCAGCGGAGACCTTCACGCCGCCTTCGGAATACCGCGGAAGTCTGCGTGGACGCTGTCGGCGTGACCTCCGCTGCAAGACGTGCCTCAAAGATATGAAGACCAGGAGACTCCTCCATAGCATGTACTTTCAGGCGCGTGGGTCTATTTAAGGTTGGGGGGATGTGGGGACCTGCCCTGCAGCCCCCTGAGTTTGCTTTCCCGCGAGGCACCGTGCAGCAGCAGTCGTACCCCGAGGATGAGCGCGTTCCCTTGCCAGTTACATTAACTGGCAAGAGAGGGCGCCAGCGTCGCTGCGCGGGAGACTGCTGAAGCCTGCCCGCGGGAGATGGGGTCTCTTGGGCTGGGATAAGCGCCGCGATCGGACGCGTCGCTCGGTGCTCCGCTCTTCGCCGACGGGGCGAAGAAGCGACGGTGAGACAGGCTCCCGTACTCGTCCCGTCCGGCCTGCGGAGTTTATATCCCTTGCCCTAGCGCGGGCGAACATTCGCTCGGAACCTTGCTGGTGAGTCGGACGTCCTTGATTCATTAGCGTACCTTGTTGCTAGCTGGCGTTATTGTTTCTGTAGCAATAAATGCCTGTTTGTGTCAGCCAATGTGTCGTTCCTTTGTTCCCCCAGAGCAAGGCCCGCCGTGGTCGGCGAGCGCTCGGTAGCGTACGCGATCACGGGGTGGGGTCCGGGCGGCTTTGAACCGTGTCAGCCGCGATTGAGTGGGGAGAAAGTACTTATCTCCCCAATTCAACCCCACAAATTGTAGGCAAACATTGCATACGGGAGCCACAAATCCCAGTCCCGCTGGTCGCGCGAAACAAAATGCGACAGGAACCCGGCCACGGTTTGGTTCAGTCGCTCCACCGCGCCGTTGCAAGCCGGATGGTACGGTGTTGTCTGCTTCTTAGCGATCTTAAGCAGCTCGCAAACTCTCCTCATTAGCTGCGACACGAAGTTCGTTCCCCGATCTGTCAAGAGTTGCCTCGGGGGTCCATGTCGGAGCACGATCTGTTCGACAAATGCTCTTGCAACCGTGTCTGCCTTCTGATCTGGGAGTGCTACCGCTTCCGCGTATTTTGAAAGGTGGTCGACAAATACTAAAATGTACTTGTTTCCGGAAGTGGTCGTGGGCAATGGGCCCATTATGTCCATACCTGTCCGCTCGAAGGGAGCCGAAACCTCAGGGAACGGCTGAATTGGAGCTGGTCTTCGTCCCTTGGGTGTTTTTCTTTCGAGACAGGAATGACACTTCGCACAGTAGTCTCTAACATCCCGTCGCATGCCACTCCAAAAGTACAAACGCTCCACACGCCTGCGTGTCTTCGCTACGCCAAAATGACCGGCGCATGGCGCATCGTGAAACGCGCGAAGAACCCTTTCTGTCCACGACCGAGGTATGACGACTCTCTCCCAAGCGGTTTTCTCTGGTCTCCCTTTCCTGGTTGGCCTCGTGCGCCGACACAGGGTGCCGTCTTTGCCAATGAAATAACCTAGCTGTTCGGGGTGAGAAGGTGCGCCCTCTAAGCTTTCGATTATTCGCTTCAGGTCAGGATCTTTGCACTGCTCTGTGCGTAATTCGGCGGGGTCGACTACGGGGACAAACTCATATATAGCTGCCACGGCAGCTGTGCGGCTGAGTGCATCAGCATTCAGATGTGTCTTTCCTGACTTGTGCTCAACTTCAAAGCAGTATTCCTGCAGGTGTAGATTCCATCTAGCGAGTCGCGAGCTAGGGTCCCTGACACTCATCACCCATTTCAGAGGATGGCAGTCTGTGACTAGCTTGAATTTGCGGCCGTAAAGGTAGCATCTGAAGTGCTTTACTGCCCAGACAACGGCGAGGCACTCCCTTTCCGTAGCTCCGTACTTTTGCTCTGTGGGGCTCAGCTGTCGGCTAGCAAAAGCAACGGGATGTTCTTTGCCCTCAATAACCTGAGATAGCACGGCACCCACTGCGAACTTTGACGCATCTGTGGCCATAACGAAGGGCAAATTAAAATCCGGGTGGCGCAACAGCGGTGCACTCATTAGCTTCCTTTTCAGGGCCCCAAAAGCATTCTCCGCGTTTTCGTCCCAGCGAAAGGCGACATTTTTGGCTGTTAAGGCGGTGAGCGGCTTAGCGAGCTTGGCGAACTCCTCTATGTGCCTTCGGTAGTAACCGATCAGGCCGAGAAACTGCCGGACCTGGCGGACGCTAGTCGGGGATGGAAAATCCGAGACACACCTTAGTTTCTCAGGGTCCGGTCGCACGCCGTCAGCTGAAACAACGTGCCCGAGGTATTTCACCTCGTTTTTGAGGAATTGGCACTTAGAGGGCTTCAGCTTGAGACCCGCTGCTCTTAGTCGCACCAAAACCTGCTCAATATCGCGCAAATGGTTATCAAAACTGTCACTGTATATGATAATGTCATCCATATACACGAAGCACAGCCTCCCCAGAAGACCTGCCAGGATAACATCAGCGGTTCTCTGCCAGACAGCAGGGCTGTTGGCCAGACCCATCGGCATTCTTTTCCATTCATAGTGCCCTGAGGGCGTGTTGAATGCCGTTTTCTCGGCATCTGCCGGATCCATTGCTATCTGCCAGAATCCCGCCGCCATGTCCACTACCGTGAAGTACCTGGCAGAGCCCAGCTGAGAAAGCGTCTCCTGTATATTGGGGATGGGGTATGGATCGATGCGAGTTACGGCATTTAGTTTGCGGTAGTCCACTACCAATCGATACGAGCCATCTGGCTTTTCCACCAATAGTGCTGGTGCTCCCCAGGGTGACTTTGAGTGTTCGACAATGCCGCGATCAATCAGGTCCTGCACCTGCCGCTCCATCTCCTCACGTTGGGAGTAAGGAATCCTGTACGCACGCTGGTAAACGGGCGATGAAGTGCCGGTTTCTATCCTGTGCTTTATAACGCCACAGCAGCCCAAATCCAGGTTGGACGCGGCGAATACCTCCGAGTAGTCGTTCAGCAAACCAGCCAGAGCCTCCCTCTCCCTGGATTTTACGTGAGAAAGATCGAACGACACCTTTGGAGCAGCCGAAGGACTAGCATGCTCTACAGTTGCGAGTACCGAATCGGTGGGCTCACGTTGCTCTATCGCAGAGGTGAAGAAAGCCAATGTTTTGTTCTTGGGAAGGCTCAGTGGCTGCTGGCTACAGTTAACCACCCGTAGGGGCACTCTGTGGGCGTCATTAACTGTCACGAGGCACGCGGCTGCCTTCAGGCCATTGCTGAGAGAGTCGACCGGCTCAAGCACTCCCACGGCGCCGCTCTCTACATCTGAAGGCACAAACGCGTACAAAATGTGCTCCGACCAAGGAAGGACGACCGCCTCCTCGACCAGCCGGACGGCAACCCGCGAATATACCTTCTCCAATGATCCCACTGTTTGACGGGTGTCAATATCGGTAATGCGAATCTCAGCCCCTCTCCTGTTCAAAAACGGAACTTTTGAGCCGCCCGCATTAACCTCTTCCTCAGAGAATGAGACTACTACCTTCCCTTTTCTCAAAAAATCCTGCCCTAATATACCTGACACTCCGTTTGGCAGAGACACCGTGTCCGGGCATACGTAGCAGGGGTGCTCCAATGCAATTCCGCCGAGAGAGAAGTGTAACCGGTAGAGTCCACTTATGCCAAGAGGATCCCCCGTTATGCCTACAAATTTGGTTGCCATACCACCAGACGCTTCCAACACCTCGCGGTCCCCCTTCCTTCGAAGCGTGTTAAAACTGCTCTCCTTAAGCAATGTCACCTTTGACCCCGTATCTATCAACAATTCCATGCAACAACCATTTAACTTGCAACGCACAACAGGGCATGCCTCGTCGGCCACACAAACTACCACCACCTCATCATCCACTGCTCCCTCCCCACGCTCCTCAGGCTGGGGAGGACTAACTAGTTTTTTGTCTCGGTATCTGGAGCCCCGCTGTAGGCTTGCTTAGGGCGTGTCTCGCCTGCTTCTCTTTGTGGCTCCCCACGGCGCACGTTTTGGCAGAACCTGGCGATGTGTCCGCGACCCTGGCAAGCGAAGCATATGATTTCTTCAAAATCTCGCATACCGCGCCTGTAGCTTTGTGGCGGTCTCCGGTTTCCAGCGAATGGGCGCTGTTGAGCGCGCGCTTCAACCTGGCATTCTACCTGCTGAGATAGCAGCTGTTCTAAGCGATCTAACCGCTCTGTCAGGAGAGCAACCTCAGGGTTGAGCACCGCTCTCTCTATGACGCGTACTCTCGCTGCGGCTGTCGTTAACGCCTCATTTTGTTCCTCATCCAATGCGGCCTCCACGGCTTGGTCGAAATTGCTCGGCTTGCGCGAGAGCACGAACCGGCGCACGGGGTCTTGCAGACCAGCCACGAACAAAGCGGTCATTTCCTCTTTAAGTAGATCCTCCGCGTATTTCTTCCTTAGCTGGTCTCCTTCCTCCTCCCTGCTTAACGTATCGCGTGCTAGGCGCTGAAGCCGCGACGCAAATGTTCGCACGTCCTCCCCTACCATCTGTCCGGCGTCACGGAACCTCTGTACCCGTACGTGACGTGGTTCAGTGTCGAAATGCTCAAACGCGAGCTTCTTAAATTCCGCAAATGATTTTGTGGATTTTACTTTTTCGTCTCGCCAGGCAAACTCATGAGCAGCTCCTGCCATCTTACACCTCGCCATTCCCAGCATTTGAGCATCGGACCATCCCCCCATTTTCCCAATCTCTTCTAGCATGGAAAAGAAATCGCAGATTGGAACCCCTGTCTTATCTCCCGTAAACGTCGGAATGACGCTTCCTAATGCCAGCATGCTTGCTCCGAGCGACGGCTGTGGAGTGGGAGCTCCCTCAGATACAGTCATTTTTTTTTTCAAGCCCTCCAGTGCCTCAAGCCTCTCAAATGGGGGTAAAAGTCCCACAATCAGTCCCGTGATTCCCTTTTGATTACAATTTTGAAGTCATGAATGTCACAGCATTCAGAGGACATTTGCTTTTGAGACCCCACTTCTGACACCAGTGTAATGACCCCCATAATGCGCAGGTCCACACGGGACGGAGAGGCAAAGAGACACCGTATGGCTCAGTTTAAACAAACAGGTATATTCAGTAATTACACATCATTAAGGTTATACATCAGAGGCTGGGGCGTCCGAGCTTACGTGCCGACGACTTCATGGGGGCGATGGAGTGGCTCCGGAGTTGGGCTCGAGCGGTTGCTGGCAGAAGCTGCACGCCGTCGGGCTTCGGCGCTGAAGGTCCTCTTGGCGAACGATGTCGTCCTGAGCGTGTATGCAGTAGAATTTCAATAGTCGTCCGTTTCTTCGAGGATGGTTCACAAACCCTTCCTCTAGTGTCGTTCGGCTTGGAAGATGAACAGGAGGCGAGCTTGTAGATGATGACAGCAGAGCATAATTTTACAACATACATATACAGAGAGTTAAACTGGAAAAAGCAGAACTGAATTTACAAAAGAACAAACTTTGCACTACTCTCATCGACCGGGCAGGTTAGTGCCTAAGTAGCATCACATTACATGCTAAGCATGGAGCCCCAGCTCAGACTGGACTGCATCCGTTTACATGCGCTTTTAAGCACTTGATTAACAAAGGACTAAGGGCGGTCATTTTCAGTGGCCCGCCCAAAGCATCAATTCTCCAATCCAAAATAACATGCGAGATGGGGACCACCCCTTGGGTGGGGCTTAGCCTCGAACCCAGAGTCTGTTAACAATACAAACTAAATAAACAACAAAAACGCCACCACTCTCTCTCAAGTGAGAGTATACACAGGCTCTCTCTTCGGAGCTAATTCACTAGCGCCTGTCTTTCCACATTCTTGGCGAGTCTTGCCTGTCCGCCATGACAGGTGTCCGTCACGGCCCTTCTGGGAAGCTGTGGGTGCCTTCCCGGCGATAGCCCACGACAAAGGGGGGGGGGGGGGAAGGGAAAGAATGTTGTCCCAGTGGCCCGGAAATTGGGGAGGATAAAGCCTGTTTCCCCGGGGCGGCGGCGGGTCCGGTTTTTCTGGTCGTCACTCAAAGAGCATGGCTGGGTAATTGATGATGCCGCTGTCACGGGTCTCCGTCTACGCCGCGCCGTCGAACGTGGATCCTCGTAGCATACACGGAATGTCACACTCCTTTAGGGTGTTCTGCGCACGCGCAGTGGCGCCTCGCGGAAGCGCTTCACGGTAGCGGATCGCTGATCGCGCTATGCTATAACTCTCTATTAGCTTCAGGACGGTGGCAACCATCCTTTTCGGTGTAGGCATCGTAATCGACACGCAGTTCACGCCGTTTCCAGAAAAAAAAAGGAAGATGACGCAACAGCCGGGCTTCTCTCGTCGCAGAGAATTGCTGCGCATAACCGTTAGTAGGCGTGCAGCCAGCAATTCTGGACAAAAGCATTTCTGAGCGGGAAAGTTTAAGAACGCAATTTTTTTATATAATGTAAGAGTTCAGTACAGCAATCAATGCATCCGCAGACCACTCGACACCAGTCTCGCAGTTTTTTGGTGTTAACATTCTTTCTATCGTAAAAAGCGTTCCCCGTTGGTTTTCTATGGCAGTCTTAACTGCTCGATGCCATCGATGGAAACACTGTGAAAGATTTTGCTACAAATATAAAACGAACGGACCATTGCCTTAAATATTGACATAACAATATCTTACAATTTTTAAATACTCAAAATTTTTGTCAGATTATGTTGGACACGTCACTGTTTTCACAACGAGTTCATGAATGACTAGGGCCTTTGGGTGCGCTGTTCCTTCCGAAGTACGGAAAAGGCGGTATAATTACAGGACCACTTTGGTGGCTCTCCATTGCTGCAGCATGCATGTTCGGCGGAAATGAACGTATATTCTCACGGCCAGAAGCCAATCACGAAATTATATGTATATTTTTGAACGTGTGAGCTGCGCGGTTAATCTGGCTGCAATTTCTCGTCGCCCGCAAATGACCTGCTGCTTCGCTCCTGCAAGGCGTGCCAGATATTTTGCAGCTTCTGAAATAACGAAATGCAACTCCTTGTGCTGTCTAAACCTTGCCAAAGTTGTTTGGGAGTGAACCATAATATTTGTAGCTTAATTTTGCTACGCAGCCGTTAATCGCGCATTTTTAGGCACTAAGTATTTATTATACTACACCTCAAACTTTTCAATGCTAAAATCGAAATTAGGCCAATTGTCAATTAATCTTGCGTTTCTTAGCAGATCATGTCTTGGCCTTTTATACATCATGTCCGGCGTTTTATAGGCCTCAAGTTCAAAACTGCACCAACTGCAGCTGCGAACTGAAAAAAATTATTATTTTATGGCGGTTCTAACATCGAAGAGGATATGATAAAAAGCGTAAGTACTCACGTATTTTTCTCTCACTTGCTTCACTTCCTCTCTCACTTTTTCCTGGATGTCGGGGTGTTTCGCGAGCATGTGGCACACGAAACTGAGCGCCACTGAGGTAGTTCCGAAGCTGAAACGAGAAACAACAAAATAAAGACACAAGCACATGTGTGTCCACGCGCAGCTGCATGCTTTCTTCCTGCTAAGAAAATGGGCAGCAAACTACCCCTCCCGCAGCGACCAAGGGTTACAGTTCGTATACATGAAAGCATAGTGACCCTCACTTTTCACTGCGATTAAGAATTAAATGCCTTGTTTTTTTTCCTTACATGCATACCTGAATATGTATTGGTATAGAGGAACTGCAAAAGCGCTCACCAAAAACACGTGTTCCTCTGGGGAATTCTATCTTACCCGGCAATTAGAAGCATCCCGGTGTTGACAGAAATCTCCGCTGGTGTCATCTTTTTCTCGACCTTGAAGACACCTGGAACAATTTCGCGCGAGCGGCATCCGTAATGATTAGTCTTTTTTTGCGTTTTGTGTGTGTGTGTGTGTGTGTGTGTGTGTGTGTGTGTGTGTGTGTGTGTGTGTGTGTGTGTGTGTGTGTGTGTGTGTGTGTGTGTGTGTGTGTGTGTGTGTGTGTGTGCGTGCGCGCGCGTGTGCGTGCGTGCGTGCGTGCGTGCGTGTGGCACTCTCAAGAAGAAAAACCCTAACAGATTGTCAGATATATTAGACAAAAACACTCTAGAAGTCTTTAAATGGAGCTGTCCTTATGGGTCAGTGGTAGATACTCATTCTTTCAAATCAGTGACTGAGGCGGAGCAGTTGCCGAGAGTACACATTAAGGCTAATCCCACCTTTACATAAACACCACAACGACCATAACGCAACGATATTTCAGTATGATAAACTCATAGCCTCAGGGCACTCCTGAAGCGTGCTGAGCAATTTCATCAATTGTGGAAGGATGAAGGGGCCTCCATATATTACTCGAGGCTTGCATGCTTGCACAGAGGTGCAGCAAGGCTGCGCCCTCTATTTACAGCGTTTATGTGACTTTTGGTTTCCTCGTACATAAATTTACACCAATACCGAGGCTAATCCACTCATTATTCTCTCCACTGTACAGAGTAACGTGGCAGCGCGCTCAATGTAAACGGTGAGCATACCATCGGTCACTTCACTTCTAGCTGCTTCGTCTTCGGTTTCGGCATCCAACAATATCTGCAAGATGTCTTTTCTTCCGTTCTGAAAGAAAATGACCGTGTTATTAAGAATGCTGCTGTTCCCATGCCGTATACCACAACTTCGCTGCTGCTGTGGCAAGCCTAAGCGTGAACTAATGGCTGATGGTACTTACGACGAGCAATACATTTTTTTTTAAAGAGAGCGCACGAACACGTAACCTATACCCGTGTCATTCATTTTGGGTTGGTTTTATCGGGTTTACAGTCTCAAATTTACTCCGACTATGAGGGGCGTCGTAATGGAGGGCTCTGAGTAATTTCACCTACCTGGGGTTATTTAAAGTGCACTGTCACTGCACAGTACATGGGTCTCTAGCAGTTGACCTCCACCGAAATGCGACCGCCGCAGCCGGGATCGAACCCGCGTCTTTCGGGTCAGCAGACAATCACCATAACCATTGAGCCAGCTCGGCGGCCACGTCGCAAATTCATCTCCTCTTTGGTGACAAATACCCCTGGTGAAAAACACTCTCGCCAGGCGATTTTACATCCCCCCGTGTCAAATCGGAAAACACGTCTGCTCAGTGACCATGCGCGCGTCTATTCAGCGTATGTCAAAGCGCGTGCTGAATTTGCAGTGGCTAAGGCTCAATATAATCAGTTGTAAGTCAGCGTCCTACCTGTGTACCTCTTATCACGTCCGCGTTTTGGCGCTGTTCTGATAATGTTGAACCAATTTGTCCAGCCTTCCACGTCGTCCGAATAATTACTCCTCTATTACAAATGTACTCCACCTTTGGGAATTTCCTTAAAACATCGGACTAAAGAGGACTAATGGGGCTGTTAAGAAGTTATGAAGACGCAGTGAAGAGAAACTTGTTTGTTCAGAGGGCAAATAAATCAGCCTTGTATATCATGTTCATTATACTACATTTTCTTTTTCTTCTAAAGTAACTGAGCTATGGACAGAGAAGAATTGGCCGGGGAGCAGCTCTGTTCGAACGCCTGAGCCGCCGCGAGTGGTAAACACAATCTGAATGACCTTGTCTACTGCTGCTCAGTACTTCTTGATTAGAAGGCATAAAATATACAATATAAAAAAATATGTGGCTAAAGAGGTGTGCGTATTTGGGGCAAGAGTGTAGCGGAAAGGCATCCCAGGAGAATGCGCCTTTAAATTAAGCGGGCATGTCCCAAAAGTAGGTAAATATTGAGAATAGGCAACTCTGTCACTGGAGGCACCCCTATACTGTCATGCGTAACGCCGATAGATGTCTGAAGCTGGTGTCTCATATTTACAAACGCCTGATTTTTATGTGAATAGTGGAGCTTGGAAGTATGAGATATTGCTATATCAGCCACAACAGAATTGGAAGGCCAGAGTTGAATTGTAACTTATAATTTGTTTCTTTCAAATACCCTTCCGACGACTTTCACTGTCAGCTTACAAGTCTGAAGGGCCTGGAAGAATCTACTGCGCGCGACAAGAAAGGAGCGCTGCTTACTGGAAGCGGGTCTTTGCGCCTGAGGTCTATGGCCTTGTAGGCGAGCTTCGAAAAACGGTCGTAGGTGAAGCTGCCAATCTTGCTGTTCAGCCACAGGAACGGAGCCACCACTCTGTTCAATGTGGTCGTGCTCTCTGCGAGAAGGACGCGCCCGTTATGACCGGTGAGCAGGACACGAAATCGCCCCCTCGAGTGCACACAGACCCAGAAAGATAACTTGCGCATTAGCAAGTTCCGTAATTTCTGCTATATACTCCGTACTCTGTTTTTAAACCACAGAGCTCAATTTTGGCTGAAAAAAAAAATTTTTTTTCTAAATTGTCCGTATCTGCTGTACTTGTCGCAACCGGTGCATGGAATCGCGTTGGGAATTTCACGCTATATTGGGCGATAGGGAAAAGTAAGTACCGTTTAGTCTGCGCCTATAGAAAGTCACCAAAGACCAAATGTTAACTTTAAAATATGTATAATTCTCGGGTTGTATACCGGAATTTCGGGTACAAATATGGACATATACAGGGAGTTTCACCTAACACTTTATACAATTTTTAAACAGAGGATTTTTGAGTTAGAAGAGCACTTTTTGGCGCGGCATTGTCAGCGGCGTAGTACATCAGAATACAGCCAAACGTTGAATACAGCTAAGACGTGCTAACTAGCAGGCTGGTTAACTAATATTGAATAGTTAACTTTTTAACTATCAAGTTCGGCTCCTTAATTATTGAACAAGTTAACAAGTTAACTATTCAATATGGTTTATTGGGTTTAACGTACCAAAGCGACTCAGGCTATGAGGGAAGTCGTAGGGAAGGGCTCCGGAAATTTCGACCACCTGGGGTTCTTTAACGTGCACTGACATCGCACAGTGTACACGGGTTTCTAGAATTTCACCTCCATCGAAATTTGACCGCCGCGGCCGGGATCGAGCCCGCGTCTTTCGGGTCAGCAGCCGAGCGCCATAACCAATGAGCCATAGCGGCGGCCCCTAGAACAGCCTTGGGGATTAGGCTCCGGATTGGCTGGAGCCGGCCGCACGTGCCTCTCACGTAAGAGTCTGCAGACAGTGAGACAAAGTTCATGAGGTACAGGAAAACAAGCCTTTCGACCATGTGGTCAGCCTTTCACGCAGCGCCCAAATAGCCTGAGTGTCGTGTGCATTTCGCGAGTTAATCGCTTGGGCACACACCTTCCAGTATTTTTCGAAACTCCAGTTTATTGACAATGATCTCATAGGCTGATCTAGTGCTGATGTTCTAATGCAAATAGGAATATCGCCTCCGTGACTGGGCATGCCAGTTTTCACGTATAATCTTCAAGTCAATACGCTATCACTGTCGTCCCTCTGCACGCACAGGTCACACAAACATGTACCATTTCACGTAATTTGTAGTTGGAGATGACGGACGTTAAATACGAGACTTATTGTAAACAACCACGCAGGGTGAGCCTCACAATGCCATGGATATGCTACATGAATGATCGGGGCTACGGTACTCACGGGCGATCATGTGCATGGGGCCGGTCATGGTGCCTGGCAGCACCCTGGTGGCCATGCGGAACAACGGGTGCATGGTCTCTTCCTGGAAGAGGTTGGCGATGCCGAAGCTCCCGTGGCAGATGTACTCCATGGCCAGAGGCTTGAACAGCTCGTACGCGGCCACCTCCTTCTCGCCGTGGGCGCCTTTCTCGGCCACAAGGTCCAGGAAGCGGTCGCATGCCGCGTCCAGGTGAGGGAACAGCTGCCCCGCCCCCCACCAATGTTTCATCAGAGACTGCCGCTATTATCAATATATATATATATATATATATATATATATATATATATATATATATATATATATATATATATATATATATATATATATATATATATATATATATATATATATATATATATTTTAAACAACTTCTACAAACGACTTCGTTAGCGGTGGCGGTTAGAAAACAGTAAATACGTTTTCAGTAGCAAGCTCGTTAGCTGTAATCTAATAATAGTTGACTATTACATTTCAGTGCCTCATTGATATCACATATTTGTATCTCGCCGTTGGTAAGAGAGACCAATCAGTTTTGTTTTGCGATCATTGGTTTGCGCTGCAGCGATTGAAATTCTGGCTCTCTAGGAGACCATAACCAAACCGGCCTGCCGAAGCGGAAACGCAGACGTTTCCACAAGCACACTTCATTGGGCGGCAGACGTTCCACGTGTTATTTTCCCGCTCGCTGCTACTGTCCGAGTGCCGTGAAAACGAGCACATGACAAGGACGCGGCCTCCTTACATGACCTTGTGGCATAGCTTCGCGGAAACAGCCTGTATATATTTTACTGTGGCAGAACAAATAGTGGCCCTCCATTTGCCTCTGATGCCTGGTTTCTGGTTTTAAATCTCTAAAGCCCCAACTCGATGCACACATCCTAGGCGTACGGCGGAGCGCCTACGCGCCCAGCGCCGCGCCGTGCCAAGCGTCGAAAAAAGTCATACACCTCCATGCTCCCTGTGCTGGGGCGTTCTCCCTCTCGAGCCGACCGAAGGAATTTCAAGCGTGAAGTAAGGCGATTTGGGGGGCGCTGAAAGGACAACTTAAACCGCGAAGAAACGTTCCAGGAACCTGGGATAGGTTCAAGCCATAAAGAAAAGAGTCCCCGAGAGCCCCCGCCGTCCTCCTATTGTTGTAAACCGGACCCCGCTTCCGACGCGCGCGCAAGCGCGCGCGCTCAGGCGCGGATATCTGACATGGACAGATATCTGCCCCTGCTCGCGCCTGCGCGCGCGTCGCGCTTTGCGCATGCGCAGACAGGATCCAGCGTACGCCCGTGCGCGTAGGCGCTCCGCTGGTACGCGTAGGATGTGTCCATCGAGTTGGGGCTTTAGCAGCCAGATAAGCTGGTTTGGTTGGTTTGTAGGGTTTACCGTCCCAAAGCGACTCAGTCTACGAGGAACGTCGTATTGGGGGCCTCCGGATAATTTCGACCAGCTGGGGTTCTTTAACGTGCAGTGGCATCGAACAGTACGAGGGCCTCTAGCATTTCGTCTGAAATGCCAGCGCCGCGGCCGGGGTCGAACCCGCGTCTTCCGGGTCAGCAGCCGAGCGCCATCCACCGCGGCTCCAACTCGATGCACACATCCTAGGCGTACGGCGGAGCGCCTCCGCGCCCAGCGCCGCGCCGCGACGGGCGTCGAAAAAAGGCATCAACCTCCATGCTCCCTGTGCTGGCGCGTTCCCCTCTCGGGCCGACCGAACGAATTTCGAGCGTGAAGAAAGGGGATTTGGGGAGGCGCTGAAAGGACAACTTAAACCGCGAAGAAAAGTTCCAGGAACCTGAAAGAGCTTCAAGCCATGAAGAAAAGAGTCCCCGAGAGCCCCGCGTCCTCCTATTGTTGTAAACCGGACCCCGGATATCTGACATGGACAGATATCTGCCCCTGCTCGCGCCTGCGCGCGCGTCGAGCTTTGCGCATGCACAGACAGGATCCAGTGTACGCCTGTGCGCGTAGGCGCTCCGCCGGTACACGTAGGATGTGTCCATCGAGTTGGGAACCAGAGGAAATGCGCGCGCCAAACGCGCGTAGCATTTTTTTTTTGTTGAGGCGGAGGTTCCACGCGACATTGCCGCGCCGTTTTCGAACTATAGCTACGTCGTGTTTTCTCCATGGTGTATCTTGCTCCTTTCTTGGTGGTAGTGAATCCATTCATTTCTTCTTGCGAAGTAAGTATGCATTCGTTGTGTTTTTATCAGAAACTAGGCATTTACAACGAAGCACAGCCCTGTGCCCTGTTAATATGTTGGCGCAGTACGAGCCTTTAAGGATGTCCAAAATAATAAGTGAATTTAATGAATTCTAATTTCAGGACCTTAAAGCAGTCGGGTTGTGAAAACCTCACAAACTCGCGCGCATGCACCCGGACCAGATAACAAACAGCATTTAAGTCATCCGTGAATACTGCGTTCAATTTTAAATTTAATCCCTTTTCCCTTACTTCACTAGTATTGTACAGACACCCAGACATAGTCCTACTTATTAACTGTTCTTTTTGATGCGTTGCTTCACTGGAATGAATTTTGTAAGTACATGACTCGTCACACTTAAGTAGCAACAGCTGTCGTTTTTGCTTCGATTTTCATTTTGCCACGACTTACGAAGCGTTACTTGCCATTGATAACATTTAAGGTTGAGTGGAATGACGCACGGACATATCTCCATGAGGCAGTGATACAGTGTCATTGAAGTACTTTACTAAAACAATATTATTTCTTGAAAATATTTCTGTGCCGCACGTTTTGATGCTAGAAGGCGTGAAATCTTCTATAATTTTGTAGAATTTTATAGGCTCCTTAAATACTGCCCGGTTGGGAATGGGCCGGATAGGGGTACTTCAAGCTTCAATGTCAGCTTTGGTTAAGCTGCACCATGTACGAAAGGGACATTGAGAATGGGAATTTAGTTATGAAGGAAGTCCCGAAGTAGGGTAGTGAGATGACATGGTTAACGCCTGAAGATATCCAATTAGCTTGAGGCAAACATGTAGCCCACGTTTGCATTCCTAATTGCTGACAGGTTACTATTCTCAGCTGCCAGCCACTATGCCGTTGTGGTTTCCTGATAAGACTAGCATAGCCTTAAGAGAGGTTTTTGTTCCCGTCAGACCTCCGGAGGAGAGATAACGTTGATAGGTAGGCCGGGTGAAAGTGGGAGAAGTAGTCTGCCTTTCCAGCACGTGCAGACCTATTGTCTGCATGCTCGCGTACATTGCCCATGGTCCGCGGCGGCTGAACACCAGATAACGGTGGCCTCAATCTGAAGTGGTTTATTTCCCCGCCGGCATGCAACTAACTGCGCAGCGCGGATCTGCACGACAAAGTGTATATTTGATTTCCAGGGAAGCACTGTGTCCACGTCATGAATACCGAAGGCGAGCGGCGCCAGTTCGTCTTCGTGTTCTGTTATCATAATAATAATAATTGGTTTTTGGGGAAATGAAATGCCTCAGTATCTGTCTCATATATCGTTGGACACTTGAACCGCGCCGTAAGGGAAGGGATAAAGGAGGGAGTGAAAGAAGAAAGGAAGAAAGAGGTGCCGTAGTGGACGGCTACGGAATAATTTCGACCACCTGGGGATCTTTAACGTGCACTGACATCGCACGGCACACGGGCGCCTTAGCGTATTGCCTCCATAAAAACGCAGCCGCCGCGGTCGGGTTCGAACCCGGGAACTCCGGATCAGTAGTCCAGCACCCTAGCCGGTGAGCCACCGCGGCGGGTTCCTGTTATAAGGAATATTCGAAATGAACGCACAACCGTATTTAGCGGGAGTAGCAAAACTTCACATCGTAGATGGTGTAACAACTGCACTGGAAATGTCTTTCCTGCCATCAGGTGCTGCTAGTATGCAAGACGGATTAGGTTGCTTCGAGATGTCTATTGGCGATGGATGCATAAGGCTGTACCCTTGAAAACGGGCGGTGGCGCACGCCACCTAGCCATGACTCATGAAATTTCACTCTTGTCTTGATCTCAGCCTCCAATCAGGTAACTTTCGCTTGGTCATTTCTACCGGCTTAAAATCTATTTTTGTGATTTTCATGAAATCTACGTCGTGCTGCGGCGGCGCCGCTAGCTATCGTCTGAGAAGGATCGGCGCACAGAACCACGATGTTTGCTCCTTTTCGTGAGTAGTTTGTCAGCACACTCAGACGTTGTTATTTAAGTTTTGGTGCAAAAACATATCTTAGGAGCCCTGTTACGTGGATGTTTGCACTCTGGTGAGATTGAAGAGGTCGGACAGAGAGAGCAGTAAGCATAGGGATGGGAAATTTGCACTCTTTGTAGTGGAGCGTTTGAAGTTCTATATGACAGCCCAGTTCTTATCAGGGACCAAGCCTCTATTTCTAAAAGGGATTATTTGTGTTGACCTATGTAAATACAAGGTGCGATTTGTCAACAACCGTGTCAGAGAACACGACTAACGGAAACGCGAGTTTTGTGCTTGTATGTGTGTCAATGGCAGTCCTTATTACAGCGTGCGTGTATAGTGATTTGTTATCCGCGGGAAGTAAGGATGCGGGGGGGGGGGGGGGGTGATATAATGGTTCCCTCGAACTCCATTTCGTTTTATTCTTTGTGCACTCCGCCGCTGCCCCGTGTATTCGCTTTGACTGGAAATACGCACTCGGACGGGCGGATGGTAAGAACCGAATTGTCCACTGCTTACGAATAAGAGACTGCCAGCCACGGTAGCCGTGAGAAAATAAAGCGCGGGGAAGGCACTCCCATACAGTTCTCAGTTACAACCTGCACATAAGATTAAAATCTGTATTCATGTTTAAACTCGTACATTGTATTTAAAATTTATGACCACGGAAATTATATTTATGAGCACGAAAAAACGCAAAATGGGGGGAGGGGGGGGGGGGTAGGGGAAGCTTTAGGAGAAAAAACCATGGGACAGTCAGAACGTTTCTAGCATTTTTTTTTGTGCGCCATCAGCATGACAGTCGCGGAGTCTTGCTTACCTGTAGTGCTCAGTGCAAAAAACTTCGCGCTTCTAGCTTATTCATTCAACCTTTGTCCAAGTCTCCAACGTCGATGTTATCAGTTTTAAATTACCTGGATTTAAAAGTGCGTGCGCACCGTCCACCACTCCGCATTCACGCCAGCCGTTTTCACGCGCCAGACAGCGCTTCCTTCCTTTAATAAGTACTCCCGTTTGGCCCTTTTATACCGTCGGGCAACGAAAGACTGACTCACACGATATAGTCACTGTCGACGAACAAGAGCTGGTTTAGCGAGAAATTTTACAAGCGCATTTCTATGCAGACTGCGCCCAGGGGCAGTGTTCCGTAGCTAGCGCCGTCGTATCGGATAAACTGAGAGGCACTCTTCAAAGGTGGCGAAAATCGCCAATACATCATGGAGCTGTAGCGCCGCGTCAAGTAGTGGGCTTCCCATTGCTGTTACTCTTTCCCGGTCGGTTTGGCGATCAGCTGCTGAATCCGAGGTGCTGGGTTTGTATCCTGACCGCGGCTGCCGTATTTAGGTGGAGGCAACGTACATACAAAAACTGGAGGGGACGCTTAACTTCCGCCTTAAAGGTTATAACGAGGTAGCGTTAATGCGTTAATTCCCATATATGCGAAATTGGTAATCCCCGGCTTAAATTAACAGATGGCTGGGAGTCCTCATACCGCTCCTGGCGCAGTGGTGCAGCGGGTAAGCGATGTGCCACTGCCCTGCGATGGCAGGTGCTGCCACCGGTGGAGCTTGTGAGGCCCATGTTGCTGTTTCCGAGCGACCTCTCGCGACCAATCCCTAATTTAACTATACCACCTGCCACGGTGGAACGTTTGCTCACAATCTGGTGGGCAGGTTGTGATGACGTCACAAGGTCACATGATCTAGGTGGCCCATCCAGGTCCACCGCTCCGAGTGTGAGGCTTCAAACGGTCGCCAACGCCGACGCCGGACTAATTTTTCCGTTAGGCGGGGAGGGGGGGGGGGGTACTAACGTTCTCGCCTTAAAACACCCGTGCGCTGTGCGGCGTCAGGACACGTTAAAGAGCCCCAGGTGGTCGAAATTAATCCTGATTCCTCCAATACAGCGTCCTTCGTAGTCTGAGTCTCTTCGGGACGCTGACTGCCCGCAATCAACAACCTTTAGATGTCGATCATGGGCGTCGCCGGTGCGCACACGGCGCAGCCTAGCGCGACAACGCCCGTAGCACGCACCTGTTTGAACTTGGTGGCGGTGAAGGCGTACGAGGTGACGCTCCTGGTCCGCTTCCACTGCAGGTCGCGGGCGTGCAGGAGGCCCTGGCCCAGCAGGGGGTGCTGTTCGTCCGTGCGCATCGTGGTCTGCGCAGGCGTCCAGCGCGACACGCATCATGCACGGGAAGCCGGAGTTATTTTACCGTTCAGCTTTCGAAAGCCTGGTAAGATGCCTGGCGACCCCGCAGAGAAGGGGACAGAGTCATTGCCTTGGCCCTCTGGTGTCAGATATCGTGACGGAGCCTTTATTTCAGTGTTAATGTTCGCTCAGGAAGTGCGGGACCTTCTGCCTTTCACGGTATATACACCGCACACTTTACGAGGCTCCCATTCCCAGAAGAAACACGTGGCTGAAGGAAGGGCACATTCTCAGGAGCGCCCACTCGCATGTCTCTCGTTCGGGCTGGCTAGTGAGTGGGTGAATGCGGCAGTTTTTAGTGGAGATATACTACGAATGTGACGGGAATTCCGTTTAGACTGAAGGAAGTCGTTTGCGCATATACATTGCTGTGATAGATGCGGCAAAATAAACTTAGTGGGATATATAGACACAGGTACATACGCTGCAAACCACGTTGGATTAGGTTAGTGTGCCTTTTTGTTGGGGGCCTTTTCTCTGACTATGCTGAAGGCATCAACTGTGGCAACCCACGTGTTGATGGACAGAGTCGTGAGCGTGACGGCAGTCTTTTTTAGACAAAAATCGATTTGCAAAAAAAATATCAAAGATTTCGCAACAGGATTACCTTCTAAATAAAAAAAAATATAAGAATTTCCGAAGGTGTGGTTCAGATTATATATAAAAAATGTTAATTTCGCAAAATTTCTGTGGCATATTTTTCGCTGTGCGACTGTTGCGTTGCGTTCTTTTTGCTTGTTCTCTGGGAACACTTAACGCAACATCAAAACAGACTCCTGGTTATTTGTGACCAGTTTAAAAAGTTCAACCAATTAAGTACTTCGTAATATAGTACACCAATTACTCATGATCAAGTTCAACAAGTAAATTGTCGACGCTATAAGCCCCCCCCCCCCTCCCCCCATAAAGAACAAAGAAATGAATCTATACATGCTAAGCCAGAAAGCCCATTCTGGGCATGCATTGCCCTTAATTGAAAGCTGTCCTGAAAATATTATTTCTGCAGCCTGTCACTTCGATTGCTAACTAATGTTTTAATGCACTTAGTAATGCATCATTTCCGTCGTCAAAGCGCCATTCGAAAATGTTAGCCTCGTGGACCACATGCGGCATGTGCACAACGCACGCTATGATATTGATGTATCAAAACCCGGAAGAGGAAATGTTACACTCACCCCTCTATTCATAAAGTTTCCGAAGTCTTTCACAAGTACGTAGGACAGAAAGTCTAGATCTTTGACAACAAGCGTCGGGACGTCTCCATTGTAAAACCTGCGAAAAAAACGGGCGGAAAAGTGAGGGATGCTCATGCTCTGGGGTAATAAGCGATAAAATTGGTGAAATAAAAAATTTTGTGAAGTGCTGCCTGTTTATTTTTTCCCTCCAAGTTGCGCGTGAAGTGAAGGACACCAATGCTGATGAAACCCTCAGCTTGATACAAAACCCATCACAGGAGCAGGCTTGAGAGAGGGCTTCGCTTGGCTCAGCAAATGTTTTTTTTTAATTCATTCAATCCAACAGAAAATCCTGCTGCGTGAAAGAAAGAAGAGGAAGCTTAACTATAGTGCGATACAACTCAAGAAAGAAGCGGCAGATGCCCCTCAAACGAGGCGTCCCAGCCAATGGCGCCGACCGATTTTCATGATGCCGAGTAGTTAATCCAAATAGGCCATGGTTAACACCCTTTCATCTGCCAACCGGTGCGATGTCACACTAGCAGGGCGGAGGGAATTAACCACGACGTCATGAGAATCTGTCCACGTCATGTGGCAGGAGGGCCACATTCCCGGGGCATATGCCGCTTCACTATTCAGTGGCATATACGTATGCGACGTGAGAGCTGAGCGTCTTTTGCGCAAAGTTTCGGCGGTCAAGGGCGCAGTTGCACATCCGGGCTTCAGGTGTTAATGTGCCTTGCTGTCTGCCCGCCGAACGCAGAGCGGGGCAACAGACGCAGGAGCGGCCGCTTTGATCTCTGCTGCTACAGACAGGACGTGAGTCAGCGTCAGACACATCAGCACTGAGCCCACGTTGCGGGATATATAGGTGGGGGCACACCACGCAAAATGCACTGGACGCCAGTGTCCAGATGAAGTACCACTCATGCTCCTCCTGGCCAGGCCTGTGATCGCAGTCTCTTCTATCGTCCGAGTGGTGCAGCTTCAATGGCAGCAACAAAAACACACATGAACTATCTCGTTGCCATTGACACTAGATGTTGATGCCCAGCGCTCGTTTCTTGGCGTTTGGCCAGCCGGCCACCGTACAGCGCACCCGCCCCACACACGTGCGGCAAGCCCCCCGCCCCCCCCCCCCCCCCTTTTTTTTTTTGGATTGCGGACACCAGACTGCGTGCAGTGACGAACGCAAGGAGCGGCGATGAAAGAACGAGCCAATGATCGAAGGAACAAGCGAAACAGTAAAATAACGCCATGCGAGGTATTGTTTTCTCATCAATGTGCCGGTTCTTTCATGCGTAACATGTTTGAATAAAAGCGCGAAAACGGGCCGCTGAGCGCAGGCTCATCTCGTGTCCCCAAGAGGACTCGGGGACTTTCTGTGCCCACGGCGCAGGCCCACTGTGTCCTCGCTTATATATATCTTGCATCGCGGTTGAGACTCAAACTACGGACTGTCCCTGGCTGTATGGAGTCTTCCTGCACAGCGGGGAAATGTTTTAGCTCGCTATTGAAAGCGAGTTAAGCACCAGGGCACGACATATATTGTTGTATAGACGAAAGTCAATAGTGGGAGAAAAGCCTCGGCGGGGCATGTTGTGTTGAGGACAGACAGCTGGTAGCCATGCCAAGAGAAGGGAAACTGCAGAACGCCAGACGTGCACATAAAAGTGGGCAATCAACTATGACTGGCTGGTTGTGCCTGGTGCAACTCTGAGTTTATTGGGGATCAGTGGGAGTTGTCTTTGCCCTGCAGTGGGCTCAACGTAGGTAACGATGATGTTGATTGTGCTGAAGTACCATGAACGGGAGTGCAATTGTGCTAGAGATAGCAAGAATAGAATGCCACACAAAAGTCTACGCACTCATCCAAATAAAACAAACCAACAAGTATAATTGCTTGAGAAGAAAGCAGTGCTCAGACGAAGACCGGACGGGAGACGAGATATGGGCAAGTGCTATTTCCTGCGTATTCCCTTCTGGGTAGTGGTAGACTTCAGTTGACGAAAGGTACAAGCACGTCGAAAGTTTATAACATCGCACTTTAAAATTTGTGGAAAATTTTTCTCTTACTTTTTATTACGCATTTGTCTAAAGTACCGAATGTATCAACAATTTGACGTAAGCCTAAATTCAAAATTTCCGCCGCAAGCCGAGAATATCGATATCAGGTTAGATAACTAGCAGGGCACCCTTCCAATAGTTGTCAGGATACTCACCCGAAGACGTCTCCATACTTCTCGCACCACTCGTCAATGGCTTTGGTGACGCCCTGCAAGAAGGAATTATGAATAAAACACATCCGTAGTAACGCCACGAGTAAAAGCCCTTGAGCGGGACACGACCTGTGATGTATCATAGTGTCATTCCTGCTTTTTTTTTCAAAAGTCAGAAGAAAGGAGAGACATCTTGCGCCAAGCGCTTGAAGCAAGAATTTTTTTTATATTGGATAGAAATAAGTTTGCCTAACTGGGAAGGCACGTATCCAAAGGAGAAAGTAAAAAGTGAGGGTGGTGAGGATCGAGTGCTCCCTCTCTCCTGAATTCAAGCCCACCGCCCCCTTCCCTCTACACAAACTTTCGTGTTGGGCTTTTAACGTGTCCCTCCTGAAAAAAAATTCCTGGTTCCGTGCCTCGGCCACATGTGTTATCAGACGTGCCTACTTTTAAACGGGGAAGCGTCGAGACGCCTGAGTTGGCGATTGAATAAAGCACCACTTTCAAAGCACGTGAAGCGAGGTAACTGGTCCCTTATGGGGGCGCTAACATCTACTATCATGCATTGATTAATGATAATACGAAAACGCTTCACTGTTTCTCTAATACAAGACGCAAGATACGTTATTCATAATAAGTGCCTCCGAGAATTGCCACCGACCACTAAATATAGACAGGAGAATGAAAAGTTTGCTCAGTCACTCACTGATTCATGTCGCGTTAAAATTACTTTTTCACGGATTGCCTAAAGAGGGTGGCCAAACGGTGCCGAAGAAAAAGGAGGCTGTTGTACCCTTACAGAGTGCACTATCCTATCAAAATTCCCATGGCGATCTATGCTAAAACTTTTAGTGGATATAGCAGAAAAGACGATGTCCTCAAAGCAACAGTGGTCGCCATGATGGAATGATGGTGGTGACGACGGAAGGAATGATGGACATGTTGGCAGACCTGTTGGGCGTCGTTTAGAGTCTACACTGTTGATGGACCTGTGGTGGTGATAATGGCGGCACTGGCAGGGGTTCCGGACGGTTCTGACAGGCATAGCCGAAATGTTGATGGACGCGTTGTAAAGTATGGTGGCAATAATGGCGCTAGCTAGGCTGCTGGGAGATGCATAATGGGTCGTGCTGACTTGCAGCATTGGGCATGCTGAGAGATAAATGGATCTTAATCGAAGTTAAATTACGAATGGGACGCACAGTTAAACCCTACACGTCCTGCTCGCGCAAATCTCACGACACGGCTGCATATGAAATATGTAGATGGCGGCGATATGATAATGGCATTAGGCGGGTTGATGACGCAAGTATGCAGCCGTTGTCGCCTCTGCTTTAGCACGTCTTCGTAAGAGGGAGGGAGCTGTTGGTGCTGGATTTCGGCTGAAAGATAAGGAGATGTCCAGAAAGCAGCAACAAAAAGCGGCCGAATCTACAACGGGGAAGCTGCTAATGTTGCCTAATGCTGACATCGGTGCATAATGTTGCACTTCATTCGTGTAAGCTGCTGTAACGGTCCAAAAGCAAAGGCATTCTGTTACCTTTCGGTGATACTCCCATAGGTTTCCCCATAAGATATTGGGAGTTGGTCCAGGAATTCCGAGCTCCTTGAAGTAACTGAAATTTCTTTTTCGCCACCTGTAAAACAATAGATGAAACAAGGCCCATTGCGGTCAGGCACGCTGTGTGCTTTCATGAAGGACGTTTTTGGCCAGGGCATAGAAAACACGAATAAAATGAAAACAAAGATGTGCTCTGGTCATTCAGCTGAACACAACGCAGCCTGACATCCGTACCGTATGTTGCTGTTCCGTGCTCACAGTTCATTAGGGAGCGGCAGGACTCGGATGGCGCTGGCGAAATAAAGCGGCCTATCGCATCCCTCAGCTACAAAGATGTTCGAATTTGTGCAACCACCAAGCGTTGTGTTCGGTGCTGTCGGGATACGTCAGCGCCAGCGTCGGTCGCGTGGGCTGCCTGGTCATCAAGCAGCACAGCCGGCTGATCGGAGGTTGGTCGCTCGAGCAAGACAACCCGTCGCCGAGCTACCCTGAGCCGTGCTCCCGCGACTACAGCTCTCGAGAAAAACGCGTCGCGCATGGAAATCATTGAAGAGAGTTAGCCTGGACCACCGAATTCTTTCGTCTCTCACCGCTGACCTCGCACCGCACGATGGCACTTTAGGATAACTGGTGGGACGTCTCTACCGCGCTGTATCTCTTCGCTGTGACGTCACACGCCGAGAAGGAGTGCACATTCACTGAGAACCCTTTGGCTTACCTGTCTCGTTATTAACCACACGTTATTTATTGACTGACCCGGATTTTTTCACCGTTCGGTCTGTGGTGGTTACCTTGACACAAAACGAATGTACAGGAATTGTCCCCAACAGCAACTTCCCATCCTCCAACAGCATTTCCTTTCTTCCCTTATTCCCCTTTCATGGCTGGCCGTTCCGAACTTCTCCCCTTAATCTGGCCTCTCCTAGCGCAACACTGCGCCCATTATCTGGTCTCTATAGCTGTCTTTACGCCCTCCCAGGCTCCAGCGAGATCCACACCAACAACTTAGCAGCTTGTACGGGGCAGTCAGGGTTAGAATGATACACACAAACGCCTCTTGCATCATGTTGTCATATGTGCGCGCTGTAACGCGGCAGCCAACACAGCGTTAGCCCCTGAACCCACACAAAAAGTATTTTAATAATGACTGATTATCAGGAAGGTGAAGTATGTTTCACTATCGACGGACAAATGAACGGCACCGTGGGGTAAGCAATGAAGTAGGAGCATAAAGAAAGAAAATAGAAAGAAGCGCTGTTGTGGAAGGCTATACGGATTAATTTTAACCGCCAGGGGTTCTTTATTGAGCACTGAAATCGAGCAGCACACGGGCGTCTTTTTGTTTTGCCTGCATTGAAGCGCTGCCTCCGCGACCGAGATTGAACCCACGTCCTCTGGCTCAGCAGCCAAATGCTGTAACAACCGAGTCACGTGAGGGGCCAAACTAGAGGCAGAAAAACAAATGAGCATACTGTGGTTGCAAAGGCACTTGTCTTCTTTAACGTACTTTTTGTACCTTGAGCGTACTTTAAAAGCAGCGCAATATGAAAAGTGGAGTTATGCTGCTTTTTTATGGGCAAATAGAGGCTGCTGTAATTGTGAAAACTGCTCATTATTAATCGTGTTAACACAGGCGCCAATATGTTTATTGTAGGCTGCTTAACTCTTCCAGCTGTGAATTTTTTTGCACAGTTCAGGATTTTTTTTATTGGCCTATACAGCTTCTTTGCCAGCCAGGGAGACAAAAATATAAATAAATAAGGCGCATGCGTGGATACAGAACAATTGCAGCGTGTCCTCATATGATGAAACTGTGATGAACTCGACATACGAGGTTTAATCCTTCTCCTCCTCGGTGCTCAAATTTCATGCATCGAAAATTACGTCTTGCTCAGCCTGAGCGGAAGTTGAGATGAAGGCAGCAATTAGCGCATATGAAACGCCTTGAAGGTTTTTTGTTTTTTTTCATACCACAAGCACAAATCTGTACATTTTTTTTTCAATTGATAATAGGTTCCGCGGTTAACCTTTCATACTCACAACCGTTGCTACTTCCTGGCCGGAAATGACCAACACCCTGTTCAGTCGTACGTGACACCTTCTACCATTCACCGCCCAGTAAGGCTTCGACTTTTTCGAGGCTCCAGACGGGAACTATCAAGTATTCCACCTTTCTTTTCCCACAGAAAGTGCCAATTATCGTTAGTGCGTCTGCTGCACTTGTGTTGAGTACCAGCTAGCCCATTTTTAGTTTTCCTTCCTTGACTACGTGTGCGGTCTACACCGCTTAATCTTAGACTTTAATTACCAAGTTTCTTCTTTTTTTAAATTCTACAATTGGGGATGTTCTGCAACTTCTTTTCAGCTTTTCAATTTATTTTCCCTTTTCAGCTTAACTTGCGCGGTATGCTAGCCGCTGGGTCCCTGCAAGGACATGCAATTATTAGAGATTTCTTAGAGATACCTATTACAAAAAGAAATATAGATGCGGTGTTATTGAATAAGGGCGATAAGGGCGATATGGTTCATATGAGGAACACGGTTCATGTGAGGTGCGCATTTTTTTTTTAAATGTGGGAGCCATGGCCATCAGGCATAAGGCTGTGTTCAATTCACGTGCCTTTTTCTTCGGGCAAAGCAAATTTCGTCACAACAGCGCGAAGTAGCAACCGGCACCAAAACCATCGCAGGGTATACTATACCCAACAATTCTGGACAAAAACATTTTTGAACGGGTGCAATTTTTTCATATATTGTATTATTTCACTATAACAATCAATAATGCTACGTGACGGCAAGCCGAAGAACTAGACGTCCATCATATTTGAGGCAACAACAACAACTAGACGCGACAGATGGCGATTTAATGACTGCGGGCCCAGCGCGAGCGCTCCTGCCCGCGCCACTGCCCGCTTCATCGACTTCTAGTCCGTCACAAAACATCCGCAAATCTCGCGTCGGCAGACTCGAATTTTTTTGCTATTACCGTTTTTGCTATCGTCAAAAGCGTTACCCATTGCTCGATGCGACCGATGGAAACACTATAAAAGAAAGTTTTGCTACATATCAGAAGATTGCACCGTTACCTTCAATGTTTATATAGCAGTACCTTACGGTCTTCAAAAATTCATTTTTTTCTCTCCAAGAATGCTGGACATGTTCCGGACGTGGTCCTATGTACCTGGCTGCAGAAAATTAAGAGTAAAAAAAAAATGGCGCCGCCATGCTACAGAGGAGCAGCCCGTGTGCAGTGAAGCAGAACCGCTGCTGCTTCGCAGGCCCCCGAAGATTCATCTAGTGAGGATGAACTCACGTAACCTGGCGTGTAGTTCTCGAGGTTACTCTCACTATCACTTCTGATCACATTTGGGCTGTTGGTGGGCCAAGTGAAAGAGTCTGTTCTCATCAACTTGCAGGTATAAGCATGGCTGCCCTGCTTCGAATATGATTTTCCCTCGCAGACCAGCCGGACGCAGGCAGACTCGGAAGGGTGTTGGCCTTTCTATTCAACCCGTGGCTAAGTGACAAACGCCGTTTCAAAGGGCGACGCGATATGAAGCGATAGCGTCCAGTGGATCGCGTGGACGGAGCTCATCCGATCTCCAAGAGCAAAACTTTCGAAACTGCGCGAAGGCGTTTCAGGACTTGCTTTCGCATACTGTATGCAAGGCAACATGAACCATCGCAACACGCCCAGCGTTCCGTACCCATAGCTAGGCCTAAGCTGCCAAGCATCGTGTGTAGCCTGCCAAGGCAGGTGACACAGGAGAGTTATCCCCTGTCTTTTGTTGCGAAAGCAACTCTACGCCAGCCAGCGAGTCATTTTTCGGCTCGTCGCATGGTCGCACTTCAGCCGTATGCCGTGGCGTTGCCTAGCAACGCCGCAGCCGCACTCCAACAGATGGCACCGCCGTCGACGCCGCTGCGGTGCGGACGCTTGCTTCGGTGCTCTTCGGATTACGCGTGGTGACCGGGACCGGACGGACGGACGACTGCGAGAGGGGCGTGACTACGACGAATAGATGAGTTCGTACCTTCAATATTTTGAGAGTTTAGATTTATGTTATTTTTAGATCTAGGCTGTCTAGGTGAACTGCTCGCGAAAGAGCAAGTCAGTGACCTAACTGCCGGCTCTTTTCTGGCCGGCAGCAATAGATCTGCAGCTCTCATTTTTGACTTAAAGGGACTATGCAGTAAATGAATTGAAATTACGTAAAGCAGACGAGAGATTTGCATTTCATCACTCGTCACCCCAACGCAAGAATTTTTACGGTAGCATCAATAACAACCAAGATATAGACGATTAAAAATTACGTTCCTCCTCTCCCCCCTCAACTCGTACACGCGGGGCACCAGACAAAAATAAAGAAAACAGGTCTGGAACTGGGCCCCGCCTTTGAATACGTCTTCAGATGACGTTCGCTTTGCAACTTCCGGTTGTCGCTCCTAGCCAACGTTGTCCTAGCCCCCCAGCAGCAGCTTCGGCGGCGTGGCGGCATCTCTCCGGTCTCTCTTCGCCTTCCTGAATTGCGGCGCGCGTCGGGTTTCTTTGCTTGTCGTCAGTTGTAGTTAGCAGTAATAAACCCGGACCTCGAGGCGTGACTGCTCGCTCTTACGGCCGTGATGCGCATCGAGCCCTATGCGTGCCCACGAAGAGCCGTACGAGTGGCTCCGGAACTCCCGACAGAAGGAGGCGGCAGAGGAAAATTGAAACCATATGCGCGAAGGCAATGAATGCCTGGCCCGCGCTTGCCCGAGAGGGTCGCGCGGCGGCACGAGCAGACGATTTTCACGGCTACCGGAAGTGTGCCCGTGACGTCGTGGCTGCCGTGGCTCCAGCGAATGACAGCGTGTGGTGGCCTGGCGACGTCATGGTACAGTGACGTCTTTCTGCCACGATTTTAGTTCCAAAATCGGTCACTACGAGCACACCAATCGGCCCGCGAATTTTAAAAAGCACGTTTTTTTTAAAATTTATAATAAATTGCCGGCTCAGTTCCGAAGACTTATGCTTGGTGTGAATGCTCATTAGCATCATTTCTAAACATAGAAAACATTTACAAGCGACTTTGAATTCTTTGCATAGTCCCTTTAACTTGTTTAGACAGGTATTTATTAGTTTTTTTAGGTCATTGGTTTTTGCGGTAAGCAGAATTTTACTTGAGCACGTGCTTGCGGGTGCTTCTAGCAATAACTGAGCGCTGCTAAAATGGTCAAGCAACTGAAGGTTAAATGCAAGGAGTGTGAGGCGTCGGTGAATTTGAAGGAAACTCAGTTCGAATATGTAGAGGAGGCCGAAGGCGCGAATTTTATGTGCAAATGCTGCGTATTAAGTGCATGCCTGGACAGGGCTGACGAAGCGAACACCAACCTAGCGTTACCTATGGATGTACTAGAAAGAGAGATACAGGTAGAGAGGGCAGAGAAGCGCAAACGTAAAGAACAGCTTAGTCAATTATTGGAGGCAAAAATGGCTGACACTGCCAAGCGAAGCCATATTGGCGGACATTCCAGTATCAGCCACGTGGATGGGGCCTGCACTGGCATGGACAGCGATAAGGAAGTTGGTCAGGCAGGTTCAGACAGGAACAGCTACGCACACGTGGCAGCTAGGAAGTCTGGAGGCGATGGAGAGAAGGGAGACAAGGGTGATAAGCGGGTAGCAGTCCGGGCATTCCCAGGCAGGACAATGGACGCAGTACTGAGAGCGACAAAAAGCGAACTTTCTGAGAATGTTGCAGAGCGCAATTCGGTAGTGGCAGCGGCGGGACTAAATGATGTCCTGAATGGTGAAGCCGCAAAAGTAGTGGAAAGATTTGCGGAGGTAGTTGTCGATTTAAGGGCGATAACACAGCTAGTCCAGATCGTGGTGTGCACAGTGCCGGAGGTGCAAGGACGGAACGGAGAAGTTGCCAAGGACGTTGTGGCTGTTAATTGAGAGGTAAGGAAGTTAAGCCAGGAGAAAGGCTTTGAGAGGTAAGGAAGTTAAGCCAGGAGAAAGGCTTTGAAGTGGCAGACATAAGCAGGGAAGTGCATAGAGCAGGCTTTGGCGAAGGCTTTACACGAGATGGCATCCATTTAATGAATGATTAAGAGCCGAGATCGGCTGGCGCCTGGCAGGCCGGGCAGTAGCTTTTTTAGGGGGTCCACTCGGCTCAGGGCGTAAGGGTAGCTAGAAGCAAAGTAGAAAGTGTAACATGGCGGCTGGCCCTAACAAAATGGCCACTAGGAGGTCCAGGAAGAAAACTACAAAAAAGAAATTTAACACCAGGATCAGGTACATAAACATGCAAGGCGGTAGAAAGAGAGCGAAGTGGTTAGAGATAGAGCACCTGTTAAAGGACGAAGAAGTAGGTGTATACGCGCTATGCGAGACACACCTCAGGGATCTTTAAGATCCACCCTTTATTGATGGCTTCGTCTGGGAAGGGAGCAACAGAACAACAACGGAGATGAAGGGAGGAGGAGTATGTATGCTCATACATCAGGGAACAAATTGGCAAAGAATAAAATCAACTCGCAAAGACCATGTCTGCGTATCAGGTACAATTGCCGGTAAAAGTACATCGCTGGGAGTAGCTTATTTAGGGACAGGGGACAAATGCAGGCAAGAAAACAGGGATCTAGTTAAGTGTCTCAATGACGATATAAACCAGCTTGGAGAAGGTGCCGATATTATTCTGCTGACATGAATGGCCACATCGAGGACCTGGATGGATACACAGATTGTAACGGGAATTTGATGATAGACTTCTGGGCGCGACACAACCTAGTTATTGTAAATAGAGAAACTAATTGTGAGGGACCAATCACGTGGGAGTCCCGTAACAGGCAAACGACCATTGACTACTGCTTAATGTCGCGGGGGATGTATAGCAAGCTCGCAATAATGGAAATAGATGAAGAGGAGAAGTACAGCCTCGGAAGTGATCATAAGCGTATTAGTCTACAGTTGGGAGCCCTGTTCAAAAGAGAAATGCAGGAAAGTCAAAAAGAGTACGCAAGATTAAATTATGAACAAATAGCGCAAATAGCGGCCGGCATAGAGGAAGCAGTAGAGAAACATCTCATGGAAAAGTGGTATTATAATCAGTTAGAACTACTCATTAGTACAAAAATAAAAGAAGTAAAAGTAGTAAACCGTTGGAGAGGAAAGAGGAAGCCGCGAAGTGTGTGGAATAAGGAAATTAGGGTAGTAGTAGTAGAAAACATTTATTCCAAAAAGGTAGGATAGAGAGGCGAAAATACAGATTTTGGGTGGAGTCCTTATTTCAGGACCCCATGTCCACCGCAGTTGCTCTTGCTTGGGATATCAGCTTTCGCTGCGTCGCCAAGTCAGAGCTGAGCAGGGCAGACTCCCACTGTTCCTCGGAGTGATGTTTGTCTAGTTCGGGGGGCTTGGGACCGGAGCAGCCCCATGTTACATGATATGTTGTTGGGATTCCGCCACACCAGGGGCAGATGCTGTCATATATGTCGGGGAAGATGATGTGGTACTTGTGTAGGTTAGGAAAGGTGTTCGTCTGTAGCTGTCGCCATTCCCTCGCCTCTGCCGCCGTTAGCTTACGGTGTGGTGGGGGATAGACTTGTCGTTGTGTTCGGAGGAGGAGGCGCTCGCCGTACGTAGAGGGGAGAGGGGTGAAATCGGGGAGATTATTCGCTCGGTTAGTATATCCTCGAGCTAGACTGTCCGCGGCCTCGTTTCCCTCGAGCCCCTCGTGCTCGAGGGAGATTTTAACTCTCACCATAGTGACTGGGGAAGTCGCATTGCTTCCTGCGGCCAGCTTCTCTGGTCGTGGCTGTCTCCAAATGCTGTACGCTGCTGCAATTCCAGAGAAATAGCCTTTATGCGAGGGGTTGCTCGCTCAGCCGTTGACTTGGCTTTATCAGCAGGTAGGCTAGAGGTGACTGATTGGTCGATACAGGATTCGGGTGCATCTAGTGATCACCTTCCTATAACTTTCACTATCCGGTTATCTCCGCTCAAAACTAGTTGGGTAGCCGATAAATTTGTCAACCACAATATTTATAAAAATCTGATGCCCGCCTCAATCGCCTCTCTAGTTAGTACAAGCCGGGATGACTGAGCGCAGCAGACGGTTTCATTTTTGCAAAATGTAGCTGATCACTCAATATTCACCGTGCCCGCAGCAGGCTCCCATAAAAAGCCGTCTCCTTGGTGAACAGACGAATGTGAGAAGGAATATCTTCGCAGAAAAGTGGCCTGGAAGAGGCTATCCTGCAACCAGAGTCCAGCTAATTGGTTAAATTACAAATTCTTCTCTGCATCTTTCAAAAAGATTAATTGCAAAAACCTAGGAGTATAACCAAAATTTACGCACATATCTTTCAAATCCTCGTAATCGCAGAAGTACTTGCTGTTGGGCTAGTCATCATAAAGTTGAATGGCGCAACTACCAACTGAGTTTACTGCGGAAAACACCACCTTTATACGCCTGTACATTATCAGCATCAGTGCGTAATCATATCCAGGACATGCTAACAAGAAAAAACAAATGTACAGAAAAAGATTACATTTATGCATAAAAGCCAGAGAACTGCTACTCACAGAACAAGACATGAAAAATTTACGAACATGATAGCAAGATTAAATGACAGGATCTGCACATGACCATCTGAAAAATCCAGTTCCTGTCCGCTGAGTTTGACCGACGAAGTGCTTATGCACGAGGGCCCACCTTTCTGTATGTGAAATGCTTCTATAACTTCCCTTTGAACTCGCTGTCTGCCTCTGCCGATAAACTTTGCCTCTTCCAGCACCGGTCCGCAACCTTGACAATCTCGCAGTGATCAGGGAGGTTTCCCCTTTCATTGTTTTTTATTGTCCGTTTGTGCTCAATCGCTCTTTCATTGAAATAACGGCCATTTTATTTCTTTGCTTGAATTTTATCTGCAATCCACTGTCATTGATTTTAAACAGAAGTTTTATTTGCAAAGAACTGCAATTCACATTAGCTCATCTATAGCCCCATTTTAACTGACATCTTTTTAGCTTTTATTGACCAGCACTTTTGTGCGCAGTTAAACCGGACACCTGTAAGGCGGGTGTTCCGCTTTGTTGACGATTATTTTATTCTTTTTGACCCGCCTACCTTTTTCAACTTTGATGAAGCTGTTGCTGATGTCCTTAACATTTTTAGAGACAATTCCCAAGGCCTCACCTTCACATAGGAACTGCCGCAAAGGGGCAAGATCCAGTTTCTGGACGTCCAGTTTTATTTCACTGGCGTAGATCATATATGTTGGGTGTATAACCCCCGCTCCAAGAAAAGCCTCCTGCCGTTCAGCAGGGCCCTTTCTAAACTGGTGAAACGAAGTATTGCCATGACGTGCTTACACACCGCTCTCTCAAAATCATGTTATCACTGCGTGCAGGCTGTCTTTTACAAGCAACTTCAGAGATTAAACAACGCTGGTTATCCCTGCCTTGTCATAACCGCTGTTTGTGAAGCCTTGCTGCAGAAGACTAAACTCTCTTCGATAGGTGCTCTATCATGCAAGCAGCGAGATAAGAGGCCTGTGGCGGTGATTCCGTATTTGCACAAAATAGCGCGCAACATCAAGAAGATAGGGGGTTGTTATGGTGTGAATGTGGTGTTTTCAGCACCATGTAAGATTGGCAAGATATGCTCCATGATGGACAAACGACCCCGAGGTGCGCTATCAAGCATATGCAGCGTTATACGGATTGCAGGTCTGAGGTCATCTATGAGATACCGCTCAAGTGTGGGCGGGTCTACATTGGGCAGACCGGCCGTTGTTTCAATGAGAGAGCGATTGAGCACAAACGGACAATAAAAAACAATAATAGGCGAAACCTCCCTCCAGGAAAACTGCAGAGATTGTCAAGATTGCGGACCGGTGCTGGAAGAGGCAAAGTTTATTGGCAGAGGAAGAGAGCGAGTTGAAAGGAAAGTTATAGAAGCATTTCACATACAGAAAGGTGGGCCCACGTGCATAAGCACTTCGTCGGTCAAACTAAGCGGACAGGAACTGGATTTTTGAGATGGTTATGTGTAGATCTTGTCATTTAATCTTGTTATCACGTTCGTAAATTTTTCATGCCTTGTTCTGTGAGTATCAGTTCTCTGGCATTTATGCATAAATGTAATATTTTTCTGTACATATATTTATTCTTGTTAGCTTTCCCTGGCTATGATAACGCACTGATGGTGATAATGTACTGGCGTATAAAGGTGGTGCTTTCTGCAATAAACTCAGTTGGTAGTAGGCGCTCTTTCTGTCTCTGTGTCTTCCTGTGTTCGTTCCCTTGCGCCATTGAACTTTATGACCTCGTAATCGCAAGGCCCTGTTTAGATTAATGGAATGTAACAAGCGTTCTGCAGTCCCGCTCCTCACTAGTTCAACAGGGTTATCAACACAAAAGGCTCAGGAAGCCCTGGAGCATATTGCTCGGGGATTGGCATTACGTTTCCGGACGCAGAGAAACGTCCCTTTGTGCACAATCTCACCCTCTTTGGATTATACCGAGGTTGACGCATCAGAGCTCCTCTCAGTCCTGACAATGTTGCATCCTGCAGCTCCTGGACAAGCTGGTGTCACTGTTGGTATGATTAAAATTTTAGCCCAGGATTTTACAAGCGACCTCTTAGATATCGTCAATGCATCGTTGGAAAATGCATGGATTCCAAGAATTTGAAAGACAGCGAATTTTTTTTTTTGATGAAAAGTGCAGGAAAAGGAGGATACGTCTTAGATAATATTCGGCTAATTGGGCTAACTTCAAATTTAGTCAAATAAATATAAAGAATAGTGCACAGTCGCCTCGCAAAACATGTTCATGACGTCAACGGTCTCAGCTCAGCACAGATTGGCTTTCGTCGCGGATGCTCTATATGGTCCGCGCATGTGGATCTAGAGAGCAGAATTGGGCTTTCGCTACGCAGAAGGGAAGTTTCAGCTTTGGTGACTCTTGATATAGCAAAGGCCTATGACAATGTAGAACATGCTATATTACTTAACAGACTTGCTCAGTTACATCCTCCAATCTACATTTGTGCGTGGATATCCGAATTTCTGAAGGACAGATACTTTTACTGCACAGAGGGAACCCTATGTTCTAATACATATTATCAATCAAAAGGTGTGCCGCAAGGATTGGTGCTATCCCCGCTGATCTTTATATTTTGGTTAGTGGCATACCCATTCGTCCTGATATAACAGTTTTTGTGTAAGCAGATGACATAGCTTTTTTCGCCTCGGCCAGGGATATCCATTCCCTTTACCAGATTCTGCAGGGATATTTTGATGCTCTTGGAGTATGGTTGCAAGGTCTTAATTTATCCCTGAATGTAGACAAGTGCGGCGTTTTGGTATTTCCCCCAGACACGCCTTTGCACATTTCATTAGTCCATCGCTCTAACCAGATTCCACAAGTGGAATCCGTTAAATATCTAGGTGTCACTTATCACCCAGCATTAGATTGGAGCCTTCATATAAAGAACAATGTGTCTAAAAGAGAACGCGCTTTAGGCCGGCTGACAAGAATCGCCAATAAAAAGTTCGGGATGCACCGCGACACATTATTGTTACTATACAAAGCCTATGTAAGACCTATACTTGAATTTGGTTGCATTCTGTTGTCTGGTAGCGCAAACTGCAAGATTCAACCCTTACTGGAAAGGCGCGCTCTACGTCTCCGCCTTGGTCTCCCAAAATCAGTTTCAAACACCCTGCTTTATCTGGAAGCCCGTATCCCTGATTTAAGATCCCGCTTCCAAATACTCATGGTGCGAACCTTCCTCAGGTCGTTGGACCCGGTGACTGATGTCAGTACTCCTATTTTTGTGTCTCAGCAGGCCTTATTATTTTCACATCATTGGCCACGTTATCAAATGCCACAAATTATGTTAACGCAGAACCTTTTAACACCGATTGGTGTTGATCTCAGTTATTTGCAGTGGCTTGATGACACGCCAGCATTAGTGGAATTCCATTTTGACCCCATCTTCCCATCTCATGCGAAACACATGCCCGCAAACATTTTAAACGGTCTTCTCTTCCCATCATGCGGTGCTTTCTACCGATGCCTCTGTCAACTGCCAGGAAGCTGCAGTTGGCATCTTTTCACAGGATTTGGCAAGGAGCTATTCTGTCCGCATCCCTGATTATATTCCTATATTCTTTGCAGAATTTTTGGCTCTTGGATTGGCCCTGCACAAAATTTTATGTCATGCGTCTCACGTTTTTATTCTCGATGATTGTTTTTCAGTTTAAGTCTCCCTTGAAACATCACAAAAAGATTCTCTGAGCCGTTTCCTGCGATCTTTTGTCCCATGCACTTTGAAGGAGGTCCGTTTTGTCTGGGTCCCTGGCCATGCAGGTATTCATTCAAATGAGGTGGCTGATTACTTAGCAAGGTCGGCTCTTGACGGGTCAGTGACACACCCTGTCCCGAATTTCAGCCTCCTGGCGATTTCCAGGTTTTAGCGGTTACAACACATATCAGCCAGGTTACGTGATTCCTTACTAAATACCACTGATTATCAGCACTTAGCATATAATTGGAACGTCCGTTCGTGTAAAACCAGGCTGTGTGAGGTATCAATTACGCGGTTGTGGTTCAGGATTTTCAGTTTGAATTTGTATCTATGCAGGTGTGGGTTGACACCGACAAACCTATGTGACGCATGCGGGGAAGTTGAAACTGTAGACCATTTTCTCCTCTACTGTCCACATTTCGCACTTGAGAGGAAGATTCACCTGAAACTTCCTCTCTCCAGGTTAGGGCTCCCGTTATCTCTGCCAGTGTTGTTATCGTTCGGTGCAAGCGCCAAATGATTTGCATTGGGTTAAATTTGTGGGATTCTCCATGATTACATAATTTGAACTGGTAGGTTGATTTGCTAATTCTTTTAAAATTCTTCGAGCTCTTCTTTTTTCACCAAAATTCTGTCTGTTATTTTACTCTAAAATTCTTCTGTCGTTTTTATTGATACATTTTTTTTTCAAAATTCACGCTTGGTGCTAAAATTTTGTCGTAATCACCTATGGAAATTTTCTTGTTTATGCCACTACATCTTGGCCAATCCCCCCATGTGGGTATGTGCCATGCCTTAAGAGGACGACGAAGAAGAAGTAATGGAGCACTGAGATCACTAGAGCACCCTATTTCTCAACACCAGGACTTGTGGTGCTTAATAACTGACTCAGTAATTTTTTCTTATGCGTAATAAAGACAATAATGAAATGCCAATTAGGTAAAAAAATATGGTTTGTATTGTAGCATAACGGAGTCAACGGCCACGACCAGAGCAACCAATGCCATAAATTGGGGATACAGACCTTGTATCGTTTCTAAGATAAAGCTCTGCTGTGATACGTCTTCTTTGCGCTATGCTATATGTGTCTATGCGGTTTAAGTGACGCCGTTAATGCAACGCAGTCACTCGGATTCTCTTTTTGTGCTAGATGCCGAGGTTAGCAGCCCGGTTCAGTTTTTTGAGCTACGACACAAAGCAATCGGTGACTGCGCTCCTTGGCAGGGCCTGTCTACCACCCTTGTCCCTGAGAATAAAAATAGCACGGCTCAAATTTCTTTACGAGCTTTATAACAAAAATCTAGACTTAGACCCTGATGTATATCTACGACGTCCACTACGAGTATCCGCACGTACAAGTCACCCTTATGCCATACAGCCTTATACACCAAGAGTTGATACATTAAAATAATCATGTCTCGTTCGAACTATTGTTAACAGACTCGATGCCAGTGTGTTCTCAGGGTGCCGTTCAGCTGAAATGTTTCAGTAGATGCGGGAAATGCTTGTTTTGTAAACGTATATGAAGTGCTGTTCTCTTTTTCCTACTCTGTAACAGTCCGCAAGGGCTTAACAGTATTGTAAAATAAATAAATAAATAAAATTAATCCTGAAGTCACTTTAACTGAGTCGTAGTTGCAGTTGCAGCCTATTGAAGGCTAGGGTGGTCGGTTAACTACACATTCTGTAATGCTTCGGAAACAACAATTTTATACTTTTATAAAGCACTGTTCTTTCTGCGTCACCACCCGAACATGACCGAATGTGCTCTCGTGTCATATCTACTGGGACAGACGTATGGGTGAGCATCGGAGCTGATTAATTTCATTCCGATAATGTTTAAGGAAAACGCATACGTTACATAATAATTTGACTTATTTCGGCAAACTTAACTGAGCAAAATGTTTTGATTTGTTAATTGCTTCCACTGCCTACGGACACTGTGCTGACAGCGTAATGGCTTTAATAACGCTTTGTTTGAAGCTCGCAGCAGTATTAAAAAGAGTGACTCTTCAAAATTTGTTAATAGCGTACGAAGTTTCAATGCCCCGTGTTATTATTAACCAACGAGCCAATGAATTAGTCTGCTTAGTGTGGCTCAGAATTATACATCTTAAATTTGCATTTGAGCTGATAAAAATTGGAGGGGACAAGCTCCGCCTTAGGGCATGACGCAAAAGCTTTAGTGGGTTAATACCCATATATGCAGAATTGGTCATTCTCTACTTAATATTCATAGATCCCAGCTGGTAGTCCTCATACCACACCTGGCGCAGTGGCGCAGGGGTTAAGTGATGCGCCACTGCTCTATGATGGCATGTGCTGCCACCGGTGGGGCTTGCGCGACCCATATTCCTCTTCCCGCGCAACCTCTCGCGACCAATCATTAATTTAACTGCCACCTGCCAAGGTGGTCATTTTGTTCATAATCCGTTGGGTAGGTTGTGACGACGACGCGAGGTTGCGTGATATAAGCGGTCCACCGGCCTCGTAGGTTGCTCCTTTGGATATTTTTCGTGGATTTTTCTCTCACAGTCAGTGACGCCAAAACCTACGCCGACGAGGATGCCGGATTTTCTGCAGCGCAAGGTCCTTAACGCCACCACGTTAAAAGGACAGTTAAAGTGCAAGGCAGAGGAAATGAGATCAAACGTGCAAGTTCCCAGTGCCACTACAACCATGCACTTGAAATTTACAGCACGGATTGCTCTGTGAATACTGGCATTATTATTTTTTTCGTGTTGCGCGAAAGATATTGATGCGCATAACCCTCAGCATATATCTCGGTGTAAGATGCAAAAGTTGCACTCTCTTATGGCATATTTCAATCGGCGGTCCGGAGCATGTTTTCTCACTTGGCCGCGGATCGTCCCGTCTTGGTGCACGACGCCAGGAGCGCGTCGTTTATTCCCCTCGCTGATTTATCTCTCTTGACACCGCTGTGAATTTGCTCCTATAGTTCGCGGATTGAGAGCGATGCTCCAGAATGCCGATTTGCGCCATTAGTTTTGCTGAAGCGGTTGGCATTTAATGCAGCTTTAGAAGTCCATTCCTGGCACACAGTCCACCCACCCCCCTCCTCGAACTCACCGCAGCACTGTGGCGACGGCCAGCACGGCCAGAGTCCAGGCGACGAGAGCTGCCGTGGCCAGCATGGTTGGGCGGAGAGGAAGCGAGTACAGTGGACGATAATGAGCGCCAGCATTTATCCCCGCCGCCAGTCGCCAAAGCGGGCCGAGTCCGACGCTGAACAATGGCGCTGCGATAGCTATCAGCCGATGATAGCTCCGCTTGGGCCCACAGAAACACCGCGGGTTCACAACAGCGGCTCATTTTTTGGTTAATACTGTCACTTTAATAACACCATTCAGAAAAACTAACAAACAAAAGTGGCCAGTTTTTTCTTTTAAACAAGCGTGACATGTGCGCTACGTCACCTGCCTCAACAGTAGCGTTAGCGAGACATCTAGATGGTAGCTGCGTAGACGTTTACACCGGCGACATGCGCGGACGTTCCGTTTGCGTACTGAGCACATGCTGTCACGTCTGTTCCGTCACATACGCGGCTCATTGTTTCGCGTACTCTTTGCCCCGACAAGGGCTGGTTCTCCATTGAGACTAAGCGCATCAAATACGCTTTAAGTGACGTGGTGAGAGACTATGAGATAAGATAACAGAAACAATGGACCCGGACCGCATTAGCAGTTGCAAATGCTCTCGTGTTAGCCGCTTATAGCGGGGAGGAAGCACTGGAGGAGCCATTGGGGAAAAAAATGGAGGAGACACTTAAGCTCAGTCTTAACGGTATGACGCGATAGCTTTAGTGGGCTAACGCCCATATAACGTCCCGCTTAACCAAGCCATACGACCGTGCCTGCGTGGCCTATAGGGGAGCATGTACGACTCGCAATACAAGGGCGCTGGAGGGTTCGATACGCTTCGGCCTCCCATCTGATTTGAGAAGCCCGAGATGGCAGCTGCTCCCAAATCTGCCATGTCACGTGACGCCGCACAACCCTGCGAGCATTCTGTGCCCGCCACGTCAGCTACCACTTGCCAGAGCCACGCCCGAGATTCTTCGCTCACAACGCCGACGCCAACAACGCCAGATATTTTTTTTTTTGAGAACAGGGCCTTTAACGCTATCGCGTTAATATCTTCATATGGGAAGACCATTCGTGAGTGTTAATCCTTGAACGTTAATTCAACTAATCGACTCTTTAGTGCAGGCAAACAGCTTTACACGTAGGAGCCGTTGGGCGTGTCTCACCTCTTGTAATCTACGTACTGGGCACGTACTCGGAGCGAAGACAAAGTTAAAGAAGCCCGCTACAGTAGCGGAGGCAGTGCTCCTCAAAGGTGACGCTGAGTATAACCCCTTCCAACTTTTGTCAGTAAAAATCGATCTTGTCGCTCTTCCTGGCTATACAGATGTTTTGTTCGGCAGCAAAAGACTAATTTGGAGTTTACAATTTTGCCGCCACTCGATTCAAACTCGTCGCGTAAAGGAGAAAAACTACTTTGTGATCACTGTTCAGAAGTTAATGACGGTGTAGTGTAGCCTCGTAGATCCGCACAAAAAAAAATTGCTGTTGACATCACCGCAGTTTTCTTGCGAGAACCGATGGTGGCGGCGATACCTGCATTTTATTTTATGACCTCAGCTTGCTCATAAACGACCCGCTTTCTGTGAAAACCGCCGGGCCCATTCACACCTGCCCAAAAATCCGGCGACCGAAGCGGATTCGGCCGCTTTGGACGCCGACCGGGCCGGAATGCGGCGCGGCGAGCTCCATCGGTCCAGGGCCGATTTCCGCCGCCAGAAAAATTCCGCGGCGACAAACATGGCGGCTCCCTTCGACGCCAGACGCCTCACTTCGGACTGAATTCGTCGTTGTTGCTGCCTTTTTCAGTGCGTTCACTGGCCATCAATGGGGCATCAGTCGTTCGCTACGTCTGAGCTCGCCTATAGAAAAAAAGCATATAAGTGATAAATTTGCTTTATTTTTTATTTAGGGCGACGAATCTGCCGCTTCTAGGCTTAAGAGGAGCGTCGGTTTGTTGACATTATTGTTTCCTGCCCTGACAACCAGATCCGGCCACTACGCTGGGCTTATCGTTGCGTGTCTGCATACGCTGAACTAAGAGTGCACGTGCCTGCGTTTAGCGTGCGTAAGCATGCATACGCTTATGGTACGTAGACAGCGTCAATTTATGCTATTTTCTCACCATATCTGTGTACGCCGCGAGCGGCGACGTGGTGTGGTAAAACGAGAAACAGCAGCGTCGTGGCAGTTCCGCCTCGCCCGGGCGTCAGCAGATGAGAACCCGTCCTAGTTTCTCCGTCGAGCGAATCCGCTTCGCTCGCCGGATTTTTGGACTAGTGTGAACGCGCCTATAACATTCAATATAACGCGACAATGTATCGTTACAATTCGACTTCAGTTTGTGCTCGGTGTGTTGTAGATAGATGGCAAGGCCGTTATTTTGAGAGTTCCCATGGGACAAGTTATCGACTTATCTTTACTGAAGTTATAGTCTAAGGGTAACACTATCCGTATCTTTTATTTTTTTGCTATGACATCTCTACTTTATGGAGTGTTCGAAAATAACATAGGCAGCAGCTCCTTTCAACCAATCTCAAACATTCATAGCCTCACGGAACTAACCGGAAATTGTACCACTGATATATGAAGCGGCTTACGAACGTTTGGCTAAAGCTGAACGTTAAACATGTGCGCATGTTGTTTTTCTGCATGAAGAGGCGCTTCGAATTATTAAGTTCTCGAAAGCCCCTAATGCTTGTCAGCAGTGTGTGATTGTTCATGACACCCACATGGGCTGCAGCCAAGAACGTGTTTGATTTCACCAGTAACTTGTGATCGCTTTGCAGAACTGCTGCTTGCTCGGATCAGCAATAAAATTGCCACCAGCCCGCACTCACGTTCACTGAAGGACAAATGCCTCTATAACTTTAGAAGAACAGAAATCTGGGCGAGTTGGCTGCCATTCATATTAAACAGCGCAAAAAGAGGACAAAACAGCACTCGTATTGTTGTGCTCATTCCGTCCTCGTCTTTTTCGCGCTGTTTAATATGGCCTCTTAATTGACCCTGTTCTGAGCCAGCTGCGCCTACCCCATACCAGTAAGATTCCGAATCTCATAAGTCCACCCGATTGTTTATCGCCCCCTGCTACGTTTGCCTTCTGTCGGAATCCACTCCGTCACCCTATGGAATCAGCGCTTAACCCCACTTCGCATATACTGCACGCGCTGCACATGACAGACGGAGCACCTTGCATGGTATAAGACGAGCGCCAGCGAAGCGTCGTGAACAAATTGCATTTTTCGTGTGGCTGAGTACGCATAGGAAAGACCGAAAGATGCCTCAGTAATAAGCTGCGATAACACACCTGTTCACTAAGGTCCACTGATATGGTATGGTATGGTATGGTATGGTATGGTATGGTATGGTATGGTATGGTATGGTATGGTATGGTATGGCATGGCATGGCATGGCATGGCATGACATGGCATGACATGGCATGACATGGTATAGTATGGTATGGTATGGTACGGTATGGTAAGGAATTAGTGAAATGGTTGTGAATGACACAACAATTTCAGGGACTGATCTAGCTAATGTTTTCAACGACTATCTAGTAAACTTGAAGTTTCCTGCACCATCAGAAGACTGCACCAAATACTTGACTGGCGGTTGTCTTGAGACAATTTATTTGAGTCCAGTTTCGGAAACTGAATTTTTCTCTATGATCATGAAATTAAGAAATACTAGCTCCAGTGATATCTTTGACATTCAAGTCCGCCAGATTAAATTCATTGCTAACATTATTGCTCTCCCACTTGCCCATATTTTCAATCTTTGTCAAGTGGAGTATTTCCCGCACAGCTAGTGTGCAAAGGTTTGTGTTCTACACTAAAAAGGTGACAAAAATAATTTAGCAAATTTCAGACCAATTTCTATAATACCAATTTTTTCTAAAGTACTTCAAAACGTCATCCATTCACGTCTGGTTTTATTTACAGATAAACATAACATCCTGACTGACTGTCAATACGGTTTTAGGAAAAATTGTTCCACCGAACTTCTCCTGCTTGATCAAAAAAGAGTTCATTCTAAAAAAGACTTGAAGAAAAACGATACGCACTGGGAGTTTTTATTGACTTTACAAAGGCATTTGATTCTCTTAACCGGGATATTTTGCTGAGAAAATTAGAATTCAGTGGAATTCGTGGTGTTGCCTTGAAGTTAATGGAATCATACCTTAATACTCGCATGTAGTCTGTTTCAGTAAACGACAGCACCTGCACATTTAAATCTACTTCGTTTGGTGTTCCTTAGGGCATCATTTTGGGACCGTATCTATTTAATATTCACATAAATGACATTGTTAACATTGATGATCACACGAAATTCCTGATCTACGCAGATGACGCCAGCCTGTTTTTCCAGGGTGACAATTACGAAAGACTTGTTACCCGCGCAAACAGCACTATAAGTAAACTTCATGATTGGTGTTCCTGCAACGGCTTGGTTATTAATACCCAAAAAACTAAAGCAGTCATTTTCCGAGCGAAGGGCAGATACATTTTTCCAAATAGTCTTCTTCAAATACAGTGTCAGCCGGTAGAAATTGTGACAAAATTTAAAACTCTAGGTGTAATTTTTTCACAGCACATGCTGTGGCACTCGCACACTAATAATGTCATCACGACCATAGCTCGCACTAGAGGATTAATCTACAGGAATCGAGACCAATTTCCTGTAAGCACAAGACCGCTAATTTATCATTCACAGTTTTTATCACGCAATAATTACTGCTTTTTAGTGTGGGGCAATATAACCTCAACAAACGTCAGGAAACTCATGGCAATGCAATATAAAGTAATCCGGATTATTGGAAATTCTTCACTAGACCACTAAACAGACAGCTTGCTTAGAAAGTTTAGACTAATTAACATAGAGAACTTGTGTAACTATCACCTTTGTAAAAAGTTAAGGGATGAAAAGAAACAAGGCATTAATGTCATAACTAATCTGGCAAACTTGCAAACGAATATTATTATACAACTAGACATCCTGAGCACTGAGAAGCCCATCGTAGCCGCACTAATTACGGTGAACAAATGTTACGACACACAGTACCAAATGTATTAAATTATATTTTTCACAAAAAGATTGACCTGACGAGCATTTCGAAAACAGAATTCAGAGATTTATTCCTTTAGTTGTTTTGAAATAGCTTTGATAAAAACTAATTCCTTCTTTTTTTTCTCAAATGCTACAAATTTACTACCTCTGCACTACCTTTTATGAATTTTTTTTCTCGGGTTTGATCTGCATGCTCTGTGTACCTGTAAATTCTTCTCTTTGGTTTTATAACTGCTGTTCTTTCAAATCTTTGTAGTATTTTCAATCATACATACTTACACTGCGTTTTGTACTTGTATATTTCACGGAAATTATCTTTAATCATTTTTTATTTATGTATCAAATATTAATCAAAAAGTGTTGTTTTTTTGTGTGGTGTGTGTGTATACGGATCTGTATATGTATATTGTATGAGCTGCTGTTGCCTATGTAAACAAAAGGGGTGGAAGCTTGTCAAGCTGCTATTCAGCAGCTTTTTCTTCCATCTCCCCATGTTTTGAACAAACATGAAATAAACCGTATTCGTATTCATATGTTATGGTATGGTACATGGGATTTGATGTCGCTAAGAGATGCATAGGCGGTGGGGGCATGTCGCAGTGGAGGGCTCCGGAATAATTTAGACCACCTGGCGTTCTTTAACGTGCGCTGACATCTCACAGCACAACGGCGCCTTTGAATTTCGTTTCCATCGAAATGCGGCCGCAGCCGTGACCGAACGCGCGACCTTGTGATCAGCAGCCGAACGTCATAGACACTGAGCCGCCGCGGCGGGTAGATGTCTTTTGGATAGGCCCTTTCATAAGTGCTATACCTGCTCATACCAGTGGCTGCTAACTTCAATCAGGGGTGCTGTGGAAAGAATGGACGACCATTTTATTTTAACCGTGCCTGTAATGGGCAGCGTATTGCCTGTAATGCAGAGTGTAAAAATGTGAATATTTATCGCTTCTGCTGGCAGTTGGAACTACAGAAATTGCCAATTTATGCTCGGAAGAATGCTCTTTTCTGACATATTTATCAGAGCATGGTCAACGTGTGGGCTTTCAAAGATGCAGGAGGTCTTCTGAAAGATAAATACATCCAAAGGCTAACCCTAACGTCTGAATGCCCTGAAATTTTTGTGATCGTACTGCTGTAGCAAGGGCTGATGGAGCAATTTAAATTTTGCTCTGGATTTATTGAATAGGCCTGAGTATTTGCACCAGGTATAATCGCTTTTAGAAATTCAGAAATCATTAAAATCAGCAAAATGTTATCATCTTGGTATCACTTTTATTTAATAAATCTACAAGTTCTTTCATTCATGCAATGAAAAGACGACGAAATAAGGGAAGTTCTAAACTTGCAGAGACATTTTTTATGTCTGGGAACTACAGCGCTAAATGGCACGCCAACTTGAAATTTTTTGATAACCCTTTATAAGGCGCGAGCTGTGTGCGCGCCTCATTCGCATACAAATGATAAAATTCTACTCGTATTCTACTCCATGGTCGTTCAGGCTTAGCCCAGAAATGTGTTGGCGTCCTTGGTTCACTCTCCCTGTTTTCCTGGAATGGCGTGCGGCGCCTGACAAACTCTACGATCTAGCGATTGCCTTCATGTCTGTCGCTCCCGGATGGTTAACTTGCATAATTATGACTTGGAACTTGCTTCTCATTACTTTTTGCTGCTTGGCAGTCGTTCAAGCTGTTACTGCTAACTCGTATGCCGTCTCGAACATCAGATTCTTTCCCGTTAACAATCGCTGTTGAGTCACACTGTCAAATGAAATTTTTTACCGCCAGATCCGCAGTTCTCTTGCGCAATGCAGTGACATAGTCAGCCACGCCCTCTCAGTCTTGTTGGTCCCGCTTCGAAAAGATAGTTCAGACGGCTTCGGGTTGCTGTGCTTCTTGACTGCGTCGACGATGACTCGGTAGGCCACGTTGGGCAGTCGTGAAGGCTTGACGAGGGTTGCTATGAGGGAGTACGTCTCTGGCCCACAGCAACTGAGCAACACAGCTCGTTTGCCGTCATCCGTTGTGAGCTTGTTAGCTGCTCACGATAACTCAATGCGCTCGACATTTTCTACCCATGACGAATTTTCACTGAGGTCGAACGCTCGAATGAAACTACCGAAAGGCATGCTGCCGGCCAACCGGCCCTTGCACAGGTCCGACCGTGCCTTGCCGCCACTCTAACAGACTGACGCGTGAGTCACACTGCAAAGAATCAAAAGGGATTTATTGGAAGATTAGCACTGCTTAAATAGCTACGGCGGTGGCCAGTTATCAGCACACCCGGTGATAGCAACACAGGCACAAAACTGGTGCATGCTCCCTTGTGGCACAAGCGCGTGATGTCACAGCGCGTGATTGCACAATCTATCACAGACAGCTGTTAAGAACCCGTTCCTAGGTTTCGCGTCGTAGTAGTATGCCGTTGTCGGTCGTAGTCGTTGGCGTAACCGGTGAGTGCTTACCACAGGAGACATCCGAAGGGTGGTTGTCCTGGAAAGAGGAGGGTATCGGGAGAGCGGATGAATCCCCAATCGGAGGATGGTTAATAGGCAGCTTTAGCATAGCGTGTACCGTGTTACCGTTACTGAAGTACCAGGAGCCCGCCCACAGCCGATGAGTACGCGCTGATTGGTCCCGGTGCTGCAGGCGCGCGCGCAGCTGTCGGGCACCTGGCGACATCTGGCACCCTCAAGGCGATTTGTGCATGCGCATGCGGTACTCCGATACCGGTAACGGTAACACGATATGCTAAAGGTGTCTACTGTTACGCTCGACACCTACCGCAAGGTCGCCTGAGAACCGGAAATGAGCGGTTTCCTTGAGCCAGCCTTGGTAAAATGGAAGAACGTCAGTAATGAACGTTCCCCCTCGGGAACGGCCGGTCAGCAGAGGACGTGGCGGCGAGACGGGCTCGTGCGAGCTAAGCAGCAGCTTCATCCGGAGGCAGTAACAAGCCATCTGCACGTGGTGGCGGCAAGTGCACAGCGGCGAGTCGTCGCCGGAGTCTAAAGGGATTAGCGCTTGTGTCGCGCAGTTCGTTAAACCCCTCCTCGTGTGCCGGGCCGGGCGCGCATCGAGTCTCGTGCGTGAAGGCCGATGGCTTGGCGGTTGTGCTACTCCCGGGTTGAGCGCCATGTGGCGGAAATTGGTCGAGACTAAAGCACTGATGTTCTTGCGTGGGTGCGATACGCGAAAGTTCGCGCCCGACCTTGGCGGAGATGGCAGCGGGGCCGGTGATGACAGCAGCGATGGCAAGACATAGGAAAGATTTGAATGTCCAACCGAGAGAGGGTAGCTACAGGGCTACCCGCCTAGAGATGGCCGAAAGGTCTTGGATCTCGGCGGCGGCTTCGGCTAGACAAGCTCTTTTCAAGCAAGACAAACACTTCCCTCGCCACCGGTGTGTATCCGATTGTTGATATGCGGCCATCTCCGATGGAAAGAAGGAACATTGCCAGAGGGCGAGCGTCACCGCTCCGTTGGCTGAAGCTCGGGCCCCATTGGTCGGCCTTGTATGTGAAGGGTATTTAATCTTGTAGCATGTAAGGTTGAGGGGGACTCTTGATTCGGATCATGATGTGAACGAATAAATTTCAACCTGTAACCCGATGCTTGTCTGGAAAGCTTCTTCCACGTGCCGACCGAGAGATAAAAGGAAACGTATGAAGAAGTATAACTCTTACCCTGGAAGGAGGAGGCTATGGCGAGAGCATAAGAATGCACAACCAGTGAGCGGTTTCCACAGAAACCATCCGGAGAGTAGTCACCCTGGAAGGATGAGGAGGGTTACCATGGAAGAAGGAGGCTTTATGGAGAGAGCGTAGGAAGACGTAACAAGATGATGGTCACCGGGGAAGGAGAAGGGTGTAGCGAGAACGGAGAGATCCCCAACCAGAGGATCATTACCATGGACGGAGGAGGGCATGGCGAGAGCGTGAGAAGGCACGCTCAGTACGTGGTTGCCATGGGAACTAACCGGACGGTATTTACTCTAGGAGAAGGAGGGTACGGTGAGAGTAGGTTATGGTGAGAGCGTAGGAAGGCGTACCATGATAACCATCTAGAACGTGGTTAGCGTGGAAGGAGGAGGAAGGGTATGGCAGGAGCGGAAGTATGTAGTAGGGTCCACCTCCGGCAGCTGCTGCGAAACGCGCCGCCCGAGGAGATCATCGGCAGCGCCGCTCTTCAAGAGCGGCGGGCTGGAAGCAGACCTAGATGAAAAACGACTGTGTGTGGACAACTAAATAAAAGTGCCCTGGAACCAAACAGATATGAGGTCGCTCTCATATTCTCTACCACAACATGTCGTAATTAAAGTAGAAGGTAAAGTACAAGCTGTCGCTGAACCACGCGTCAACCAGTAGTAACCACCCTGTCAATTTTTATTTCATTTTTCCCGCCATAATGGCCCTCGTTGCACTGTTCATCAGCGCTTGTATAAACACAGCGAACACCAGGGAGACATATGAGCGAAAATAAAAACACGCTGAATGGTTTGTTCGAGAGCTCGATAGTAATCAGCGCACAAAATGCTACGTAGGCGCACCGTTGTCAGTTTGCAGGCACTTGACGGAAGTTGTACACGTGCGTGTCACTGTCCTACAAAGGGACTGTGGCCTAGATAGAAAAAGATGATGATTATGGATTCTTTATGGCGCAACGGCATCTATGGCCGAAGAATGCTATGGCACAAGGTATTTTCGACTTCTCAAGGTGGGGTAAAAGACCTATTTCCCAAGCATTTTACCCCAAATAAGCCGATCACCAGACCAGAGGAAAACCTGTACCCATTGTATCACCGGTATGTGCCCGGCGGCACTGGGGATCGAATCCCGCACCTCCCGCATGCGAGGCGGATGCTCAACCACTTCGTCACTGCTGCGGTAGACACGAGAACCCAGATTCTACATGGCTACGGTGAAGGACAATTATCTTGAGGACGAATATACGAGTGGCAAAATCACACGGCGAGACGACAGCTACGGCTCCCTAATGTTATTTGAAGCTCTGATTAGCAGCAGTTCTGCTCGTCACCAAATTCTGCAGGGTAAGGGGGGAGGGGGGGGGGCTTTAAACTTTCATTTTCGCTACAGATGAATCAGGACGCTTTCAGCACGACCATAAAGCAATATGCAAAATTCTGAATCGCGGTTTAAAAGCCCTGCACCTTCAAAAAGAGCGATGCGGCTGGAATCGAAAACTAAGAAGATTGCTGCTTCCTGCGCTCTCAGCGTGTAGGGTTTTATGCGTCACGGGTGTGATCATCAAGCACGCTAAGTTAGCAAAAAAATATAGGTTACCGATCCTCGGGGTTTCGCACGAGGCGTTTCAACGCTGCCATTGCAACCTGTGTGCATCTGACCTGGAGTGTTTCTAGCAAAGCACGCGCAACCACGTTTTTTAACGTGCACTGTACATCGCTCAGCGCACGAACATTTTTGTATTTCGCCCCCATCAAAAAGTGGCCGCCCTTGCCAGAATTCGAACTCGCGACCTCGCGCTCTGCAGCCGAATGCCATGGCCACTAAGCGGCTGGAATCGAAAACTAAGAAGATTGCTGCTTCCTGCGCTCTCAGCGTGTAGGGTTTTATGCGTCACGGGTGTGATCATCAAGCACGCTAAGTTAGCAAAAAAATATAGGTTACCGATCCTCGGGGTTTCGCACGAGGCGTTTCAACGCTGCCATTGCAACCTGTGTGCATCTGACCTGGAGTGTTTCTAGCAAAGCACGCGCAACCACGTTTTTTAACGTGCACTGTACATCGCTCAGCGCACGAACATTTTTGTATTTCGCCCCCATCAAAAAGTGGCCGCCCTTGCCAGAATTCGAACTCGCGACCTCGCGCTCTGCAGCCGAATGCCATGGCCACTAAGCCACAGCGGGAGGAATAAAAGGCTTATTTGCTACTGCTTCGTTGTTGAAAAGTTCCTTCCCGAAAGCCGTTGAGTGAGCTTGAAGCTGTTGCTGGCTACTAGCAGGTCTGGTCTTGGTTTATACAGCCGGTGATGCTTCAACGCGGCGACACTATAGATAAACGTGAAACAAAATCTATCACAATACGTGGCGCAGTTTTGGGTCCTAAAATGCTCTCTCAACGCTCGAAAAATCAAATTTATAACGCGGCAACCACGATATTCTTGGAGTGGCAATCCAGAACGCACATTAAGTTTGTGTTTAAGTATGGGCCTTCGGTCAAAAATGAAGGAGACTCAATTCTCGAGCTTGAGATTCAGTGCATACTACAAGTAACGCTAACCTCCAAACGTTGCCCTTCGATGATCGAGTGGAAGTCTTTTTGTATTTATTTTGTTGTGCCGCTTGTGGTGTCACATCACACCACCAGCTCGCATATCTCATCGCACCGGCCATCCACTTTAAGTTTGTTGCCAATGCGCCCGCACCGTCACTTTTTCTGCGCCCTTTTTTCTTCGCACAGCAAAGGATTGGAACGGCCTTTCCCACGACGTTGCTGCCATCACCTGCCCATCAAGTTTTATCAATATAAATAATCACTTCAATAATATCATGTAGACAATCATATTCAATTAATATTTGTCCTCCCATCCCATATGCAATACCACAAATTTGGGTATTTAAGGTAATAAAGTGAAGTTGTAAGGATACGAGCCTGACGCCTCGAAGAAGTTTGTCACCCGCCGCAGCGGCTCAGTGGCTTTAGCGTTCGCCCACTGATCCCAAGGCGGCAGGTTCGATCCCGGCCGCAGTGGCCGTATTTCGATGCAGGCGCAATACAAAAACGCCGGTGTGCTGTGCGGTGTTAGCACACGTTAAAGAACCCGTAAAACCCCACAGTCCAATGACCCAGATATTTACAATGAACGAGGATTTCATTCCTGCATTTCTACTTCTCAGCTCAGCAATGAGTTCACCGAACCACGCCGATTGTTACAGGTCAATCGACTAATTACATCACCCAGTTGAGAGCAGATAACAAGTGTCGGGTAAGCAAGCCATTATTTCCACCTCTTCATTCATGAGGTGTGTGTTAGGTGTCATGACCGATAAGAACATACCTCACTGAGATACGAACACTACAGTGAGGCGCTGATTTGATTGTTATCGTCATCGGAATGACAGTGGATGTTGGCTGCGATCTTTGCATCATGCGCTAAACGCTGGCAGCGTAAACGGGTTTCGTGCAAACTAGAGTCGCAGTCTTAAATGCGGCAATGGAGATGGGTGCGCAGTCAGTGAGACAGAGACATAAGGGACACTGAAGGCAATTTCGTCCAATTAATTTTCTCAGTAAAAATTGATTCTCTGGCAATGTTGACATTTGTCCGGCAGCAGAAACAAAACAAACAAACAAACACATTGGTCGGCAAGAAAATGGAATATAAACATCTTCCCGCGAGTCGACTCAAACTCGTGACGCCCATGCCCAAAAGTTCTGGTTACCACCGTTTTGAAGTGAATGGCTGTACAGCGTAGCCTCTGGGATCCGTGCCCAAAACTTAGTGTCGACGCACGCATTCTGCTTGCGACATCGGTCGCTGATGACGACAACTGAATTTGGTTTCTTTTCTTTTCCAGCTCGTAAAAGCTCCCTTTTCGGTAAGAGTGGCCTTTTTGTGATGAGAACATGGAACGCTTTCGATGCGGGCCAATTTATGGGTCCTCAGTGTCCCTTTGATTGACGGCAACGACTTAAGAGTACAGCCTCCATTGACCTTTAATGCGGCGCTCCTGATTAGTTTTCTTGCACATTACGAGGAACAAGAAGCTTGTTTGACAGGCACCAGCGTGGCGTTTAACTCATGGCATTAGTTTGTCGTGGAAGTACAATAAATATCCCGAGCACTGCAGTACAAACTGATACCCTTACTTCGGATAAGCCCTTTGTCACGAACAGTCCATTATTCGTATTTCGCGATATTTATCTTTGCTCTTCATGTCACACACTTAAAACGGGAAGAAGCAATTGAAACTACTTCCATCATATACGCATGAAATGTAACCAGACTTTGGCACAGGTATGCAACTTTTTATCCCGATTTCAGAACTGCATTTTATTTTACGCAAGCTGGTATCCAATTTAATTAGAGCTATCGGCCGCACAGGACAATAATTCCAAGTTTCTAAGAATGCCCGGAACGTGTAGCTAGAGTCCCCGCGGTAAAAATACGAGTTCAGATTCCTCTTTAGTGCACCTTTAATGGCTCATACTGTCGTCCGTCCGTACGCAAAGGGTGTCACGCGATTAACTCGGGAACTGAAAAATATAGCACAAAAAGAATGGTTGTTTCAGGTCGAGAAGGAAAAAATGAACCTAGAAGCAAAATTTGATGACTGTAGAGCAATTAATTAATTATAGGCAAAAAATGTCAAAATTGCGTCGAAATAGCGCGGACGTCGATATAGCCACGAGAATGGTGTGACGTCACATCCACCGGAAGTCATCACGTCATAGTGAAAATTGTGAGAGAATGGTCGGCTTTCGCTTCTCAACACTTTAGTTGCTAAAGTGTCTCGTAATTTTTTTGTGGGGGTTCTTACCAGGCCGTTGAGCCTCCTTTGTGGTCTAGGCTGTGAACTCCGATCTCCCGGTATCGCACACCACGCGCGGCCGTTCTCACGGCGGCGCAGCGGAAATGCGAAATAAGAACACAACACGGCACAGGACGCTTTGCCCAGGGCCAAACGTTTTTTGGTCTTTCCCAAAATCGCTGGCTACTGGCTGCTTGATCTGCGACCTTTGCCGTCTGGCTTGGTCGTGCGGCTGACGGGGCAAGATGGCGACAACAAAGAGGGAAGAAGGTAGGTAATTACCTGACGTCCTCTCACTGTCACGGCTCGCTGAAGTCTCTCTCCGGCAGTGCTGCCAACCTCGAAAGCCACTTTTCCCCCAAATTTTCACTCAAACTTCCCTAGATTTCTCTAGATCCGAAAAATAAGATTCAGGCATGGAAAAAAGGTGCGTAGTTAAATTGTGAACTCTTTTATTTCGCAGAGACCCTCTTACCACACTTTGGCAGCAACTTTGAATACAACAACACATTGATTTCCCATGCAAACTCGCGTACCACGTGATCACGGGTAAGGAAAACATTAGTTAATACCAAAATCTAATAAATCCTGGCCTAAGCCCTGAAATGAATGAAAATCTCGCAGTGAACACTTACGCTCACCGGCTGCAGTCAAAGAGCGAGAGAAATCCACTTTGTGCCCAAATGTGGGCGTGAACAAACAAACGCTAAAACGTAGGACACGTCATTCGGTTGGCATCCCGACTGAGTTTCGCTCCTGTATATACATTTCTTTTTTTCATGAGGCCAATTAAGCGTTCGTTCACTGCAAAGTCATAACAGTTGGCCCCTCCTAGAACCCGCTTGGTGTGAAGCGTAGCTGCCAGGGTTTGCATCACCAAGCTGTTTCTGGTCTTTGTTTTCATCAGGTTGATCAGAGAGAAAACTCTCTCCACTGTTGCACTGAAGTGCGGCAAACATAGAAGTTTGTAGACGAAGTCGCTCAAGAGAGGGAACATTGGGCTCCCGTCTCCTTGCCTGGCGTCTCTCACTCGTTTCCAAAAGTGTTGAACGCTCGCATCTGCCGGCAGGTCCATTTCTGTATTGCGGAGCAGTCTCCATTCTGCGTCAATTTTGTTCATTTCTCTTTCTGGCACCAGAGAAGGAAATGAGGTGGCAAGTGGGGCTATTGAATAAATCCGCTTTTCGATGACAACTTGCGGGTCAATTGCCTCCAGTCTTTTCATCTGGACGTTGTCCAATGGGAATCTGGTTAATATCTGGCTTGCCGTACCTCGTACCTCCTCCCGGCCCGACCACGCCACCTCGATCCAAACAACGCTTTCCCCTCGTGCACATGGCGCATAGCCAGATTCTCAAAATCAAGGTGGTGAAGAAACAGTGAATAAGGAACCGAGTCACATCGAAAAATAAAAAGGTTCATGCGGAAAGTAAAATTTCCCTAGATTACAACAAAAATCCCTTTTCCCCTAAACAACGTTCAAATTCCCTAGATCTAGGGGAAAATCCCTAGGGTTGGCAGCACTGCCTGAGTCTCCGGCCACGGCCGGTTCCCGCCGATCTCGGCGCATTTGCCCGTTGTCACTTTCGACCAATCAGCGACCACTCCGGCGGCGCCTGGCGGTGCGCGCTTGCGACCGATTTGAGGAAGGAGGCGGCGCAGCGCTCTGGAGCTGACCTTCGGGCTACTCGCCCGTGGGGAAGGGGGAAAGCGTCCGCTTTCAGTGCGTCTCCACGGCGCGCCCCGCCGGCCAGGGAAGGGTATATACGGCACTCCGAAACTCCCACATTTTTTAATTTTTTTTTGTAATGAGGCAGATGAAAGCACGAAGATTGCCAAAAATAAATGGAGAAATAAAAAATTCAGCAAATTGGCTATTTTAAATCGATATTTGTGCAGCTCTTATTGTTTCTCATTCATTCTTATGATATGAGGGCAGTATGGCCAAACAGTGTCACGAGCAGGGTCAATGTACACTAGGACGTTACGAAAAATTTTCCTCAGAACTTAAATATTAATTACATTTCTTCACTGAAATCAGTTTAATGCTTTTGCCGCGGTGTTGTACTATATTTCTTGTTCAGTAATTCAGCACTACAGTGTAATCATCATCATCATCAGCCTGACTACACCCACTGCAGGGTTAAGGCTTCTCCCATGTCTCTCCAATTAACCCTGCCCTTTACCATTTGCGCCCGCCCTATGCCTGCAAAACTTCCTAACCTCATCCGCCCACCTAACCTTCTGCCGCCCCCTGCTACGTTTGCCTTCTCTTGGAATCCACTCCGTTACATTTAAGGACCATCGGTTATCTTGCCTTCGCATTCCATGCCCTGCCGAAACCCATTTCTTCCTCTTGATTTCGACTAGGATGTTGTTAACCCGCGTTTGATCCCTGACCCACTCAGCCCGTTACATTTATCATTTTCTTTTCCATAGTTCGCTGCATTGCCTCCACGTTTCTGCTCCGTAGGTGAGTACCGGCAGGATACAGCTGTTGTACACTTATCTCTTGAGGGATATTGGTAAACTGCCATTCATGATCTGAGAGAACCTGCCATATGCACTCCATCCCATTCTTAATTTTCTAGTTATTTCCCTCTCATGATCCGGATCAGCTGTCACTATCTTCCATAAGTAGACGTATTCGTTCACCATTTCCAGCACCTCGCTGCCAATTGTGAACTGCTGTTCCCTACTAATTACTTTTCAAGAAATGCAGTACTTTTCCAGTTTTGGTCTTTTATTAAACCATAATTGACATAAAGAGTCAAAGCGGAAATGCGTTCTGCTCTCAATGGGAAAAATACTATGAAACTGACGGAGAGAGGCGCGGAAATTACACTTCTGGTTTAAATAACCTCGGAAGTCCATTCCGGGCGTAAGAGCGGAAACAAGAAATTGTTTTTTCTACACGGGATAAATCTCATAAAAACTGAATACGTAAGCGAAAATGAAACCAAAAGAAAAGTAACTTTATTGGAAAAAGACTCCAGAGACTCGTTCAGTCGCTTGTTTTTTCGCCGTTGACATTGGTGTCCGACTTTGATTTGGCACTCTTGGTGATGAAACGTAGAAGGTCGATGTTGGTCACGATTCCAATGACAACCTCTTTGGTCGTGGATGCACCTGTGGCCACTGGAACAGAGGAGAGAATCACTATAGTCGTATTGACTGCACCGAAGCTCCGCCCACATTCAGGACCGGCGTACAGAATTCCTCCACGACAAAAAAGTAGACCGTTGTTAAAACTTCTCTTGGCACCCACACAAGAAGTTAATCATGAGAAAAAGGTTATAAGGTCTAGAATTTTGATACCTGGCTTGCTTAATAAAGTAAAACACTATAAAGCTGGTTTCGTTACTTTTGTGCCTGGCTAGCGGAGTAATGCGGTATGCCGCGGACTGTGGCCCAGTGTGGACTGCTGTTTTTTTTTTAAATTGTATCCTACTATAAATTACGGGCAATTTTTTTCTCACCCCTTAAAATCCCGGATCTACCACCATGGCACACCCCTAGCTGGCCCACAACAACGATGCATTAAATTAAAGCACTGGTTCACGTTCTTTCCTAAAACGGGAAGCAGCTTCATGTGGAGCGGACGCCAACACTCGTCAGAAAAAAGATCGACATCGCACACCGCGTGTCTACCAGAGGACGATTGAGACCACTCGTGTGTCCATACGTGGCGAGCCATCAGAAAAGATGACATATTATATTGCTCCCAACGCGGTCTGCGGTGATAAATCCCAGCGTGTAAACTAGTTAAGCAAAACCAACGACCCCGTTCCCTCTCCTTTTGCTGTTTTTTCTTCACCATGGATTCACAACATAATAATGCGAGGGTGCTTACAAATTAAAACATGCTTAGTATTGCGGGGTGCTTAAATTTGCATTAATAGAGCAGTTGTTTTGCTGTAGTTTGCACGTTGATAGAGGTCGCCTTTAGGGCCGTGTCACTCTAATCTGCTTCCTTCTCTGTGCTGCCAGGTTCTTTAATGTAATGGCCATCGAGTCACCTTGCACTTGCTCCGCGACGACCAGGGCGAAGTGACCGTGCTCCAGCATGGTGGACAGCATACCCAACGTCGTGTCCAGGGTCACCTGAAACCATTTCCGCATGTAAGGCGAGGCCGGTTTAGTGTGACGCATTAAGCCTCTTTCACAGGCAAGCCAAAATGCTAGCGAATCGTGCCACCGGCAAAAAAAAAAAAAAAACCCGTTTTGAGACTTCGCGGCCGTGAGCGACGAGGTTCCAGCAAGTTTGAAATTTTCGCTGCGACACGCCGCTCAATCGCTCAGTCGCTTGCATGTGAACCAGCCTTCAGCAGCATTTGTGCAATATCTCAGCGGGTGAAAAAAATGTGGAAGTTCGGAACGTCCGGCATTCAATATTTTTGGCCCCTAAAAAGAAATTTAGAAGGCGATATATTTATTGAGAATAGAACTTTAAATTAAGTTCTGCAAAGTAGTTTATTTTCGAACGTTTTAAAATGATACAACCACGCCTGCATACTTATGCACTTGTGTTGATGGTTGACTTAGTTTGTTAGTTTGCGGGAATTAAAGTTCCAAAGCGGATCACGCTATGAGGCACGCCGTAGTGGAGGGGTGCGGAAAATTTCGACCACCTGGGGTTTGTTAACGTGCACTGACATTGCACAGTACAAGACTCTCGAGAACTTGTGTCAATAGCGAAATTTAAATTCATTCCATTACCCCCTGAAGTAAAGGAACATTTTTTTAAACGTTAAATTGGTCATGTGGGTCATGTTTTTTGCAGTGTGTAATCTTACAGCAAGCCTTATGCGAACCTTGCAAGTCACACTTCGATTATGCTGTGAGAAATATGCGGGAAACGTACGCTCTTTGTGCACGCGCACAAATCCAGCGCGAAAAAAAAAAGGTGGGGGGATAGTAGAAAATTTACTATGCGTGACGTACTTATGTCATTACAGGGATAAATGTACGTTTGGAGGCTGGTGGAAGTGCATCTAAATAGCTCATAGCCTGACATGCATAGTTATGTGAAGTGCACATGTGAATTAGGGAAAGCAAGGAAGGTGACGCAAATTTCTGGACATCAAAACATGACGTGGTTTCGGTTCAAGAGGACGGTGGAAACTTCCACAGTCGAGTTCGTAGGGGTCCATTATGTGGAGCACCACAAATACGAAACACAGAAGCAGACAAGGACGCGTCCTTCCTTCCTTCTCTGTGCGGCGTCATTGTGGTGCTCCAAGATCTGGTTGGTTCAAGCCATGCACTGCGCACAAAAAAAGCAAATGGCCTTTCTTCCTGCTGCTAGGGCCTACGTACAGCTGTCTTGACGTTGCAGTTGTTGCAGATACTACTACACAGCAAATCAACATAGAAGCAGGGCTCCGCTTTGCCTAACGCATCTTTATCCAGGCGCACAAAGGACAGTGCTCTCATCTTCCCAGAACACCGTAGCTTAGAATATGCATCAACGACACTGACTAGTACACTAAGGTAAAAGGAATTGCCAAAGTAGGCTAAAGCTTAGTCGAAACATTTGGCGACAGCGTAGCAGGGGGCGGCAGAAAGTTGGTTGGGCGGATGAGATTAAGTTTGCGGGGATACACTGGCAAAGAAAAGGGTTAATTGGAGAGACATGGGGGAGTCCTTTGCCCTGCAGCAGACTTAGTTCGGCTGATGATAATATAATTTTTCTCTATTCATTTCTCCCTCCACGACAGCGTCTCTTCCATTTTCGCGCCCTTCACTTTTCTCTTTTAGACTGCTTCTTCTCTTCTTTCGTCTTCTTTCTATCTCTCCTTTAGCATGGTTGGGTTCGATTTTGCTTGCATTGGCTGGGCACCGATCCACTTAGGCAACAAGACTAGGAAAGGCAAGCCAAGGACGCAGCTAAACCTACAACGGGCTTCAGTTACACGACGATTGAGGGGGCTGCCATTAACGGCTCTCGTCGTAAAAAGTAGCAAACCACAATTTTCTCACGCACAGAACCAACGTCTATTGTGGGTCCACTGCAGGTTTTAGTGACACAAAATACTCGTAATAAATAGGGACGTGGACAATGGCGAACATTTTCACTTGCCTTTCTAAATTGGTCATAGGCAGCCTTTGATACAGGAGTGGTGGAGTCGATGCGACGTGCCAGTATCTTTGACATAAGGTTGCCCAGTGAAACCATTCCAATCACCGCTCTGAAAAACAATGGCGATCCAGAATAATTATAAATTATTATTCATTATATAACCCCCGGAGGAAAGATTTTATACGGAGCATTTATTATTTCTTTCTCGAAAATGTGACGGACATAGCGGAGCGCATTGGATTATGAGCAGAATCAATCGAGAATCACTAGAGAATCACGCACTCTTCAATACGACCGCATTTAAAATTCCAGATGAGAAGCTCCGAGTGCAAGCTTCGAGTGCAGGCGCTTGGTTAACGATAGGTTAGGGGGGAAATAGTACAGTCTTCTCTACAAAAGACGTAACTACACGCTGCGAACAGCCTTTTTCAAGAACGCGACAGCCTTAAACAAAGAGCATTGTAGCCTGGCTGCGGAATTCTTTTTCAATCATGAAGTTAATGCTTGTTTCGGAAAAGTATTACGAGTCGCAAGAGCAATGTGTTCCTTGAAACAAGTTGGCAATAAAATATCGCTTATGAAAGCTTTTAACCAGCTAATAGCTTGACGATAAATTTAAATACAAAGATGAAACATCATCTTAGTGCGTTACTGCTAGGTGACTGTGATGGAGCACAAGCCAAAAAGACGATCACCTGCTCGGAAGAGCGGTAAACACATTCGAATGCCACCGCCACACTCTCAGCAACTAACTTCCTGGCACGAAAACCCGCTCGCTACGAATAACGTAGCAGACGATACGAATAATCGGGTTTACAGAAGCGTGCTTCCCAGTAAGAGAGCACTCGAACTTCCTAATGAACGCGTAACTACACGCCGCTTAACACACATAATAATCGAGTCATAGTTTGTACGCATGCATTATTGCAACTTTTCCACTCGTACACACTGCGCCGCAGAATTTTGCCAGAAGGAAAGACTCCACAATAGCTGCATAGGCTAACAGTAAGCGAAACAGCGAGTGCGCTGTGTTTTATGACACATAAGCGTCTAAAGCTATCATGTGCTAAACGCCAGATATGTGTTTACTTTGTGGAAAAGGACTAAAATGTTTTTAAGATAATATAACTTGTTTAGGAGCATTGCTTGTTTCAAGAAGCTTAAAACGCAGGAAATTTCGACAAATGCGTTCTCTCCCAGGTTGGTTTTATGGGGTTTAACGTCCCAAAGCGGCTCAGGCTATGAAGGCAGCCGTAGTGGAGGGCTCCGGATAATTTCGACCACCTGGTGTTCTTCAAAGTACAATGATATCGCACAGTACACGGGAATCTAGCATTTCGCCTCCATCGAATTGAGACCGCGCCGCGGTCGGAACCGAACCCACATCTTTCGGGTCAGCAGCCGAGCACCATAAGCCCCGAGCCACGGCGGGCGGCTTGTTTACAGAAGTTGTACGAATGTAGTCAACAGTTGTTGAAACCAAGGCAAGTATAGGAGATTTTTAAAAAAAATAATTTACGGTATTCATCAAATATAATTTCGTAGAATCGTATTTACCTAAAAATAACTGACTAGAAAGTAGAAGAAAAGACAACCACATGCCGGCGGCGGGATCCGAGCCGACGACCTCCGCCTGTCACGTACGGCGAGCTGAGCTGTCCACCGTCTACTTTCGAGTGTATTTATGTTGCCTGTAACCTAACATCGAGGGTGTTCACCAGTGACACCCTTTGCAATAGCGGCGGACGTGAAACGCCCTGTAATACACCGAGTGTTACTAGGGGCGGGACCTTGTGCCGAGGGCAGCAGCTGTGAGAGAATCCTCTCGCGATTCCTATGGGATCAAGACTGCCGCGACCTTCCGTAGCGTTACTGCGCGTGCCGTTCATTATACCCGCCTTGCGCACGCGACGGCGAAGAGCAAAGCGCTGACCCGCTCTCCTCGACGACGGGCACCTGGTCGATGCCCTCTCTGCTCATCAACTCCACGGCGTCCTGGCAGGTCACGGAGGGAGTCACCGTCAGCGGAATGCGCAGCCGCAGGGAGCGCACCGTCTGGTTCCACCACCTGCACATGCCACAGCCGCCGACCAGAGGCGCCGGGGGGGAGAAAAGAAGCAAGCAATGCTCTGCGTGAGGTATACCACGGGGGCACCTGAGCCAAACAAAATAATCCAACCAACACAGCATAATAGGCAGACATTTACCATCAAAACATGCATAATTATCATATCACATTTCTACCGAAGATCGAGAGATACCATTTACTGCCACAGAAGCTGCGGTAAAGATCGGCAAATCAAGAAAAGCAAGCATAAACCTACGGCACATATTGTAAACCGAGACAGAGCAAGGCTGGATTATAATCTGCAAAACGACATCTATCCTGGACGAAGCCACGTCTAGCAAATTTACCTATGGAAGGCACCCTACGCATCAACGAGGACTTCGGAAAATGAAGAGGAGGAAGACAGAAGAAACGATCATCAGAGGCCCCTGGGACATCTTGTGCCTAACTTTCTTTCATTCCCTTAATCTCTTTCCCCTTTTCCTCTTTATCAGTTTTTTTCCTCTTTTTGTACTATGTCCATTTCTTTTATTTTAAATCGGATTTTATTCGCCTCCCGCGATACGTTAGTCGTGCAGGCGAGGTCTTCTTTTATTGGCCTCAACCTACAGTCTGTCTATTCCTTGCTGAATGCTGTGAGTACAGTATCCTCTCGCGGTAGGCTTACTTCTTCCTGTAATATGTCTAGAGTTTTGAACAGAATGGCGGTGGTTGGCGCATTGGCTTCGCAAGTGCACAGAACGAAGAATCACGTGTTACAGATGAGGAGGAGGAGCAGGAAGAAAATATGTGTACAGGGGAAAGGCGCGATAAACATTGTGCTCAGCTGAATCCTTTTAACCACATCGTTAGGGAAGTGGAGAAGGGGGAAACAGAGCACATGAAGGACAAAGGAGACATGCAGATGGCGACCACGGCACTCTCGTGGGTGAGTCGGTCTAACCAGGATGGGCTTTTGAAAAACCTGTGGGTCACAGCACCTCAAGCGCAAGCGAATTGCAGACGGCCCTGACGGAACTGGCGCTACGGAGGAATGTAAGGCAGTGCAAGAGGGAACAGCAAACTAAACACTACGAGAATTTGAACTCCATGCAGCGTGAAGGCAGGAGGAGCCCAACGTCAAGCCTTTGTGCAGGGCTTGGTTGGCTTGCTGTCCCGAAATTAAAAGACTACACGGGTGGGGAGGTCAGTATGATGACACTGAAAACGTTGGACACAATTGAGAATTTAGCGACAAATACTTTTTGTTTCATATTCATATTTAAGGAACTACGATGCCCCCAGCGAATATATGCACCATTGTTGAGTATTTCTTTTTTGCCTGGCGTACTTTGAAGACTAGAATTACTGCATCGCGACAGCGGCACAGCAAATGGTATCCGACCACACAAGCTCATGACGATATGTGGAATATTTTTTCCGCCTCTTACGAATAGGCATCAATAAACTATCGTTCGCAAAGTCGCTAATTCGTGCCGCTATCTGCGTGGGTGCTGATGGAAATTCGCTAAGCCTGTTTATCTGAAACATAAGCGCTTGCTATGCGCAGTTCAGCATTTCAGCTTACACCTGCCTGTTCTCGCCCCATGGCCATGTTTATGTTGGCCCGAATCAAGGTTATACGGGCTTTAAAAGCACTACAAGATCACCGCGGCACATGGTCGAGCAGGCCGAAACCGACGGCTGCCGCCAATCGAAGGAGAGCCGATACTGGGCATGGCATTCGGATCGCACAGAGAGGAGCTAAGCTGTTTAGTTTCTCAATGTGGCGGCTTTCTAACACCGAAATTATCAGGCCGGTGACGCCTCGGTAAGTTAAAAAGAAAGTTAGTTCCCCCGAAGTTCCCGCCAGTCGGCGGAACACTCACAGCAAGCTAAGAGTATTACTTTTTTAGGTGTTCGCCCAGGATTTCGCACGAAAGAGCGGGAGAGTTGCAAATTTCCCCTGGCCATCGGATATGCTAGATATGTTTTTCTTTTCCGTCGATAGCATTTATGCCATTCGCTAGCGGACTCCGAGTGGCTTCCGGAACATATCGCGAGAGGGATATCAGAAAGAGTGCGCGAAGTATCGAGAATATATACACGCGGCGGAGTGGGTGAGCACGTCGTGTTTTTCCTTCTCACAGAGTGCGTTAAAACGTCGACAACATAAGGCGAGACTTGAGCGAGAGGAGCGAGCGATGTAAGACAGCCAGTCCACCAGGATGTGCTGCACGAGGACCGGGTACTGAAATATCGCAAATAGACACATCTAACGCGATCTCCTTAGCCGGTGGCTAGTGCCGAGAAGTGCATCCACCGGCTCGGCGACAACATATTAGCGACGCTTTTTGGAGGTTACTTAGGCATGAAGAATTCACCTGATCATCTAGTAGCACAGACGTTGCATGTACGTTTGTGAAAACCATAATGTTTTCTGAAAAATCGAGCCTGCAAGTCTTCAGCGACTCTCGCTTCTACAGAATTAAGGCTTACATTTAACTTTGCGTCCCTGCCCGTTACTGTTTTGGACAGACTGGAGTGGCAGGCTGTGGGTATATGAACCAAAGGCGCTGGTAGGGCGCGTATACAATTTCCCATATGCGTTTAAAAAGCCATCCTATCACATTTAACCGAAAACCTAGCCACGCTCAATTAGACGCGTCATGGGTGTCGGACGAGCCTCACCAGTGTTTGGTGCTCATCTCCGAGTAGAGAGAGATGAAGCCACGCTCGGCCATCCAGCTGTCAGAGAGGAACTTGGTCATGTAGTTGCGCACCCCGTCAGGCAGGACCACGACGCACTTCTGGCCGGCCACCAGGGACTTGGCCGCCACCACGGCCACGCTCATCGCCGACCCACTGCTGCCACCTGCAACCGAGCATGCGCGGGCGCAGAGACTGATGTTCATAAAGTCCCGCAACGAACGCCGCAGACTCCGCTTAATCTCGTCTCCGAAAGTAAATGAGCACGCGTACAGTGCTGAGCAGCCCTGTCAAGAGCGCGTTGACGGTGCTCTGCGGAGCAAGTCAGCGCCATCTAACGTTAGGCTCTGGGTTTGAGTTATGCCTCCCGTGCGCATGCGCGACCAAAATAAAGCGCTGTCTGCTCCTGGGTTCTCGGCCTCATTTCCGCTCAGTGCTTGCTCTTCATGCCGCCAGGGCCACGCTAAATGATATGTAACAGCGACCGGAAAACCAACGCGTTTCGCGCGAATCGCGAGGAGGCTAGGCGAGCAAGTGATATCGGGTGATCGCGCATTTCAAACACGACCCAGAACGAGTGTGCGAGAATTGGGCCTCGTTGGTTGCTCGGTGTCTGTTTTCGTCTTGTCCGTATAAGGCTGAGCGTTACCACACGCACCATGCGTTGCAGGCGTATTATTTGATGGCGTGTCTTTGCGCTGCACTACAAGGGACACAGCATTTGGCATCCGTACAGATATAGGACCTTATATGCAGAAACGCGTGATAATACGCTATCACTCGCACTTGCTTGCCTGGCCGTCTCGTTACACTCGTGAAACACGGTGGCATGGCGACGCCCTGGCCATCGTCAGTGCGTCACAAATGCAGGCAGCGCGGCCCTGGAGACACGAAACGAAGTCGCAAGGCAGGGGCTGGACAAGGAAGCGATGAGCAGGCATCCCTCTGATTTTGCTGCGCATGCACACGGGACGCATAGCTCAAACCCAGAGCCTAACGTTAGATGGCGCTGACTTGCTCCGCAGAGCACCGTCGGCGCGCTCTAGACAGGACTGCTCACCACTGTACATTCCTCTGCTCATTCAGTGAACTCTATGCTTCGTTTAGAAGCATGGATCATGAGCAATTATACTGCACATTTATGCTGGTACTACCACTTTTTAAACACCCTTTAGAGCTGGAAATGTCGGCGGAAACGAAAACCGAAACACGAAGAGAAAAAGTACTGTTATAGATTGTTTAAATCACGCCGGTGTGTATCATCTCCAGGTCAGTCGTTACTGAGGCACTGCGCACCATTATCACAGCAAAAGGCATGTCCTAATCACTCGGAGTACCACAGTTTACAATGGCCGCTACTAGTGACGTTCAGTCTCTGCTAATATGCGTTCACACACTTCACGTCGAAGAGAGCATGCAGACTCGGGCACCATGATGCCAGGCCAGCATTGAAGAGCGCAGGTCACTAGGGCCATTGAGGCAAGAGACGAGTGCATTATCAGCCGCGCAGGAAATGCAAACAAAAGAAGTGAAAATCCAACACAAAAACACCTCCTGGAGAGGAAATACAATTAAGGTTGATTAACACTTCTTAAGGACAGTCTTCACACCTTCGAAGTGAAATTTACCATAGTGTTGACCTTCTCCAGGCTAAGATTTCATTTTTCTGTTCGTGTTTCAACTGTCTTGTTCGCCTTTAAATCTGTTGCTGACAGTGCATGCCGCCAGCTTTGACCTGAGGGGTACCTTCATTCACGATACCTGAGGGTTACCTTCATTTCAAGCGAGCCTCTCCAGGAGGAGGATCAGCATCTGTTTATGCCGTTTTTCAGAGGTACTAAGAAGGTTGTTGCGGTGAATGGCATTTCGACCCTGATAACGGCACTGATATGGAAGTTTAGAACCAAGAACGTGAAATGCACAGGGTTCTGTTCTTACTCGTGGTATGCGAAGTATGATGTTCCAGTGCTCAGTGCGACGCCACTCACCGCACAAAAGGCCCTCCTGTCGGATCAGCTTGCGCGCCATGAGGAAAGAATCCTTGTCGTTGCATTTGTACCACTTGTCAACCAGCTGCGACGAGATTAAGAACACTCTCAGCTGTAGAGCGGTGTGTCGCTTTTAAATGTTGCTGCAACAGCGAGTTGCCAATATGAAGAATGTACAGCAGATTTTTTTTTTATGTGCACTAGAAAATCTGTCGTGCAGGCGCCACTCGTTCTCTTGTAGAACGAACTGATTTCTTCACAAACTGAAATTGGTGAGCAGACATTATTTATGACAGAACAGAGGATTAGACGCAGAACTTAGCCGCGCTGATTTTACATTACTTCTGAAGGCCTAGACAAGGTCCTGCTGCATCTTCATTTTTCGGCTAAGAATTGTAAATTGTCTCCAATAACACAGTCATGCACGGATGCGATGGTCCCATGTACGTTCAAGAACGGCAATCTTTTTGTTGCACATTTTTTTTCCTTCGTAATAGTGTGCAAGACAGCATGGATCACCATGGAATTCGCCTGCGCCCCCGTAAATAACTTATAATTGAATTTTTTTCCCCGTCTAGTTCTGGCTTTGGCTTCAGGAGCCAAGCGGATCCTGAAATAAGGCGTCACAACATGAGGCTGACGACACAAGGTGAATATGACGTCACAAGTGAGGTTTATGAGCATGAGGCATGCAAAAACCGCGATATAACAGCAGATTGTTCCCTGGATGCCATCCCGGCTCCCGAATGGGGCAGGTTGGCGTAAGTATTAAAGATGTCAAAACGACGCAGCGATTATATGTGTCTATTTGCCTCGCGTGACTTTAACTCATCTGTGACCTAATTGCCACCATTCGGCTGTTGAAATCGAAGTCTAAATTATACGAGAAAAATTAAATCCGAATATGTATTGGGTGCAGATGAATTCTACAACGGCAATTTATGTTTACTTAAGTTTTAGGCATCACTTCACTGAAGGAACACGAAAAAAAAAAACACTGATCACCTACACTTTCTACTCCTTCAAAGCTTTTCTCTGCAATGATAGCCCATGTCGCGAAGTCCTGCTTAAACTTCTTGCCAAGCAGTGATGTTCGCTTCGCTTAGGGGCGCGGAACGTAGGGCTTGTTCGTAGCTCATCGTGGAACAGTGCACAAGAAGACGAGACAAAAAATGAAAAGACAGGAAGACGTTGAGCGCATGTAGTTCTTGTTTGTTTTTTTCCTTCTTTGAAAAGTCCACTGTTGTCATGCCCCATGTTTCGCGATGGATTGTCTTACTAGATGGAGGAAAGAAAGAAAAATTGGCTGTGGTTTACCTCTGGTTAAACCTGATTGAATTGCGAAAGCTTGCTTAGCTTTCGCCTTTAAATTTAACTGTTCCGAAGCAGTAGAGCAACTTGATTCAGATATAGACTTTTTGTCGGTAACTTCCATGGCGAGACTGATCAACCAACGCGTAGCGCACCGCTATATATCCGAGTGAAGCCGCCACGGAGTGGGCGCAAGGCGAGGAGGTCGTCATATCAACGGAGAGACCACCTGCTAGGCGCGGCGCCGGCTCGGGGGCCACGGCACACGCGACGAGCGGCTACCTTCCAGCTGCGGCGGGGAGCAAGCTGACGTCACGTGTCGTCATAGCAACGGAGAGAGCTGACGTCACACCACCTGCCAAGCGCCGCGCCGGCTCTGGGGGGAGCACGGCATACGCGACGGGCGGTTAGACCTGACGTAGTATTGCTTTCGCAATAAAAATTCATTACAACTACGTACTGCCTACGATGCGTTCACTTTCCGCATGAGGCATAGTTGGCTCTCATCACAACGCGGCCGACGCAACCCGAGACCACTCGGTTTTTTTGTGCTCTAACAACCTTCGGGACCGGTGAGATCGTCCGTCAAAGACAGTGCAGCATACTAAGCGGCACCACTTTTCCCACACGCCTCAGACATCCTTTTAGTACTCTCATGACCAGGAATTTACCGTTCATAACTGCGTGTTCGAAGATGACGTTGTCATGCTCGTTCAGCCACGGTGACATTCAGAGATAGCAGCAAATAGTTTAACTGAAGTTTCTGGAATATAACCTTACCTGCTACTGTTTACAAGAACGTTCAGCCCCTGCAAACTTGTGTGTGCTCCTGAGGTTTACGGGGTAGTAAAAAGTCCTTAAGGTGCAGCCGTGGCTATAGCGGAACTGTGGCCATCAAATCTAACAGCTGTTTTATTTCAACTATGTCAATGTCCTACCAGAATGTGCACGCTTCAGGCTCAGATGCTACTCCGGGGATATGTCTGATTCAAAATGTCAAGACACATGCAGCAAGCGTAACGGAGATGACAATTTGGAATTGTGTTTCTCAACAGATGAATCAAGAATGACATGTACTTGTTTAACTCTGCTTGGGCAACTGCACAAAGAGCCTTTATAACGCTCGTCACTGTACGTTCCAAGTGTGCAGGTATGTTTGGTTTCTCAGCCCTGATTTTCTCGTCTAACTTTTATCTGAAAGGAACGAGATAATTCTTTCTTTTTTCAAACTGACACGAATGAAAATGATGGCGTGAGAAGACGGAGACATCAGTCTGTGCCGTATTCAAAACGTTATCTGCACTTAATGCAAAAATGACGCAACAAGTCGGGCTTGTTGATTTTCGTTCATTTTGCACTGCTCACAAACGACGATACGAAAAAGAGACGACTATCAATCGACAGTCTAAGCTTTGTCCATGCCGTCTCTTTTTTTTTCTTCTGTGAGCACGGTGCACAGTCAAAAATGAAGTTATGTGTACTTCGGTTGTGGTGCTGCGTAGTCCCAAGCGCCCTTCTTTCGAAGATGCCCCAGCGGTTGCACATGCACTCGAATGTAGGCACTGTAGTTCGCGTTCACGGGAACGCAACGAATTCAGAAGCGCAGGTTCCCCGCTTCTGTATCGGATCTCCTCCATTCACTAGTTGCACACGGTACATGAGTGAATGTTGTACCCTCCTTTTTTATGCTGCGCGAGACAACACAACGGGGAGGATGCTTACACTTCTGTCGAGAACAGTGGGCACAAAGTCGTAGCCGATGCCTTCGACCTCGTACATCGTCACAGACGGATCGTTTGGTTCGGCGTCCAATGCCAGCTCCGAACCGTGCGGGTCAACGCCAATGATCTGTGAGAACAGATGTGAAGGCCAAAATGACGTTCTGTATTCGAGCCTTTAATATACCGCAATTCGTTGTGAATGCATGGAAGGAAATGGGTCGAATAGCAGTTGAAAACATGCTCTGTTCATTCATTTCATTGGGTAAAAGAGTTACGAATAGTAAAGAGCTTAACAAAAGAGCGCGAGGTCCAGTAGTTATTAAAATATGCACACCTGTCAGCTACAGGCAGAAGCAAAAAAACACTACTGTAGCCTGAAGAATGCAACACTAGAGCGCGACATGCAACATACAAGAAAGCAGAGTACATATAAATTAACATAAACTAGTCTGTATGACTGAAGAAACCAAATTCAAAAAGTGTAGCGGGAAAAACGTTCCGTGTGGCATATTCGGCTTACCGCTGGTTCTCCATGCTTATACAGAAAAAAAAGCACCAACACCAGACAAACACGCAGGAACAAAACGCGACCGCTGTTCTAACTTCAAACTGTTGCTTCATACGCGCGGAAACAAAGTTGCTGCTTGCGAAAACCAATAAATGCGAACTTGAACTGCTGAACACTGTTGCGCATCGTTTTCCAGTCCTCCTGTGCTCCTGGAACGTCCATTGCTTGACATTCCTATGCAGGAGACTGTTCTTGCTTGGTACCATGCTGCTGAAAGCTCTGACGGTGCTGCTGACAGTGTTGCTAGCCCGATTACTCCCCTGAAGACTACGAAATTCGGTACGCCTACCGCCTAAAGAGAGCTGCAGAATGAAATCTGTTGCTCACCACCATTCATACGCTCCCACTCACCAGTCCCCGTTTCGTGCCTCCAGTTTACTTGAGCTTGCAGGCGCTTTACGACGGTGGACAAGCGATTTGCGCCGACCAATTTCCATAGAATATGTTCAGCAAGCACATCCTCTTTCGTTGTATAGATTTCGTTAGGGTAAAAGTTTTGGAAACTTGTGATATCTCACTCACCTGGACATTGGGCAAGCGCTCCTTGAGTTTCCGCGCAACGCCTGTGGCGGTGCCGCCTGTGCCTGCACCCATGACCACCATGTCCACATGGCCGCCACACTGCTCCAGGATCTCCTCAGCCGTAGTGTCGTAGTGTGCCAGCGGGTTGCCCGGGTTACGGTACTGCGGCGGCATGTATTTAATAGACTATGTAGTACAGCAAGACCAAAATCCTAGGTCTGTTGTATGGGCTACAATGGGCACATGGTGCGACAGTGCCAACAAAGCTTAGAAAAGGGCTAGTTGGTGCGACAGCACGCATGTTAAACCTGCGTTGGCTTAAATCAAGTGGACAAAATGAAAAGACGAAATGAATACGTACGGGCGAAGCAAAACAAAGGTCGTAACGTTTTGTCGAGTTTCATGGCGCTTAAGCGCCTAATGGCTATCATGCGCCAAAAATTGGTTAACAATGGTAGTTTTTTTTTGTTTTAGAGGAACAATGTTTCTGCAGTTTTTGTTCCAGAGGAACAATGTTTCTGCAGTTTTTGTTCCAGAGGAACAATGTTTCTGCAGTTTTTGTTCCAGAGGAACAATGTTTCTGCAGTTTTTGTTCCAGAGGAACAGATTTTCTGCAGTTTTTGTTCCAGAGGAACAGATTTTCTGCAGTTTTTGTTCTAGAGGAACAGAGTTTCTGCAGTTCAATTGTCTGCGGATAGAGCAGGGGCAGTCTGCGGATAGAGCAGGCGCAGTCTGCGGATAGAGCAGGGGCAGTCTGCGGATAGAGCAGGGGCAGTCTGCGGATAGAGCAGGGGCAGTCTGCGGATAGAGCAGGGGCAGTCTGCGGATAGAGCAGGGGCAGTCTGCGGATAGAGCAGGGGCAGTCTGCGGATAGAGCAGGGGCAGTCTGCGGATAGAGCAGGAAGCACACAGGTGCATTTATGGGCAACTCTGGGAGAGGGAGTTCATAGGAAGATTGGAAGCAGGAAGCGGAGAGAGGGAGGTGTAGTCCTATATTTTAGCAGTACATTTCTTGGACCTTGACCGACAAAGCAAATAGAAATAAATGCGGTTCCCTCCAACCCCTCAACCCCAATAATTAACAAGTGACACCAATCGCGTTGCTCGAACTCGAAACGCGTTTATGCAATGTGGATAGCATCATATTTCTGATCGAAATATCATACACCGCGCGTACACAAGGTGGCACACTCACGCATTCACCACCTGGACCCAGTTTGTTTAAAATGCCTCGGGGATATCCATTGTTTCCAGCATTTCCACGTACTCAGTGTTTAGTGCTGTGCAACATATTAAAGTCTCAGAAGTGACAGAGCACCGCACACCGAACAAAGATGCTCTCCCTCTCGCATGCACTCGGGCCAGCCGCGGAACGGAGGGAAAGAAGAGCGGAGGCCCACCTGGTCCAGGATGACGGCGTTGGGGATTTCGCGGCAGAGGCTGAAGGCGACCGAGATGTGCGACTCGGGCGAGTCATAGCGCGCACTGGTGGGCGTCCGCACGATCTCGGCGCCCAGCGCCCGCAGCACGTCCACTTTCTCGCGGCTCATCTTCTCAGGCAGCACGATGATGCAGCGGTAGCCTCGAATGGCTGCGGCCATCGCCAGCCCGATGCCTGCAGCGCGTGCGAGGAGGGAGGCGCGCGTCACGTCAGCCCTACTCTCGGAAACGTGCAGTGCGCGACTTACGCGGGAGCATGCGCTCACCTGTATATCCTTCCTCCAATCAGCAGCACGCCTATGGTCTGACTGCGCTTCATTTTGCTCAAGATGAGCAAGAATGCATCCGCCAAAATATTCATGCTTTTCAATGCATCCCAATACAAAAGTGTAAATTGTAGGGTTTAACGTCCCGAAACGACATATAAATGCGTTGTGTTATGCTTTATGGCACATAAGAAATTAAAGATATTATGCGTCAAATGCAAGGTTTTGTGTGTTTGCTTAGTGAGCAAGAAATAAAAGTTTTTAGGGTGTTATAACTTGTTTAGGATTATTGACTCTTTTAGGAAACGAAACACAGATGAAATTTCGACAAGTGAATTGTCTCCCAAGAGCAAGCTGGTGTGTAAAGGGATATGTTTGTTATAAAACAGTGTAAAATATTTTTGCGTTTCACGAGTTTTGTGCATGAATATAAAATGAGGTTTTGTATAGCTAGCATACATGGCTCGCATGTAGGTTTTTCTTGTTTTGCGAGACTAAAGCTGCATTCAAGGTGGGTGTGCTCAATGCGAGAGGCGACACATGGACTATGAGGGATGTCCCTTTCAGCGACATCCAGCGCTGAAAACCTGAAACCCAACCATCGCTTTCCATTAAAAATATATAGGCAAGCTGCCTGAAGAAAAAGGGGCCTGGAATGTGCTACTTTCAACTCGCCTCATTTCCTGACAGATGTTGCGGGGTTCGAGGACTTCGATTTGGTTCTTCACGCGGCTCGTAATAGGTGCACAAAATTGCCAAAATGCCAATTGTTGCTAACTGGCGACATACTGATTCCAAATTTTAGCGGTGCTAGCGAAATTTTCATATCGATTTTCGGACGTGGGCACATTAGCTAGCATAATGTGAATGTAATATTTTTTCTTCGATTCCTTCATAAGTTGGGCATCACAGGGTGTGATCAAACCGAAAACTGGCGGACACCTCAAAAAGTTCGCTCAGTGTGCTGAATTTTGTGCTTTGATGCCCATCGACCTCCTAGAAACGAGCAGCGTTTTCTGCGTGTAAAAAGCGCCAGCTCTTGTGCTGTCTCCTTGTTTCCTCGCTTTAGCGCTGTTCTTCCACCACGAAGCAGCTCAGCCACGTGGACGCAGGAGAAAACGGTTCAGCACGGGAGCCGAATGGTGATCGCAGTGACAAAGCTACCCTTCAGCGCTGGACACAAGTGAAAAACCTCGCGTATAGTGCATTCAGAGAGAGTTTTTTACCGGTGTTTCCGGAGGTCGGTTCGATGATGACGGAGCCTGGCTTGAGAACACCGTCTCGTTCGGCTTCCTCCACCATTCGAAGCCCGATGCGGTCCTTGATGCTGCCTCCAGGGTTGAAGAATTCACACTTAGCCACTGTGTATGAGAGCACGGAAGGGGCAACGATTAGCGCTTTTGGCGCACTGAGACAGAAGCACACGAAGGTCAGACGCATGAATAGTTTTCTTAGTCAAATCTACCTAAGCGGCATGCAATCGTAATGTGATCTTCATAATTAACCTCGTAACCACGCACCACTTCGACATAAAAATAAAGCCCGATTTTGTGCAATGACAGACATGTACTACTATCGGCAGCAAAAGTTTAGTGACATGTGCGTACTCGAAAAAATAAATACTGTAGCGCTGTCTCTCAACCTAGTAGCATAATAGTGTTACCAGCGGACAGAGGATGCACGTCCCCTCATACCTTGACGTATTTCAGGCAAATTGTTTACATGACTGCACCGAAACAATCTTTCTTTTTTTTTGCTTCCGATAGTACGCAAACAAAAACAAAGGGCTTGGGAGGGGGGCTGGAATCCACGTATTTCAGGTCAGCAGCCGAGCAGCATAACCAATGAGCCACCGCGGCGGCTACAATACGTTTTGTGTTTGAAGCACAATAATACTGCCGGCTTAGCATCAACTTGGAAGGACTTCTCAAGCATATATGGTCCTGCATGCAAAGGCTGCGAGTAAACGGAACCGACGGTGCTTAGGTGAAACTAGTGCGCTCCTCCCCCTCTCTCCCTTTTTTTGTACAAGTGTTCTTGTACTGCACACGCATTCTTAGCAGAGATTAAATAGAATGCAATCCTTTCATCGGAAAGCTAAATAATGGCTTCGACATATATAAGACAAATTAAAACTACCAGCCTCACATCAGCGAAAGTAGGCACGTTAGAAACACACTGAGCATACTATCCGAGTCCCGAAGTCAGAAAATAGGCTCTAAGAACACTACACTATCACAATAGTTCTTTAGGCGCTTCGTACGCTTTTGCTTAGCAAAAACAGAATAGGGTAAAGCACTCACATAGCTCGCACTCCAAGCCGTATTCTTGACCGATCCTGTTGATGCGAACCATTGGTGTTTCGCCGATATGGGTGAGGATGTCCGGGTAGATCTTTGGTTTCGGTGATCTGCGGATTTAAAAAGGCGGCATCCCTCATACGGAAGCGAAAGAAGCTTATTTGATAAGAAATGGTCGGAAGTAAGTACGCATGTGATGTGCGTGAACTGTATGAGCTTTTTGCACAAAATAAAGCGTATCGCACATAGTTACGGATTCCTGCCTCTTCGAACCAACGGTGGCGCATCGCGAAGAAAGACTTGTGCAGGCTTTTCCGAGCGGACAAGTTTTTTTTTATTTCTCAGTGTTTAGTTGCGGTGTATATAACTGCTTCAGAAATCAGCGTGTCATACTATAAAGTAGCCTGAATTTTCTTAGTCACTTTTTGTCCAACTTTGAAAGACTACTTAAACTACAAAACTAAGTTCTTCAAAGAGAAAAGTTATGGCAGCGAAAGGCCAATGTGAAGACGATACATTCGTACGTGGTTTGTTGATGCGTAGGTGTTTCAATGTAGCCAGTGTTTTAATGTAGAGAGAATACTTGCCTAATCAAGCGCCTATTCTTGACTTCTGTATTAGAGAAATGCATTTTTGTTTATTTTTAAGACGTGAGCACTGCGTGTGTAAGCGTCATAAAATTCCCAGAACGTGGTCCCTGAGGCCGACGTAGGCTCGGCGTGCGGCCGAGATTGACTGCATTGACTGCAGAATTTCTCGACGACGTCTTTCATCGCAAAACCATCGAGTGGCATTGTCCAGTGAGCCTCCGTAAGAAAGTTCTGAGTCCACTCCTATCAGGGAAACTCCTTAGGAACGTTTGAAACGCATATGATACATGGACAAACCACGTAGGCTGAAGGATTTTGCGGCGAACGCGTTGGATGCCCAGGAAAGCCACTTCCATCCCGTGTGTCCACCCCTGGTTGCTGACGTACGCGGTAGGGAATTGTCATGAATCGATTCATTCCGTACTCTTTCTTCCTTTTTTTGCAAAACTCATGTTCATCAGCAAAGCCGACACACCGAACACATACATGAAATAGACAGGGTGGGGCTGTCTTCTTCTGATATATGACGTTCATGTGTGTCCTGTTTCTTTTTTTTTTGTATGAACATGAACGACCAACGTGCCCAGTAGCATATCCTTCCGGCACTATCTGGAATTTCAGCGAGTAATACACCACGTAAAGTTTATTTATGGTTTATGGGGGTTTTAACGTCCCAAAGCGGCTTAATTAGGCTATGAGGAACGGAGTAGTGAAGGGCTCCGGAAATTTCGACCGCCTGGTGTTCTTCAACGTGCACTGACATCGCACAGTACACGGGCCTCTAGAATTTCGCCTCCATCGAAATTCGAGCACCGCGGCCGGGATCGAACCCGCGTCTTACCACGTAAATTTTATACTTGGTTTGTAGTATTCAGAGAATACCACGTAAAGTTTATTCTTTGAATAGAAACTAAGTGAAATTTTACCATAAGGTGATCTATATGCCTTGTACTGGATTGTTTTTAGAGCACTTGCGCCTACAGTGCCATAATACTTACGGCCTTCAGAGAAAGATAAAAAAATTCAGATTTCACTCTTACTCTGATGATCGCTTATTTGGGCGGACGCTTGTGGCTAGGAGTGATTTGAAATGTCACCGCTGTTTTCTGTCGCGCACGCAACGGTGGTGAAATGAGGGGCTCGTTACAATATGCATATGAAACAATTCGAGTCATTAAAGCCAAAGAAAGCATCAGGAAAAACTTTTATTGACGGTTATTGATCAAAGTGGATAGTTAGTGCCGTAATTATTTACGGTTTCATTGTAACCTAAAAGAAAGTGGAACAAAAAGACGACGACATGCCACCGGTGGGAGCCGAACTCACGAACTCCGCATACGACGCACGCCACTGTATACCAAGCTCAGCTACGGCGGCGGCTGCTCAACCCTCCACTTTAGAGTGCATTTATGTTGCATGCAACCTCACCGTTACGGTGTTCACCACCCTCCCATCCGGCGGCACGTGGTTGTCCTTTCTGCTACTTTCTATAAATTTGTCATTAATCTCAAATTAATTACAGCACTATTTCCCACATTGGTCAATACCGTCATTTAAAAAATTACCCTGTGATTTCCTTGATTTCAGTGACCTTTACCTTCTTTCATACGTACGTTTTTTTTCTGCGGAAAGAATCCGAAGTATACGAGAACAATAGAAGCTCAGCGGAGTCGCCGCTCTTGTAGAACCACAATCCGCACGCGCACATTTTCCCCTTTCTCTTGCAAGATGACAAGAGTTCGGAAAAGACGCGCCACACCGTGCGTGTCCACTGCTGCCCACCTGGTCACATGTCGGTGCGGAGACTCCTCGATCGGCTGGCCCAGCTTCCAGGTGCAGACGCTTTCCTTGTCGGGGAACACGATGGACTCCGAGTCGTGCGTGCAGTACTTGGTCCATGGCATCTGCGGCGAGCAGTCACCTGCGCCGAAAAGAACAACGCCCTGCTGTGCTGAACTGGTCGCAACGGAAAGCCACAGCTAAAGGGAGCGTTTATATGACAGGACTCCAGCCAATTCCACTGGCTGGTTGCAGGTGTGTAGCACTCGACCCTGGTGATTTTGCCACCAGTATAGTTTACACCAATACAGCGGAATGTTTTCAACAGTATGCCTCCCTTTAGGACCAAAAACTAGTAATTCATGCTGCACTTGAATGCTGTGGAGGAATACTTAAGTTGGTGCACCATGGAACGAACGTGGAAGCTGGCCGCAGTTATAGCAGAAAGTAGTGCGGCGCGCTTACCTGAATTTCTAAATTAGCCACGTTTACTTGGAAAACATAATTTTGTGGTTTTTCTTAAGATTAGTATTTTTTTTTTGGGGGGGGGGGTGATCCCGGAGGCAGTGCAATACCGGGCCAACCCGTGACGGAGGTAAAGCAAGCTTACACCTGGAGACATCGTTCCGTCCTTTAATAAAACTTAAAGCCACAACAATCAAAGAGGCTCTTCTATAGAATTTACATAGTGTTATGAACTGAAGTTGCCTTACCACTTTCAACATCTCTTACCAATTGTGAACTGCTGTTTACTCGCGAGACTGTTGAACCTTACTTCGGTTTTCTGCATGTTAATATTTAGACCCACCGTACTGCTCTGCCTGTCTAACTCATTGATCATGCTTTGTAGTTCATCTCCTCAGTGATTGGTTTGGTTTATGGGGGTTTAACGTCCCAAAGCGACTCAGGCTATGAGAGACGCCGTAGTGAAGGGCTCCGGAAATTTCGACCACCTGGGGTTCTTTAACGTGCACTGACATCGCACAGTACACGGGTCTCTAGAATTTCGCCTCCATCGAAATTCGACCGCCACGGCCGGGATCGAACCCGCGTCTTTCGGGCCAGCAGCCGAGCGCCATAACCACTCAGCCACCGCGGCGGCTTTCATCTCCTCAGTGACTTAGCAAGGCAATGCCATCAACGAATCGCAAATTTCTTAAACATCCTCCATTAACTCTTATTCCCAACTGTTCCCAATCCAAGCATCGGAGCTCCTCCAGTAAACAGGCGGTGAAGAGCGCCTAATTAGGGCAGGTAGTGACCGCTGATCCGGATCACGAGAGGGAAATAACTAGAATAAGAATGGGGTGGAGCGCACATGGCAGGTTCTCACAGATTATGAATGGCAGTTTACCAATATCCCTCAAGAGAAAAGTATGCAATAGCTGTATGTTACCGGCACTCCCCTATGGGGCAGAAACGTGGAAGCTAACGAAAAGGGTTCAGCTTAAGTTAAGTACAACGCAGTGAGCTATGGAAAGAAAAATGATAGGTGTTAAATTAAGAGACCTGAAGCGGGCAGAGTGGGTGAGGGAACAGAGTGTTAATGACATCCGAGTCGAAATCAAGAGGAAGAAATGGGCTTGGACAGGGCATGTACTGCGAAGGAAAGATAACAGCTGGTCGTTACGGGCAACTGAGAGGGTTCGAAGAGAATGTAGTTAGCCAGAACAGCAGCTTGGGCTTGTTGTTGAAAGTCAGCGCTCATTGTGTGTGCTTCTCTTTTTGTGTCCCGTCTACGTCCTGCGCTGTTAACATCAGGTTCCAAGAGAATGGAAGCGTAGCAGGGGGCGACAAAAAGCTAGGCTGGCTGATGAGATCAAGAAGCTTGCGGGGATACGGTGGCCGCAACTGGTAAACGACAGGGTTAATTGGAGAGACATGGGAGAGGCCTTTGCCCTGCAGTGGGTTTAGTGAGGCTGATGACGATGATGAACTGAAGTTATTTTGAAGTTCAGAACTGAAGATTTCTTATTCAGGTCGGATAAATGCTCTGAACAGGCCACAGACTAGAAGCTCAAAAAATAGCTTTTATTTATTTTTTATTATTTTATTTATACATACTGCAGCCTTAATAAGGCTATGGCAGGAGTGGGTAGGGAGACAAACAAGTCATGTATAAAAATGAAAACGTGTAAAAACAAAGAAAATAAAAAGTGTCATTAACAATTGATGGCCACCAAAAACTCTTCAGTGGGTAGCGAGCGGACGTTTGCAGGCAGCGAGTTCCAGAGTTGAATGGCCAGGGGAAAGAAGCTGTGTTTGAATGTGGTTTATTCAAAAAGCTAAATATTCTTCGCCTGGACTCATCGTATCGTTGTAGATTATGTAAATGTTGAGGTTAGACATAATAGAAAAACATCCAAATCCTGGCTGAACTAGCCGGGTTAGAAAAAAAATCTCATCTCACACGTCATCCTGAGTTATAAAGTTACTGAATGTCGTAGTATTTACAGAAAACAGATTCTAAAATTCACCTTCCCCACCGCCATTAATCAGATCTCCCAATATGACATTTATATTACCAGAATGTCATTGAAGCAGTTGTGCGATTAATTTGTTTAGATATGAGTGCTTTACTTTCTTTGAATTTAAGTTTTTACTAGCTCATATGTTTGGTTTGTTTATCTGCAAACATGAAGTAACTGTCTTTGTTTTTTTGCTTTTTCCAGACGTTTTTTTTCTTCGCTTCTACCTTTTAATAGAGTTTAGTTCAAATATGGAGTGAATCGTTTCCCGAATCTTATTCCAACTTTGTAATAAGCATGGCCCGGACTCATAAGCATGCAGCGTCCAATGTAACATTGGAAACATGTTTCAGGACTATTAGATTTTCACTGAGGGAATGGCTCAGTCAGCAGGCCTGTATTGCTCGCCTGAAAATGTGTTGCGAACATTTAAGTGGACAATGATAATCGGTCATTCTAAATGCACCGGGTCCACTCCGATTCACTTGAATGGGTAGACAAGAAAGTTGAAAGACCAACAGAAAAAGCAATTTTAAGGCGAAAGCCTTTAATGGCTCATACTTGCGGTGACCGTCCGTCCGATCCGGTCTGTTACATCCTAGGTCACGTTACCCTGTCCGTCCGTTACATCCTAAGTCACGTGGCCTTGTCAAGTGATCACAATCTGCCACTTGGAATGTGTGCAAACTGCCCACTGTGGCGGGTGGTGTGAACCGCCGCCAAGCAACAACTGCGCATGCGCAGCGTGACGACACCGCTCAAATACAAATCAGTGCAATGAGTCGCAAACGGCTTTCGCCTTCCCGCAGTTAAGAGATATCTAAGTGCCTCCAACGAATTTTTGCTACCTCAGCGTTGCATAGTGATGCCACCCAGCAAGTTACAATGTTGGCCGAGGAGCACCTTACAGCATTTATATTCGTGCGTAAATAACATCAAGCGACGCGTAATTCGAGCAGGGAAAATATCGAGACTTCTCACTGCCCGTCTATCGACCATCTGCGACGCGAACCTGCCAGGACGACGAGCGGGTGGCAGCGTGAGCGGATGGACATCTAGCGCTGTAACATCAACAACCCGTGTGACGGTTGATGTGTGACGGTTGACCGAAGCAGAAACTGAAGGTAAAAAAATAATAGATCGCAATTCGCCATGTTTGGTCCAGCTTTCGGAGTTTTTCATGATTACTGCACAAATAGGGGTACTTAAAGGCAAAAACTGTGCCTATATTGCGTTTAGCCCTTTCAGGCAAAATTCATAATTTCCGTTCAGCATAAATATTTGTCGGCCTTACTCGTTAGCTTTCCAACACAAAACACCAACGGCTTATTTTGAACACGCATATACAAAATTTCTTACAAACTAAAAATTCCTCGAAGCTGCGAAATTAAAACACCGGTGTTTATATATCAACACCCAAGGGATCGTAAAATGTGTTTTGAAAGCACCCATGACGCAAGAAACCCAGAAAAAAGACCTGATGGCAAAATTTGCCTACAAGAAAATGGCAAACGACGTGCTACGAAGCTCATTGTTTTGTGAAATATTTTTTGCTGCGTTCGCTAGGTGGCGTAAAAAAAGCGCCCTATTCGCAAGATGAAGTGTACCAACTCCGCCTTGAACCAAGAAAAATGTACACTGAGAAAAAGCGGCTAGGTCGCAGTTCGCAAAGTGTGTGTTTACAAAGCGCCTTAGAAGTAAAGGGTATGAACTGGAGAAAGCAAGAATGCACGATCTGCAGAGCTTACAAGACTGACCTAGCGATGCTGGTTCGATATTTGCCGACGGCTTAGATACAACGGCAAACTAAAAACTAACAGGTGGGCCACCTGCTGGCTTTCACCGTGGTCGGACATGGCAACATTAAAAGTATAACGGCGAGAAAAACAGGCGCTGGAAATCTGGACATCAGGGATTTTCCGGGTGACGTCCGTAGCCCATTTCCCCATGGTAATCGTTTTAGCGCTGCCTACAATGCTTTGTCAACGTTACAAGGGCAGCAGATATGGAATACGAACATATGTTTAGTGAATGCCCGCCTACTGGTTGCGTGGTGCCTCCCTGGCGTTTGAGGTATCTGCGACAAGGTCTGCGCAAGTCTGGCCTTGTGTGTGCGTTGCAGCAAACGTCAGTGCAGCCGCCCAGAGGAAGAAATACAAAAACACTCGCGATTATTTGTGTTCGCAATCGTTTTCCTTGCTCTCAACGCGAGCTGTCAGCTGACACGTCATGCGCTATCTTATCATTGACAAAGGCGAACACGTGGACGAAAACTAAGAATACTAAGGTGCGCTTTGCTTACACGGTGACAAATGCCAGTTCAGCGGCTTTGTGCTTGTGCGGCACACCAGGTTAAACAGAGAAGTGCTACAGCTAATAAACCTTGGCTGTTTTCAGAGCCCTATATAAATCTTTTCCCGCATTTAATTGATCAACTGTACATGTTCATTTGAGAACTGTTATCGCGCTTTTTAATTCGTGATGCTACTTGTGATAGCACAAACCACCTCCATTGCACAATGTCTAATTTTGCACTAGATGAGAAGTTCCTCTGAACAGAGTACTAAATTCAATCAAAGGGTTCCTTTGTGTTTGACGCTAACAACCGATCTGTTCTGTCCCGTTGGTTCCAACGCGGCTAGGGAGCAAACTGCAGTGTGAGAACAATGTGACATCTGGAAGTTGAGCTCTCTGCGTCTATCTCGCTGTGTGCTGTCCAATTCCATATGACAAACGGAAGGTGCCCGTTTCGGCGAACCGACAGAAAACGTGTCCTCTTCCCACTCTGCTCCAGTGGCTCAGGTATTCTACAGTGGAGAACTATATTAGAGTGCTCAGACCATATGTGAGTGCACCGGAGCAGTTGCGTTTCTGTTCACGTGGAATTCTGAGGGTCCGAGGTTAGCGAGGTGTCTCCCGACGAGGCGCCTTCTGCGGATCGCTGTGCCGCTTTGAAAGACCAAAGGGCGCAGGTTTGAATTTTGTGTTCGTGAGTGGGTGTGTGTGCGGGTAGCGGCATCATGCAAGACGACTTCATCGTTCGTGCAAGCGATCACCCTGGTGCCCAGAGCATCACACCTAATGGGTTCACAGGCTTTGAAGAGAGCTCACTCAGACAAAGTATGTTCTTAATTGCGCCATAAGTGATCCCCAAGAGCCCAAACGCGTCTCTTGAGGGGGAGGGGGGTTACACTGTCAGTATAAGATACAAGGTTTAACGGCCACTTGAAACGCTAGCGCTACGAATGAATAGTCTGGAAATATAGCGGCAACATTTATCTCTGTAATCGTGATCCATTCTTCCAGCTTTCCAGCTGATCTCCCAGAAAAACACGTTGGTTTGCTGCGAGATAGCGGCTTCTTCGCGACGCGTAACTCGCCCACATGCGCCCTGCGCGATAACCGGACGCCCACCCAGGACTTCCGTGCGGACACCAGTTGGCAGTCTTGCAAGAGTTGTGTTAGCTTTCCTTCCTGGACGATTAACAGCCTGGAGCTGTTAAGCGGTCTTTAACACCGTCAAATATACGCTATTTTCACGTGATCACTTTGTGATCTCGCCTGACATCCATCTTCGTATACCATATCAGTGACCTTTTAGCGTTCCTTGCACAAAGACACGAAGAGCACGCAAACTCGTCAAGTTCGTAATAGGCTTGATTGCGCTCAAAATATTAGGCGAGGGGCATGCGCGGCATGGTTGTACTCGGTAGTTTTAAGTACCTGTAAAGCAGACGACCACCAGTTTGCTGGGTAGTGCGCTAAAGTGGCGCGTAAGTAGGCTTAAAAGGCAGTGATGAGATGCTGAATTCATGCCTCTGCGAATTCTGCGACACTCGTCGACCGGGATCGGTCAAGGGGAGAATCGGTTGACGCCATTCGCTGAAAGGCTCCTTTGAGGGGTATTTACCACTGCGTTCTTGAGTTGCATCTGATTACAGTCCGCAGAAAGATAAAGAAGTACAACTCGGCAATGGAAGGTTGCAGAAGGACGAGATCAGAAACGAATTTGAGAGATGTGCGCTGCATGAGCGCCCAATTCGGAGCGGGGGATGTCGTTATCATGAACGTAGCTGCTGACAGCTTCGCGCTGCAAACACAAGCTGCAAGTATGTTCGTATTTAATTTTAGAGAATGTCCAAGAGCGCTGGGAAGTTCATGCTGAACCAGTATGACTGTACAGTTTCTCATGGGAGTACATGTCTGACATCGTCACCCTTCATTCGCCAGTCTACCTCTCTCCCGTTTCTTTCATCCCTTGCGGTGCAGTATAGGCCAGGGTACCGTCGGCCGACCTCTTCACCTTTCCTTTCATTAAGCTTTGCTTTCCCTCTCCATAATGCGTTTAAAGGTGATGTGAAGAGAAGGCAAGCGTGAGGTTTGTGGCCTATGTGAAGGTAATCGCCGTGAAAAAAACGATTCGTTTCTTTAGTCCGCGAACATTATACCCAAACTCGGTTCGGTTATACTTCCGTAAACTCTTTTCGGGTGCTTCGCGACAATTAAGTAGTGACGACCCTTGCTTAGTCACTGGCGTGTTAATAGGCACGCTGCTTTTGCCGGCTTGTGCTACAGCACATAATCATTGCAGGCGCATTTCCGGTCATCAGAAATATGGGTTTTGGGTGCTGAGGTAATAGTTCTTTATATCAGTGGCACATCCTTTTACGCGACACAAAGCTGCCGCACGGTAATTTCAGTTGTCACGAACTTTGGATAATGTTTGTTTTCCGTAAAAAAAAAAATGAAACGTGCAGCCGACCACTATGAAAGACATCTTTAAGAAGAGAAAATATAGCCAGACAGTCTTATGCCATCGCACAAAGAACTCGTCTAGTTTGGATCACAAGTTCCGCGCTCCAGCTCCACTGTGACTGCGAACACACTGTCTGTAGCAGCTTTCTCCAACAAACGCGAATGAATGCGCTCGTAACAACCTCTGCGATGTGCACGGCGAGCACTGTCGTCAGCACATCTGTCTAGAGCGCTATGCTGCGCAACAAAGAAAGTGAAAGCATGGCTCAGCTGCTCTACAACTGCACTATACACTATAGTGCAGTTTCCAGGGCAAAGAGTACGCATAATCGCCTTCGCTTCACCGCCTGCAACAGCCGAATACCTGCTCAGAACTTTCACCTTATGAGACAGGGCGACGTTCGAGCGCTCTAGGCAGGCGTGCTGACGACTGTATAGGGTATTCCACTCTATAGGAGTGATTACGCGAGCACGTGGCCGCGCTCCGCGGGGCGCCAGTGCGGTCGGCACGGAGGGAACTGGAGGCGATGCTTCACGTTGTTGGGATTCAGGTAGCGTGACTGGGCCGGAGAAGAGACGAGGACGATCGGAGGAAGAAAACGGAAAACTTTATACAAGGACTATTTACATTATGTACAAGTACGGGCAATTGAGAGTGCTTCTCAGTAAAGAGAGCTTCTTAGGAGTCGGGAGTCTCTGATACCTCTCAAGAAGGGAGCTCTCTCCTGGTATCAAACCAGCAGCTCCTTAAATACTCTTCGTATTCCCCCGATCCATAGCTGGGGAATACAGCTCGAAGAATGACGTCCAATCACACGATGGCACTGATGGTACCACCCACGGCAGGGCGGTCCTGATGTTTCTTCGCAGCTCGGTCGAGAGAAAGGGAACAGGATCCGGTCACGTTGTCGTCCTCGCGGCCTCCAGGTGGCCGCGCACGTGCGTCCGGACCACGCCCATGTTGACCCGGAGGGCACCTGCATGACACAGGACTGCAGGCTGTCTCCCAGCAGGTGTCGAAAGATCTTGTACTGGTGACAGGAACGCGGAAGCTCTGTCGAAGGTGCGGCACTCGGGCAATTGTTCAAATCCAGCGTGACTGAAGGGGACCACAGATACCGCACTTCGTCGTGGCGAGGACCGGAACGAATACGCTTATGGTCGTCGCTGACATTCCTGTTGAACACGTGGGGATGCTATTGTCGTCGCTGCTTCCGGCATTCCTGTTCGAACATGTGGGGACGCTATTGTCGTCGTTAAATCCGGCAGTCCTGCAGTCACGTCTCCCCCAGAGGGCTCACCCACCCTGGCGGTGGTCTTCAGGGAATCCTCCCCATGCCCAACTTCGCCGAATTCCACAGCAGGAAGGAAGCGCGAGCACAACAACGTCATGTCCTGCAGGCTACAGCGAGTACTGCTCTCGAACGCCGTAGCAGACGACGTCAAGCACCAACGCAGTTCTTACTGCGCCTGCGCCACTTCGCTTCGATTGCGCCGGACACTGGCGTGTCGCAGAGCGCGGCCACGCGCTCGCGTGTTCCTGGCAAGAGTGGAAGACCCTGTACATGGATCGAAGCAGGAAGTCACACCCGTAGGAAGTACTGGAAGCCAAGTTTTCGCCATGCTTTCGGACGAGGAACTGAGCACGTTTTCCAGCATTACTAGCCCCCATCAACCCTGTGCCACGTTGCGAGCCACAGCACGCACTTCGATGGCGCATTTAATCGTAGTAACACGTAAGCAAGAGGTCGACACGCAACACACTGCAATCACACAAGCGGATCAATAGTGCATGATGAGTCATGTGCGCTGTGTTCTCACACATCCTTAGTTTTTGCCGAGACATTAGCCCCAATGTTTTTTTCGAAAGCATTTTTCGTCGTGCTCAACATTTGCCATGAAACAAGTAGGACTATTATTTACATCACGAGTCCTCCCGCTCAGTCTTCAGGATATAATTAAGACGTCAGGCTAGCGCATTCCTGCAATTTCGCCGTGGCACAATCTGGTGCAGACGAGAGCTTCGCTATAATTTCAAGCAAGCGCGTTTGGAAGAAAGAAAAACGTCGCTACACAGCACGTACGCCGTTGGAGTGGAAAACCGCTTCGGGGGAGTTGACCGCATATTTTCGTGCACGCATTTACGCTAGTTGTATCAGTCGTACTCAATCCAAGAGACACAGCAGCTGATTTAATGCGTGGGGAAGCAAGAACCTAGAGCAGCGTGCCCACTACACCACTTAGTCAGTGCGTTGCGGGAGATGGGGTCAGAACGCAGATATGCCTCTTCAAGTGGCACTATCGTCGCGCAGCAAAGCAGTAAGCTTTGCTCCCCTCCTTGCCATGCCTGCGATAGCGTCGATATGTTGTATCTGTTCTCAGCTGTGGAATGACATAGTCCCCAGCGCACCAATCGAGAGTGCGTGGCGAGTGGCATGCTTGGGGGCGAAGAACGCAGTACCGCAGCTATGCTGCCAGTTACAGTTTCCAGATACAGCGCTTGTGGGCAAGAGCGACCACGAAAACCTACTAGCCGCAAACACAAAACACCGCATCTTGCGCAAAATCCAAGGACAGATTCTGCACTATCTTATACTGCACGCCACTACAGTGCGCCCTCAACAACTGCGCTCGCGACTACACGCATTACAAAATAACCTGCATAAACGAATGAGGAAGACTTCCCTTGACCGCACTAATAACCTGCAGTAACGAATGAGCAAGACTTCCCTCGACCTAACTAATAATGAGTTCACCGAACCCATGGTCGCAGGGTCGAATTACGAACGCGGTGGCCGCATTTCACCTGTGTTGCGTGCGATGTCAGCGCATGTCAAAGAACCGCAGGCCGTCGAAATTAGTTCGAATCTCCTCTGCTACGGTGTCTCTGAAAGCGCATGCGCACCTCTGGGACGTTAAATCCCAATATACCACACTAAAGCGTTTTGGTAAGCTTTCCGCAAGCAGAGCCTCGACTGCCCATTTCATCAAAGAGTGCCACGATGGGTAAGGTTTGGTTTATGCGGGTTTTATGTCCCGAAGCGACTCAGGCTATGAGGGAAACTGTAGTAAAGGGCTCGGGAAATTTCGACCACCCGTGGTTCTTTAAAGTGCACTGACATCGCTCAGTATACGGGCCTCTAGCATTTCGCCTCCATCGCAATTCAACCGCCGCGGCCAGGATCGAACCCGCGTCTTCCGGGTCAGCAGCCGAGCGCCATAACCTCATCCACCACGGCGGCGCTCCACGATGGTGAGGCACAGACGAGATACGTACTACCAGATCTACAAAATGCACTGCTTGAAGGTGCGGTGACGGGAATGGCCAGTGTGGAAGCGGAACAACATCATGAGCGGCGCCCTCCCTATATAGCCGCGGTGCCAGCCCTGCGAGGACTCACCCTTTGGTTGGACCGGAGCCATGGCGATTGGAGCTGCACTGACGCGACGCTGTCGATAAGAGGCCGAGTGGCGCGACGACGTCTGCGGGGGGCGCCGCGCTGCTTGAGCGGGAACCGATAGAGTTATTGCGGCTATCAGGCCGACGGTAGACTGGTTGGCCCGATTTGCGCCCACGGAATGCGGAAAGCCGATAATCGCTCGGAGGCGCCCGCGCATTCGAGCGATTATCTGAAGTGAGCGATCATTTTCCGATTAGAGCTCCGAGAACGGCCGATAAGGAAAATAAAGTGCCCAAGCAAAGAAAAATGTCTGCGTTAGCGCCTCGGACGAAACTAGCCAGAAATACATCTTGGACTTTCCTGTGCACGCCAGTGGAAACCAAGCAGTTCTGCAGTTGGCCCCTTAGTTGATTCCTGGAAAAGAGTGACCGTCAGTTCACTCACGGTCGGTGTCCACAGCAGAGCTGCGCGAGCGTTGCCCCGATTTATAACGGTGCAGCTGCTGCGTAATTTTCTGCGACGAAACGTGTGAGCAAAATCAAATCTGTGCCGTTCTTTGCCAGTGCCACACCATTTTATGCTGCATGCACTCATACGACGCACGTGTTGGGCTGCCACCATGTCTAGGGACGTTGTGGTGCTTGTATGTGCCGCTTCAAGCCACGACAAGCACCTGTCTGTGAATTGGTGCACGCAAGATAAAAAAAAAGACTTCGTCTACGTGGAATCGCACTTCGGTAGCAGGGTGAGAATTTACGGGCGTCAACAAGGCAATATGCACATAGAAACTTAGCTAAGGAGCGTCACCATACACATATCTGTTCTGAAAGTCACTCGATGATGTGGATTCCTTGCTGAAATGTGTTGGTGTATGATGGTGGTCATAACACGTCTATGTAAAGACTGATGCGTTGTGGGGCGCACGGCGAAAATATAAGAGCGCTTTATATGGTCACCTCGATGGCAGAAGATATGAAAGTGGACCCAGGAAAAGTAGACATGACCGAACAGGCTTGGCCTAAACAGGTCACCGAGATTTCGACTGACGGGACCATGTCAGATATAAAGTCGAAGCTAAAACACTGTGGTCTACTTGCTAGACCACATAGCGAGGGGACTCAGTTGATATGGAAAATTGAAACTTGCGCCTTGCGTATGCAATCACGACCGTGGTGACCACATTTAGATCCCCACGAAACGAAAAAAGTATTCCCGTGCAGAAGTTGCGTGTACGTGCAGGTTAAAAACTCCTAGATGGCAGAAATTGATCTGGAGTCCTCTGAAGTAATTTCGTGATTTATAGCGGAGTTTTTTTGGGGCGTGAAATTTCGTTAACAAAATAATAAACCACTCGCTTTGTTATATGAAGTGGCCTGCAGGGCACTGCTGAAAAACCGGTAAGCATTCTACACGCATCGAAATGGGCTGCTGCATTATGGATGCTGAAAAACGAAAGAAAAGACAACGCGGTCCCGGTCAAACCAGTGTACAGGAGAAAGCTACTGGCGCGATTCCACAAAAGTTTAAGGAAAAGAAAAATGGGCAACGAATCAATGAATCGAGCATGAAGACAGCAACAAAGGAATGCAAAGAAACCGCGTTAAACAAGTTGCCGCAGCAAGTGCCTGCAGGAAGTTACTCCACCTTTTCTTTCTATCTTTGCTCTCCTATCCTTTAACTCTCCTACTTTCGGCACGCGGCAGCGAGCGTGGTTCGGCTTGAGCCAGTAGGAAGGAAGGAAGGAAGGAAGGAAGGAAGGAAGGAAGGAAGGAAGGAAGGAAGGAAGGAAGGAAGGAAGGAAGGAAGGAAGGAAGGAAGGCCTCAGACGTTGCTGGCACATACCCACTACGGGGGAGTGGCCAAGACACAGGCGGTTAATTACTGGATACAGGAAATTTTTGACGGGAAAAGCAGTGGAAATAGTATGTAGTCTGATAGATTGGAAGAGGGAAGGAAAGGGGTCCAGTTAACTTGGAGATCGAAGACGGGACAATTGCTTAATGTGCATAATAGTACACAATGCCTGTAATGTTGCAATGTCTTACTGACAGAGATCAGGAAAAGAAATTAGAATGGGAGTCGCTGCGTTTCTTGAAGAAAATTTTGCACAGCAGAGCGCACACTCCTGTCGCTTCGTCCAAGCAAAGAAGCGCCAATGGAAAGAACAACCGCGGAAGACACAGGCAAGCCCAGTTGATGAAATAGAATTTGCAAAAGACGCTTCCTCAAATGAGAAAAGCGGCGGCAGAACAGCAGGAAGTGATCTATTGTCTCAGGTTTGGCACAAAAAGGGCACAGTGGGGAGCCAGTAGGCAAGCCCGTGCACTTTCCTTTTCTTTCTTCCTGTCAACAGCAGCAGCAAGGCCACTGACACACGTCGTCTGGCTCGAGCTGCGAAAGACTGCCAGGGCATGGAATGATGAAGCTGAGAAGAACGCGCGCAAAAGTAGGCAATGCCACAGGAGACAGAATCGAGTGGTTTCAAGTGCTAACAGCCAACCATGCAAGAAGCGGGAACAGCTTCATGCTATGCGCCACGGACGTGGTGAGCACAATGCCCGCGATGATAGGTCGGACAAAGCGGCCGTTGCGTCCGCGGTATGTTGAAATAACTCGCACTTGCAAGCCGAGCCATATCAACGTAAAGAACCCAGCTATACAGGGGCAGCCACGTACCGGCGTGAGAATTCTGGGAAGCGTTGGCACGAAGAAACAGCGAGAGCTCTTAGCTGCTCTCCACGTGGGACCAGAAGGAATTCGCGTGACTTTTGCCATAACTGCATGATAAGAAACCACGTTCGCAAGAAAGAAAGCACACACGATGATTATTATGACGGATGGCGCAGCGGAAGCCTAGAAACAGTTTAAAGGTACTCTCCAAGCACAGCGCATGAGAGCGAGTGGCGTAAACGTAGTGCTTGTGTTCATGTACAGATTGTCATGCCTCTAGAATAGTCGCTTGACTCTTTTCACCTTTTTAAAGCCCGTTCAAGATAGTCATTTTGTAGCGATAGCTGCATTACCCTAGCATTTGATAATATAAGAATAATAATTGGTTTTGGGGGAAAGGAAATTGCGCAGTATCTGTCTCATATATCGGCGGACACCTGAACCGCGTCGTAAGGGAAGGGATGTAGGAGCGAGTGAAAGGAAGAGAGAGGTGCCGTAGTGGAGGGCTCCGGAATAATTTCGACCACCTGGGGATCTTTAACGTGCACTGACATCGCACAGCACACGGGCGCCTTAGCGTTTTGCCTCCATAAAAACGCAGCCGCCGCGTTCGGGTTCGAACCCGGGAACTCCGGACCAGTAGCCGAGCGCCTTAACCACTGAGCCACCGCGGCGGGTTCAGCATTTCCAGCCTTCAGCGTGGCGGTGCCGTGGCCCATGGCGGCGCCGTTGGTCACGTGGTGCGGAGCAGGTGCTGCTGCCGGCGGCGGGGCGCGCAACAGCTGTGCGTATTTTAAGAGGTTAGAAGTAACCAAGCGAAGGTTATCTGATTGGTGGCTAAAAGCAAGACAGGAGTAAAATTTCACAAGACATGGCTAGGTGGCTTGAGCCACCGCCCGATGTAAAGGGTTCAGCCGTATCCATCCATCCATCCATCCATCCATCCATCCATCCTATGCGCCGTGTCAAGTGGGACGAAGATGAAGGAACGCCCAGCGTTAAAAAAGGGACTGTTTACAAGGCACTTCTTTGTTTTTTACGAACGACTGCCTTGATTGACAGATTGTGACTGTTTCCCGTTCCTTCTCTTCCCTTTTTACCCCCCCCCCCCCCCCTCATTCCCTTCCCCAGTGCAGAGTAGCCAACCGGAAACCTTTCTGGTTAACATCCCTGCCTCGCCTATCCATCCAATACGCAATTTACGGCAATGTGGCTTTGGCGGTTCCGAAACACGCCGGGTAGGCTGCTACGGTTCTCACCGCCAGTGCTTTGACTGGCTAGTCTTGCATGGTGGGGCAAGCAGCCCACGCTACAGCAGGAAATAGGCGAGACAAGACACTTCGCTGCACGTGCTGAATCTCGCTCGCGTTTGTTCTGTCGTCCTAAGCCTGACCATAAAGTAGCTCCACGTTTGCAGGGTGTGGACGCAGTAGCTGACAAATGCGCCCGCTCTAGGGTTGTGGTAATGCGCTGACACAATGGACAGCTGCCGGAGGTAGCCTGACCCTTGCATTCTTTGAGAGCACGAATGAGCTGGCTACGTCTAAAAGTAAGCGAAGGAAAGGTTTGCAGAAAGCCGGTTGCAGTGTGCCCAGGGAGGTATGCACTACACGTGTCGAAGGGCCGTTATCGCAGTCCACGTGCTGTAGGAGCCGTCCTCGAGGTGTCGATATCTGTATTATCACTAGAATAAAAAGTTTCCTCCATGCCGCAGTGCGACTTGCAGGCTCGCAAAAAGGCGCCCCCGCTGCGCCTCTACGACGCTGCGCTGAGTATTGCAATTCGATGTGGTGAATCTGCTCCAGAAATCTTCAAGAACAGGACAGTCTTACTTTTCCCTTCTTCATATTGTCACGATGTGGTGACTGCAGTCCGAAGGGCAGAAAGGCTACGAAAATGGCGTCTAAACAGAACTCTCGATTTGTGTTGACTTGCGCCCACAATGGACTGAATCACTCGGCGGCGGCGTACACGAACAAGCGTGCTCGGCAGTCGTCGAATAGAATCCCCGCCGCTGTCGGCCGTGCTCAATTTAAAGCTGACAGCGAACTTACGAGATAAATCGTGCAAAATTACTAGACCATTCTGAAACAACGTAGGATCAACTCTGCCAGGCTGCGATAAACCGAGATAAATCTGGTCGCGTCTTTCATCGCTAGCAAAGCGGTAAAGCGGAGTGCCGGCAGCTCCGAAGAATGAACAAACACTGCAAAGGTTCGCGGCAATATGCACGTCATGTATTTACGGCTCTTCGAATGCTGCGATTGCCTGGGCTGTTTCGTAAATAGTACGTCACACACACACGCTTGAGTAACAAGTCATGATGGGCGCAAACAGTAGGAAGTGGGCCAACGGTTGTCTAAATTTTGCCTTGTGGCTGCGAATGTAGGCTGCTCGTTGTGCATATTGCAATGTCGCCAGCGTACGCTGCACGACATATCCTGTCCGCTTGCGCCACGTTATAATGGACGGCACAATACTGTGCTCTTGCAAAGGGCAGCGCGGATCTTACGGCCGTCCGTCAGTGATGCCCTGTGCAAGAGAAACGGCCACTGGCGTTGAACCTTGATTTTTGCCTAGGGCGACGCCTTGATCCAGCTGTTCGTAACCTTCGAATAGCGGTAACCATAAATTATGACTTCGTGTTCGTTGACAGTGGCCAATACGAGTTGATCTCGCGTGGGCACCATGTCTATCCGCCTTTCAAGAAGGCTAGCACATCGATGATTTCAAGGAAAGTGAAGTTAATCGTAAAGCTGAACATACCCTTATCTGTGGCGCCCTCAAAGAGGTGAAGTGTATGGTGTTATCATTTGTGAAGAGCAGGCGCCAAGCCTTTACGATATGGGTTTCCCACTGTACCAAGAGCTGACAAGTCACGTCAGGCAAATATGACCTGGAAAGATGTTGCACACGGCTCCAAGCCCCTTCCTTATCGGTCACGTGACCGCGAGAGAATATTCGTCGGCTTTTTGTTTAGTTTGTTTTCGAAGCAGACACAAGCAAGCTATGCGATGTTCCAGGAGAGGCTCGGAGATATTCACCTTTGCAGTAATTAGAGCGTTTCTCAGTGTGGCTGATGGCTGTCGCTCGGCGGAGGCTGGTTTAAGGCTTCGGAGGGTCAGCGATGTGAAGCACATGATCTCCTGTGGCATCATTGCACGCAGGGAGGTGTTTTTTTTTTTTTACTGCTTGCGGGTTTGAGAACAGAGCGTTAGTTTAGCTCAGATTGGGAAGTTTCTAGCAGCATGTTTTTTTTTTTTAGTTGCGAAGTTACTTAAGAAAAAATTCCCGGTTCCTTGCCATATCCTGCATAGGAATAATGGAGGCAACCAAGGGCCAGCACACTCTGCTGCACACAGGCGTGCAAACTTCACTGCCAGAACTCACGCTCCACCACAATTAAGAAATTACAGAGAATGTTTACTACATTCGAATCGGAGCGAAGGCACGGATTTGTGCTTCGTAGAAGACGACGGTGAGCAGGCTGCGCCGCGGCACGGAGCAGATGGACGTTGATGAAGACGACGCTCTTCAATGCCCAGCGCGAGAGTGTGATGCAGTTTAACACGAGGCGTGGGATGGCTGTACGACACTGCGATGAAGATGTGCGGTCTGCCTGAGACTATTTCAAAGAAAACGTATTTAAGCTGCTTGAAGTGTACAAGGAGCTATGTTTTGGAGATGAAGTTATCTATTGAGATGGGAGAGTTGTGTTCCTTGAAACAGTTTTTATTTCTCACGTGAGGGAAACACATGTCCACTTTTGATATTTGAGAATGCAGAGCAGAACAAGTGTTTGTGATCTGTTGTAAACTGTCAAAACAGACAATAAAGACGGAAAAAATGCGGTGGTAGCCTAGTGGCAGTGTTGTAGGCGTTGCCGAAAAAAAGTAACTAAATACTTTATTCGTTACGTTAACAAAAAAGGAACGCGTTACCGCCCTACGTTACCTACAGAAAAAGGTAACGCGTTATCGTTATCGTTACCGAAAAAAAGTACCGCACGTTACTTTTCCGTTACTTCATAGATATAAATTTTAAGTTTTCGTCACCTTAAGAACTTACGATAACAAATTTATAAAGCTCATTTTTTTAAGCGAAATTTATTGCCCCAGGGCATCAATGATGGGTGAATGTGTGATGAATGATGTAGTAGAGATTAAATGAATGGAAAAAGGTTAGCTGATTTGATGAAGTCCAGTAGAGAACGATGGTACGGTCCCTGCTTCCAGGCAATGTATGAAGCAGGGTTGCTTGGTGAAAGACCTGCTACCATCAGGTGCCGGATCCTTGTAGGCTTGAGAGCTGGGCAGTCCCACAGTAAGTGATGAATGTCGGCCTCAATGTCCTCGTGTTTACATATCGGACACCCTGGCTGAGGAAACAATTCTCGGTACTGAGGCCACTTCCGAGTGATGGCTGGAATGAGGGCGACCCCGACCCGGATCCTCCTAAGCGCAACCTCCTCTGCACGGGTAAGACCTCGGGAGAGTGTTACCGCACACGGAGCGATGAGAGCACGTGTGGGGCGCCGGAGGAGTTCCTTTCTTGATGAAAGGAGGGTAAAATTGTCCAAATGAAGGAGCCGAGGCGGTGACGAGTTTGTATTCGCAAGGCGGGTCGCTAAATCTGCCTGGCTTTGATAGGTCGGCAGATCCCGTGGGACCCACTCAATACGTACTGGCTGCGGGATGCGTGCCGCGAGCCGGTGGACGTCCTGACATATCGTTGGACAGCGGCTAACACGTCGTAGCAACCGGACAACTTGAAGGGCGTCAGTGCGGATGACAACGCGGGCCGCAGGGAGCATAGTTATGTCGGCCACGAAGCAGAGTTCTTCTTGAACTGCAACGAGCTCAGCACAAAAGGACGAAGGGGGTTCCGTAAGCTGAAACCAAGAGGTTTGATGCAGGGCAGGTCTGCACGGGCAGTAGATAGCTGTTGTTGCTTTGCAGTCTTGTATGCTTGCGTCTACGTAGACAACAATGGATGCTTCAGGCAGGCAAGCATCTTGTTCCTCAAATTTCTGGCGAAGCAACGATGCCGAATGAACAGATGTTGGCCGGCGATTATCTGTTGGCTTGTGATCGCCGAGCTGTACAAACTTCCATGGAGGAAGAACTGGCGTTGTCGGCTGGAGAATGGAGTGTGACGCTGCATAAGTCCTCAGTGCATGCGTGGAGTGCGAAGGACTGGCCTTAAGGCTGCGCGCTTCACGGCGCTGCTGCACCAGCTCATCAATGGTATTGAGCTGCGCATTATCTTGTAAAGCTATGACCGGTGTGATGCGTGGAAAGCACGTAATGGTCCTCATAGCCTCTCGGTTCACGGCTTCAAGGCGATCCCATTGGGCTCTTGTAAGATGTTGAAACTGGGCTTGATAAACAATACGTGGCTGCAGAACTGCCCTCACCAATTGCCGTGCAACGAACGAGCCTGCGCCACCAGTTTTAGGGGCATTTCTTCTAATCAAACCCAAAGTCTGAATAGCTTGCCTTTTTGCCCGAGAGAGCCATGCAGTCGCTGATCCTGATTGGTGAATCATTAAGCCAAGGATTTTTACACTCGGACTTTCCTGTAGCGGGGTGCCTGATAGGCAAAGACTGATTGGACTTGCAGCAAGTTCACGGCGTCCCCAGCGGTTGGCGACTGACGTGTATGTTGTTTATGCACGGATAGCTGAAGTCCGATGGATGATGCGTAATTACAGGTAACATCCAAGGCAGATTGAAGGGCAGCCTCCTGAGTACGGAGATCTTGGTGACTACTCCACACCGTGATGTCGTCAGCGTACTGAAGGACTTTTATGTCAGCTCACATTTCACATATAACATCTAGCCCAAACAACGATTTTACGCGATATCCTGATTTAACGAAAATAGTTTGCACAAATGTGCAGGAGCTTAGCAGTGTTATAGTGGCGTAAAGTTGCCTGTAGAGTTACAAGTGTTGGATTCTAACTCTGTGGCACATGGTGAAGCCATCTTCTGAATGTGGCATTAAACACAAAATGACACTCCATCATCAATTATAACTTCGCAAAGAAAACATCGCTGAACTCTCATCAAATTTAGAGTAATTCTGAAAAATGTGATGTTCCAAAATGCTCGGCATGCTTCCATTCTGTAGAGTCGTGTGTGTGAGAGGTTTGGGAAGGGGAGGTAGGTGAAGGCAAGTGTGTGAATGCGTGTTCGTGCACGTGTTTCGTGCTTTATGGCTATTGCCTTTTTTTAGTTGTTTGCGTTGTCAAGGGCAGCTGTAACTAGTAACGTGACACCTCCCGTTACCGAAAAATGTTAACGTACGTTACCCGTTACAGTTCCGAATTGGTAACGAGTACGTTACTAAGTTACCGAAAAAAGTAACGCATTACCGACAACACTGCCTAGTGGTCCCGCTGAGCGGCCCTTAAAGGAGAACTGTTCGCTCAGCTGCGGGTTCGACTTCCGGTCATGGATATTGATTCAATTTCTTTTTCTCTTTTTCATGGTTCGACCTCTAACTCAGCTGAAGGCGAAAACTAGGCACACGACGATCGAAGCACGAGGTCTCGTAGTGCATCTCTCGGTTCAAAATCTGTTACCGCACAACACACATAATAGGCTCATCATCACTGAGGTGTTTTGAAAACTTTCAGTCAACACTAGGAAGGTTCTTTTCTGACTCCAATACTCGTGGTTGCTCTGAGTCAGCGTTATACCAGGCGCTTCAGGGAAGCTGGCCACTAATTTAAAAAAAAGGTGTTTTTGGCTAAAGAGAACCTTTTTGCTGCATAGTAATGCCAGTGCTAGCAGGCATAAAAAAAAGGCGAATCATGTTACCAAATAAATTGACACACAAACTTTAATACGAAATTTATAACGATGAGCCATAGGCACCTGATAGTGATTATATATTTGGAGTCAGCCAATAATAGCCATAACAGTTTTGATAATTCTGAGAACGCGCTTACACTCGCCGCTGTGGCTCGACTAATTTGGGCCATTTGATGCGCCATTCGAAAAGGCGCGCTAGTGGGAGGGCCCAGAGCGTCTTAAGTCAAATCGCGACACTCCGTGACGCACGTGCAACGTGACACTTTCTGCTCCGCCCGCTGTGGAGCAGTGAAGTGGCGAAGAGCTGGGAGAACTTGTAATTTTCTCACGCATTACGTAGAGAAGATATGAGTGTTTATTGGGTTCATACCCGAGCTCACCAGCGGCATGTATATGGAAGAAGTGCTTCCTGATTTTCGCTAGGTAAGGCGTGACAAGAGTTTGATCGCAGAAGCGCGCTCAGTAATACTGTTATGGCCGGGACTGTACATTTCGCTTTTACATTGATCTCCTTCCCATTGAGTCTGAATTTTATTTCAGCATCGCTTTTTTGTTCCGGTGCAAGCGTGGGCTTCTAGTGGAAGGAGACTGCTGAAGGCAGAGGTGAGTGGAAAGTGGACCATCTGGAGGCTGGGTGGCGGGTGGCACTTCTGGAGGGCGGTGGTGGGAAGCGGGTGTAGTAGTGTGGAGGTGAGTGTTTGAATGGTGGGTCCTCTCAGACTTTCGCTGAGGCCTCAGTTTCGGTTTCACACTGCCAACACCGTTGGGTGGAGGGTGGAGGTGGGTTTGTGGTTGACGCGGCTGGAGGGCGGAGACTTCACTCGCCGAGGATTCAAACAGCGAAGCCGATTTAGGGAATGACTGCTAACGCAGTAAGATAAGTGGGATATATTTTTAATGCGTTCGAATTGCTACCATCACTAGCTCAAAATCTGACCTTAAGGTGTTGCGGGATGCATCCACCCTCAAGAAGGCCTCCACCTACTGTCCGCATCCACCTCCACCATCTAGAAAGCCTCCACCCACTACCCATTCTTCTTAACCATCCAGAAGCCGCCACCAACCAACCTACCTCGACCCTACCGAAGCCTCAACCACGACCAGCATATACCTTACATCCTCCAGAAAGCCCTTCCCATCACCCATCCACTGACTGCCTACCTCTAGACACCCTCACCCGCGTTAAGCACACGTAGCACTGGGACGTAAACGCGACACAATTTAAAGCCGCAGCGGAAAAGCAATTACTGTGTCAGCGAAAAGTACAACCAATACTTCTAACGTAGTTTTGTCGCATCACCTGTGCATTTGTTCGAACGTGGACGAGGGCTTACCTGCGCAACTGTCTCGCAGGTCTCCGAACTATCCTTGACGGACCGGGTATCGACTGTGCCCAGCTGTGCAACCTGGCCTAAACTGCCCGCAGCTAACTTAATCCTAGCGAGGTTTTAACGCGACAGCGTTAAGGGCTCCGTGTCGCAGAAAAGCCGGTGTCGTCGGCGTCGGTGGCGTTGGCCGTGAGCGAAAAATGTCGCAATATGTGTCACATCGCGGTGGACACCTGAACCATGTCGTAAGGGAAGGGATTATCCTTCTCTTACGGCGCGGTACGGGTGTCCAGCGAGAACTGTGAGACAGGAGTCATTTCCCTTCCTTAAAACCAATTTTCATTTCATTTTCCTTCTCTTACGGCCCGGTTCGGGTGTCCGTCGAGATATGTGAGACAGGCGTCCTTTCCTTAAATTGTCCAACGGGCCACGCGTTGAGCCTAGCGGGCGATGGCGTTCCGTGGACTCCTGGCAACGCTGCAACACGCTGTCGCGTCTCATTCTTAAAGACGAAGCTTAAGCGTCCTACAAATTTTTTGTCTGGATGACAGACTGTCTGCGCCGTATTAGACGCATCTGTATGTAGCACCTGGCCACAGCAAACTTAGCCGAGCCCAGATGTTTGCTCAGCTAGATACACGGAAGTGTTCATTGTTTGCGTACAACGCTAAGAAAGCAATGTCGAACTTTTACTTGTTCAGTTGTCTTCTTGGGTGGTGGCGCGCAACGTTATATGCGTAGAAAGTACACACCCGATGTTTCAAATAAAAGTTGCGTTTGTAGTTTGTGCAAGACACGATGCGTTTGCATGTCACGAAAACTGCTTTCTTCGTTACCGCAGCTGAGTTTGACACTGAGAGCTGTGGCTTCATCAAAAAACGGCTTCGTTTCTCCGTTTTATCAAAGGTGTCGGTTCGATGGAACGAGTTAGGGCTACAATATGAGTGGCTGAGCAGTTGTCATATACCGCGTGGCTTTGAAGTGGGTAGCAACACGGGGTGTAAGCGGCTTGTCTCGCAAGAGTTCGCGGTTGCGCTCCCGATAAGAGCAGAGTGCGGCTGCGGTAAATATGGCGGTCGGGCGATTTGCCACGAACCACCAATAGGGCTAAAATGTTTTCCGCCAGCAGCGGCTGTATTTCATTACTGGTGGTATTCGCGTGGGTTAAAATTAGAAAAAAAAGCAACTTTTTGGACAGCAAAAACAATCACTTCATAAAAAACTAGCATATATCAACGTTTTTAAAGCCGTAGTCAATGGTATTACTTGACAGAGAGGAACAACGTGGACACAGGACGACAAAAGTGCTGATTAACAATTACGCCTGTGCCGTTCATCTCCATCGTCCTGCGTCCGGGCTGTTCCTTACTATCATTTCGAACCAAGTAGCACATAGCAGTGTCCTTGTGAACTAACGAGTGGCTATTCACAGTACGAAGAATGTGGAAAAGTACGCCATCACTATGGAGCGCGGCCAACTGCCAGGTTAAGCGTTGTATCTCTTGTACCATACAGAGCACAAAATTATCTCTCATTAAATTCGTACACGGTCCCCAAATTATTGAAGCGAAAAGCTTCACTATGCTAGGCAAATCAGTCATCATATAGGTCGGAGAATGACCTTGAACGACCTTCAACTCAACCACGTTTAACCCTTACCCCTTCGTTACGGCGCGGTTCGGGTGTCCACCGATATATGTGAGGAAGTTACGGCGCCATTTCCTTTCCTCAACACAAATTTTCAAAACCAGTCACCCGCCGCGGTGGCTCAGTCGTTACGGCGCTCGGCTACTGATCCGGAGTACCCGGGTTGGAACCCGACCGCGGCGGCTGCGTTTCGATGGAGGCGAAACGCAAATGCGCCCGTGTGCTGTGCGGTGTCTGTGCATGTTAAAGGTCCCCAGGTGGTCGAAATTATTCATTCCGGAGCACTCCACTATAGGATCTCTTTCTGCTTTTCTTTTTTCAGTCTCTTTATCCCTTCCCTTACGGCGCGGCTCAGGTGTCGGCCGAGATGTGAGACAGATACTGAGCCATTTCCTTTTTTTAAAACCAGTCCAATTTTCTTCGAATCAAAAGAAAAACGCATAACTGGCCCCCTGGGACAGTAGACACCTTCAGTCGCGCTTTAAGCTACGTGGTGGTAGTGATAGATGTGCCCTGCATGCGTTGGCATTCACAACGTTCGGCGTTCTTTATGTTCATTGGCGTTGGCGTTGACAGCGTTCTATACCGATGATTTCGAGGAAAGGAAGGGGCATAACTGGCTCCCTGGGGCAGTGGACGCCTCAATCGCGCTTTGAGGTGCGTGGAGGTGATGTTAGAGAGAGAGAGAGAGAGAGACAGATGTGGGCTGTATGAATTAGCACAGACAACGTTGTGGCAGACACACGGCACTGCAGCAATAGGCCGCAGCGTTCATTGGGTGACCAACCTCTCGCGATCAACCAGTAATTAGCTGCGACCTGACAGGATGGGAGGGTGGGCGCACTGCCTGTCCAGTGTGCGGAACGCACTCAACGTTACAGACGCCAAGCCGCGTCTATAGTTGCGCGATACACCACAGCTTCCGCTCTCTAACCAGGTTTAGCAGTAGTTGAACCGCAGCTAATTTTGAAGCGAAAAGCTTCACTACGCTAGTCAACACCGCGCTTCGCGCGAGCCGGCGTATGTCGGAGCATGAGTGACGTCACGTACGGCGCAGTTTCTCTCTCTCTCGCTCCCTAGTCACTAGTGCGTATGCGCCACTGGTAGCACCGAGCCACAGGTGTCCCGCCGCTGCGCAGCGCCGCGCCTTTCCTCAAAATCCAACTTTCGGTTTTAAGTTTTCTCTTTCCTCTTTCTCTCCCTCCTTTATTCCTTCCTTTACGGCGCGGTTGGGGTGTCCACCGAGATATGTGAGACGGTTACTTGGCCATTTCCTTTCCTCAAAAGCCAAGCAAAACAAGTGAGCCAACGGCGTTCATAGAGTTCATTGGCGTTGACAACTTTGCAAAGACCGTTCATTTTCAGGGAAGGAAAGGCGCAGAACCGGCCTCGTGAACCACTGGAGACCTCAATCTCGCTTTCGCTTGCTATATCGTGGATTAGCTGGGCTAATACACATTAATTTCTAAGTGAAATTTAACCACGTGCCAAAACTTCCAAGTCGCGAGTCGGTTCTGCCTGCTTTGGTTTCTGTATCTCCACAGAAGGTGCAGAACTTACCGCAATAAGGCCAATCCTAGCAACTAACGGCTATTAGCAAGCCCCCTCCTGCCCATTTTTAATCACATTTCAGAAGAATAAGGCCTCAGTGATTTTAAGCACACTTCGCAGCTGCGTCTGTTTGAAGAACCATAATTCGGAGAACGACGAAGAGATTAATTCTGCACCAACACATAAGCTTTTTTAGTGAAGGTGAACTCTTGGTTAGCCTCGATTGATTATATGGTTTCTTATTTTAAGACGTTCAATATTATGGAGAAGTGCGCAGATCGCGTAGTCCGCACGAAACCTTTGAAACAGTTGGAGACGGAACTCTGGCAACCCCTGCGCGGCAGCCGTCCGATATCATGGCAATAAGCCAAAAGTCAAAACCAATATCATGGGATAAAACCTTTTTCAGCTGTGCAACTGATTTTTAAATATGGTGCAAATTTCTTTACCTGATATTTCCACTGCACACGCGCAAATCGCAAGAAGCACTTCTAAGAGACCTGCAGCGTTATTTTCCGGACGTACTGCCGCGGGAGGCCCGTGAGCGTGAACCCGTCAAGCAGGTCATGGTCTGTTCGCTAATGTGATTCGTTCGCGCCTGAAATGCCCCGCCGCGGTGGCTCAGTGGTTAGGGCGCTCGACTACTGATCCGGAGTTCCCGGGTTTGAACCCGACCGCGGCGGCTGCGTTTTTATGGAGGAAAAACGCTAAGGCGCCCGTGTGCTCTGCGATGTCAGTGCACGTTAAAGATCCCCAGGTGGTCGAAATTATTCCGGAGCCCTCCACTACGGCACCTCTTCTTCCTTTCTTCTTTCACTCCCTCCTTTATCCCTTCCCTTGCGGCGCGGTTCAGGTGTCCAAAGATATATGAGACAGATACTGCGCCATTTCCTTTCCCCAAAAAACCAATTATTATTATTATTATTATTATTCGCGCCTGAAAGCGAAAATCCAATCCTGTGGCCCGCTATGGCATGTCAACTTTAAGCACGCCATGATGAGCCTATATTTGCAACAAAACAACTAAATAATGCCTACAGCAACGTTCACTCAAAATTGCGCGTTTCAGTGCTGTCACACGCAATACCATACATTAGCATATACATTAGCATCGGTTGATAATAAAACTCATTTCACTTTGAGTGCACGTTGCTGTAAACTTTTCTTCAGCATTTACCGGTGTTACCATGAATATTTTTATTGTGCAACGCACACTGGACAAGCGTTCAAAACGTTCTATCTTGGACTATATCACATATTGCTGTAAAGATCGGCACGGAGAGCATTATAGGCCAGTTTATTCACTCCTCCAGACAGCCCTGAGTTGAGTGGATATTTTAGTTAACTATGCGCGCACTCTACTGAGCAACAAACCGAATCAGAGAAACCTTATGAGCGCCGCGACAAAACCCGCGTCTCCGCAGGAACATCTGAAATCCGAACCACGCGCACACATCACTCAAGCACAGCGACACTGGAACCATTCCCATTTACATAGATGAAACCAAGCGCAAAACAGGCAATTTTTCTGCGATCAAGTGACAATATATCGAGAAACGTGCAGTGAAGTCAGCAAAGCAGGGTGCCTAATTTCTTGTGATGCTGCACTACTAATCCACCGTCGTGACCGAGCCTGCGAGAGCTTCAAATTTTACAAGGCAGTTGTCCGCCACAGGGAGAGTGAGGATCACGTTCAATTTTTTTTTTAGAGTGGACATGGGTAGTTCCAAAGCTATTATTCGCAGCACATGCTGTTCATCCAGGTGGCAGCGGAATAACCAACTTCGTTCATTGTTAAGTTTAAATGCGTTGGCTCGTTTCAGCGCAAACCTAAAGCCATAGTAAGGAAACAAAATTATTTCGTAACGTACCGGTAAGCTGACCCTTCGAATGCATTTTGGCAAGCAGCGTAGAGCATGGATTGTACGCCGTCACCGTCCTTTTTGTCTTTCACGCTCGCGCAGCAGTATGTATAGTGCAGTGCTGAGTGTTTTCTAACCGTCCACGGTGCATTGCAGGAAGTAAGCTGCGGCACCTAGCGGAATATAGAATCTTTCTGAGAACGGGTAAGTGCACATTTAACACCGCAGGTTATCGTTGCTTCTGTATTGTGTTGATTTGCGACTGTTTTCTTCACAGTTCATGTACAAAGAACATTGCTTCACTGTAATGCACAAATGCCATGTTCTAGAAAAAAAAAAAGATTCTGTGGGGCACTAGAATAGAGCACTGCTTTACGACGCAAAAGATAGCAGTTGAAAAAATTTGGTTTTGGGGGAAAGGAAATGGCGCAGTATCTGCCTCATCTCGGCGGACATCTGAACCGCGCCGTAAGGGAAGAGATAAAGGATGGACTGAAAGAAGATAGGAAGAAAGAGGTGCCGTAGTGGAGGCATTCAGAAAATTATTTCGACCACCTGGGGATCTTTAACGTGCACTGACATCGCACAGCACACGGGCGCCTTTGCGTTTCGCCTCCATCGAAACGCGGCCGCCGCGGTCGGGTTCGAACCCGGGTACGCCGGATCAGTAGCCGAGCGTTCGAATCCTATTTTTACTTGAACACCTTTGATCCTTTCTTTTTTTATAAGTATTTATACAAAGCAAACCATTTCTCATGTTTTCCTGGAGGTGAGTTGTCTTTTAGGTCGCACTCTGAGATGCTTTTGATTTTTATTTTTTATTGGTTTTGGGGGAAAGGAAATGGCGCAGTATCTGTCTCATATATCGGCGGACACCTGAACCGCGCCGTAGGGGAACGGATAAAGGAGGGAGTGAAAGAAGAAAGGAAGAAGGAGGTGACGTAATGGAGGGCTCCGGAATAATTTCGACCAGCTGGGGATCTTTAACGTGCACTGACATCGCACAGCACACGGGCGCCTTAGCGTTTTTCCTCCATAAAAACGCAGCCGCCGCGGTCGGGTTCGAACCCGGGAACTCCGGATCAGTAGTCGAGCGCCCTAACCACTGAGCCACCTCGGCGTGTTATGCTTTTGATAGAAAATCGCGTTTAATGCACTCAGTACAAACCAATATTAATTCTTTGCTTGAACAAGCAATTACTGCGCCCCCAAAATAATTTACGATTTACCGTCGCGGTTTGTGCTACCTTGTATACTGGTTGCACTATGAGGGGCTTTGGAGCAAAGATTGCCGTTTAGACAACTTTCAGAGAAGACAGGGGGCAACACCAGGAGTTGGGGCTCTGTATCGTTGATGGAATGGACATACGCCGCAGGGTTGGCGAACATAGTTTTCACGGCGGATGCAGCGCAAGCAGAGTTACTTTTTTTTTTAACCAGACCTTTGCGACAAATGACGACGGGCCAAAACTTACTGACTGCTACCTGTGAAAAACAGCCTGTGAAAAACAAGTAAGGTTAGAAAGCTAAGAGCGTGGTATATCTGTTCAAAAGATGACATGGGCTCGGATTACGCGAAAAAAAAAATGGTGCAAATAGCAATCAACGAAAAAGAGGAACGTCCTCTCGAAGCGCTGCGCGTAATGAGCCCTTAGAGAGAAAAACAGGCACGGAAGTACGCCCGGATAGAAGCTTGGAAATGAAAGCGGAGTTTAAAGGCGCAGCGGGAGCTGTTTCTGGGAGGGCATACGCAGGGGATACACGCGTGTCTGATGATGATGACGATTATGCTCGGGGCTTGCACAAAGTCTGGTGCTGGCCCCGCAAAATAATTGAGGCAAAATAAGCGAGCGAGTAGACAGAAGCCGCTTCCATGCCCTTAACTTGGAGAGAACTAGCCCCCCCCCCTCACCCCCCCACCCCCGACTGGCATACTTACTACCTTCACTATGCACTACCGTCGGCGCTCAAAGTTAAGCCACTTGTCGGACTTCCCTTGCATGTTCACCGCCTCATGGCTAGCATTGCCCGAGGCACTGGAGGTCGCCTCGTGTGAACGCAGAGTTGACCCACCTCCAAAAACTTGGCAGTTGGCCAGCCCCAAAATTTGCTACTTGACCCACCCCTCAAAATTTGGCTGTTTGCCCGCCCCAAAATTTGGCAGTGGGTTCATCTCAATATTTGGCACTAGGCCTACCCATGAAATTTCCGAATTCGCCCACCTGACATGGGTTAAGCTGCCGTAGTGAGTGGATTTGCAGTCTACGCGCGAAAATGTGGCGTCATGTGAAATGGGCGGGAAAATGTTGTTTCAACCGGTTTTGGCGGGAAAGGGTGGCGTGATACGAAAATGGGGAGAAATTCTGGTTTCAAACGGTTATTGGCTGTAAAGGGTGGTATGTGTGTGGCGGTGGAGCGCCGAGCGTCCGTCTGCCATGAGCTCACTGATAGTGAGGCCGCATGTCGATGTCTTTCTGAAGTGGTTCTTTTTGTTTCTGTCTACATAAAATAGTGGTTCCACAGGGTACACAACTTAATCGCAGGAATGACATTGCAATTACAACGTAGAGGGCAAAACCAACCACCTGAATGATGTCGCATTTCCTTCATTAAGCAATCGTTAAGAAAGCCCCAATCTTTTGTTATCAACGACGGAAGTTACAAAAAAAATGTCGTGAAAAGACGAAATAACACGAATAATGGAGACTAACCTTGCTCCTGACCGTCAGCTTAAATGACGAAAGAAAATGTGCGCCTATTTTGCGGCTGAGTCACCAGCGTGGTGGTCTGAAAGCCTACTGGTGACTCCAGCACGATCCTTGACTGAGCCAGCAGGGATTGCATTTCCATGCTTTGTTAACTGCTTTTTCTTGTGACTCGAAGGCCATGCGAGAGACGACGAGAAATTTCTGGATGCGCAACAACACACGGGACTCACCGGGAACTAACGCGTGAGTTACAACTGACACTATGACTTTGGTTTGAAAAATATTTTGGGAAATGCGTTGTGATGATTTTATATTTTTTCTGGCGCAGAAAAAAACTATTGACATTCTTACAGTCTATACAATACGTCATATCTAAGGGTATTACAGGAATAAAGGGTCACTGAGGACACCTTCATACATTTTTTTTTTCTTAGCAAAAATCGATTGTTTGGGCCTTTGTCGCTATGCCAATGTTTCTGCGGTTGCAAAAGACACATTTATTAACGAGAAAAAATAATTTAAGAGGGTAACACGTTTCTCAGCCACTTCGTTGAGCTTCAATCCAGCCTTGGGCTTAGTGACACAACACCAGACCGCTGTGGGTTGCATTTTGGCGATTACAGTCAACTGCGAACAACTAGAACTATAGAGCTACTAAGTGCAGCCCAAAGACATTTTGTACCCTTAACTAAATATGCACGTTCCAGAAATTTGCCAAATGTACTTGTTTTTTGACAATCCGGTGGTCATTTTTGCTCTCTTTTAGAGTGCCGGTTTGAAATACCTATCCACTCGAGCCAAAAACCGCATAAAAATTCCTTATAAACGCTTCAGAAGCCGCACTGTGTTGTGCGTTTCTTAGCGTTTCCTTAGCAGTTTTTTCAAAAAACTTGACGCAAGCAGTCAAGTCGAATAAAAGTATTGCTCTATGCACTACATTTTTTCCCCACTACACTCGTACCAACAATTATTGCTATTAACAACTTATACAAATAAAACTAAAATACAATTTTATTTCTAATGAGCTAAAACTTGTTTTTCTTTCATAAGCGGAAGGGCTACAGCGATCGCGCAAATACTGTGAAAAATGGCCAGAGGCCGCGAAAACGTGGGACCCGCGCCTTAAAGCGATGCAGATGTGGTAAATACGGCGCCTAGTATAGCCACAATTTTGCAAAGAGTCAGCTGCCAGAACAATGGCCACGATGGCCTCCAAGTGATGCATTACATGAGGAGCAGGATACTTTCTTGAGTACTCGGACGTCCAAAAACGAAAAAAGGTAATTAAACACAAAGGGTAACATATGCCACATTCAGATAAGCTAATTATAGTGAGTAACATCAGGAGCAAATTTAATAGATACACACAGCTGCAGGATATTGAGTAAAAAGAACAGAACCAACCCGCAGAAGCAAAAAGTTGACAGACGATAACGATAGCCGGTAACGTGAAATTTGAGCGCAGCTTTGCACAGCTGGCAGGTGGCCTGGTATACGCTGCTAGTCACTCTCCGGGATATTCCCGTGACATCCAGGTGGCGTTTCGCTCTGCAACTTGGACAAGCGGCTATACCGACAACGCCGAGAACGATGGACCACAGGAACGGGCGGCTAAGATCTGCGCTCTAAAAGTGTGTAAAATGCATCAAAAGCTCTCTGAAGAAAAACCGAAGATTCAAATGACGAAACATGTAAAATGAATCAGACAAAAAACTGATTAGAACCAAAAATTGCACACACGTTAAATAGCGGCCAGCGGCTGGAATATCGCCTAACATTGGGAACAATGTCGAGCGGGAAAACACGGATTACTTATATAATGAACACTGTACCACAGCGGCCCAGCGACTTGGGAGCGTCTTTTCGTCATTACCAATTTATCTTTTCACCGTTCTAGTGCTGTGCTACGGCAGAAATACATTAAACGCATTGGCTACAAGTGAAAGAACGTTTCTTCTCCGCTACATAGGCCACGTTCACAATTAACAAATCGGGAATAGTAATTCACATCTAGTCTGGAATGATAATTCCTGATAAGATAATTCCTGATAATGCCGTTAATTCCGAGTGATAATGTGGCAAAGTATTACGGCGACGATTCGTTAGCGGAAAAGCGGAACGTTTTTGTTTTGTTTTCTCAGTTTAGTCGCACTTGTGAGAAAAGTAATTCGCGTAGGCGAATATGAATTCACATTTATGTACGTCTTATACATCTTGTATGAGGTCGTTGCAGTGCGGGCCCCAAATGACCGCTTCATACTCGAACTTTCGAGGATGAGCGCAGTGGGTATGCTATTATCTGCAGTATCGGCTTGGGAGCGAATTTTAGTGCGCACTGTAAACACGCATGGAATTACCTCGCGCTGCAAATGACCAAACACAGGTTTGCTGGAATGACATCTCATTATCAGCTTAGTACGTCACCTATTGGAATGCGCTCTAATTTCTCGCCTATAGTGCTGAGCAGCGGGACATCATAGTTGCCATTACTATGGGAGCGAGCTGAAGATTATAAGCCTTTTTTTTTTTTTTAGAAGACTGCCGTGACTGAATGGTGATGTCATTTCTATGAGGTCTGCATTAGAGCAAACAACTACAAAAAGTCAGTCTGGCAAATACCAGCACAGCTAAATGAATGAGATCCTCATGGTTGTAATTCGCATCGCACAAGCGGAACACCTGCTGCTGCGAACGCATTCCGGATAGCCGCGGAGAGCTTATCTGCGCTACAACTGTTCCCGAGTGTCGCGGCCGCGGGCGGACTTGACGCAATCCTCAGCTTGTGAAGCATGCTGCACCTTATTTGTTGTAACTAAAGCTGCTGCCGTTGTGACGTCGCGTTGCTCTTTTTTTTCCAGATTTTTTTTTTGTCGCAGAGTGCAGCAAACGAAGGCCTTCGCAGAAGACGTCGGATGAGAGAACTCGCTTTAGAATACGCGATGCTGCAAAAAGTCAAAAAGGAGAACGGAGCCGTATGCCAGCAGCACGGCAGTCGCACGTTTAGCCGGTCGGCGGGGACAAAAACGCCTCATTACAAGACGAGAAATAAAAGCGCAATAATGATCCGGGATGTCAAAAAAAATCTGTCAACGGGTGCATAACAATCGTGTGTGACGTGCAGACGTCAGTGGCATTTGTATAAAAATAAGCGTTACCGAAGCTTCGAAGTCTTGGAACATCAACATTGTTCCAATGTCAGCACATTCAACACTGGCAACACATTCCACCGTCAGTTACACCAAGAGCTTAATCCTTTATATACCGGCTGTGAGATAGCTGATGTGCTGTGGAGGGAGAATTATTGGGCTGTTCTGTCGACAGATAGTGTTCCGTTAGCCTACGATGTTCCTGTGGAGAGGGCTTCAGTTTCCTGCTGATCCCCACTGCGGAACCGTTTCGTATACAGTCACACATGCCACAGATTCAGCGTGCGGCTGCTTAGGCCTCGAAGGAAAGGTCACTGTAGCAGGAATGTGCGCATGCCGCTACACATCCTTGGTCATCTGCTTCACATTTATCAAGGCAGCTCTAGTCGGTCGAGCTCGCGGTACGCCGGCGTGAGGTCACGCCCACGATGGAGGACATTGAAACGATGAAATTATTTTTAAAAAATCACAACACCCTTCATGCCGCTCTGCTTATAGTGAGTTTTGTAGCCAGCGAGTTCCATCACTAACCCTACAGACGACGCACATTTCGTCGACCCGCGACCTTTTGCAACTTCGAAAATGTCATTCCAGCAAGCATGTTGCCTCTGCTCTGCCAAGTTGCGGAGTAAAGAAGGCGCGTGTGCTGTAATAAATTTAGTAGTGTAATAAAGTTAATGAATAGCGAATTGCTTGATTAGGAAATAATGTAATCTCACTCACATTCGAAGCCCTTCAACCATTCTGCGTAGTTGGATCCTCACAGGAGGTGCTAGTAAAGTGCAATAGCATTGAGCAGTGGCACTGCCTCGTCGTCATAACTCTGAGATTTCGCCAAAATGTCAAGAAAGCAGTGTAATGGCTCTTCTACTTTGTAGTTTCTGCTTATGAAGCAACATTACGAAATGTATTCTGGTCATTGCACACTGTGTGCACATGGAAAAGAAACATCAACGGCACCATAGGCCTTGCCTACCACGCCATGAGAGCGAATGAGCAACGATTCAGCCCCGCTTGGGTTTTCAGCGCTGCAAAACAGACGGAAGAAAAAAAAAATGAAAGTACGCGTCCCCCGATGTCTTCATTCGCGCCCTGCGCCGTCCCGTGAGAGTGCAGATACGGCATCACTTGAGCGCACATCCTCGAGCCAGTAAACCAGATGAGCGCACTGGAACGCGCATGCAATCTCGTCGTCAGGTCCGTTTGCCGAGGGACGTGATGCTCCACCGCATTCAAGCGGTTGTGGCAAGTTCGAGCGACTATACAGAACAACAGATTGTGTGGGCCCGAGTTAGAAGCCAGTGTGTTGTGCTAGCGGTGGATTACTGTCTTTCGTGTCTTCGCAACGCAATGTCCTCACTTCTCACTTATTATCAAGCGCATTATCGCTCACACTCGGTGTTGCACAATCGAAAGATGAAGCTGCTAGTTCGACTGGTGAGAAATTTAACAGTTTTCTTTTGAATTTCCTCAGTGGAGATCATAAGAGTTGCTACGTGATGAAGAACGTTCCCCTTTTAACATTGTAATAAGTACTGGAAAATAAAAAGCTGCACACACGACTAACATGCGAGAATGCTTGGAACATACGCAGCAATTCTGGACAAAAGCATTTTTCAACGAGAAAGTGTTTACAAACGTAATTTTTTTTCATGTAGTGGTAGATTTCACTATAAAAATCAATATATCCGCAGATCTCCAGGCTTGTATTTTCTAGCTATTAACGTTTTCGCTAAAGTCAAGAACGTTCTCCATTGGTTTTCTATGTTAGTCCTAACTGGTTGGTTGCGAGCCATGGATAAACTTTAAAAGAAAGATTTTGCTACGAATCGTTAGAATCGACCATTACCTTTGATATTTACACAACAGTATCTTACAATAATCCAATATTCAAAATTTTTGTCCAATAATGCTGGACATTCATTTAACGCTGACGTAAGATTCTAAATTGCAACTGCACTATAACAAAACATCTTGAACTTTAGCGCCGCCACCGAGAGGCGGAACGGCGCGGCCAATTATTGCTGGTATCTTATTCTTTCTCTTCTCTTCCTTTTTGTTAACGGCAAAAATGCGTTCAGGAGGAAGTTCGTAAGGCCGTAATTATGTTTAGTGAACGAAGGCATAAAGCGGAACAGGCATTATCATTTTTAGAGCGCTATCACTAGATGGGTCACTAGCGGAAAAGCCGTGACGTCCACGTGAAACCTCGGAGTAAATCTGGTAAGTTCGGGTAAGCCCGCAGGGGCCTCGCTCCAGCTGCAGCCAATGAGAGGAGGCCGTCGCGCCAGCTGCAGCCGAGCGGAGCGAGGATATGGGGATGAAGAGTGAGAAACGTGGTTGCGTGCACATGCAGGTGCGAGCAAGAAGAGCCGAATGATGTAGTCGCCGGAGGAACGTGCAGTGCAGCAAACGTCATGGATGCAGCCGGTCCTTCGACAGATTCCGAAGCCCAACGACGTGCACGGCGAGCTGAACAGCAACGCAAAAGAAGAGAGCGCCAACTTGAGTCAACCGATCCAGTGGATATAGCGAAGCGGCAAGCCCAAGCAGAGCGGCGAAGACCGCATAACCTTGCTAAGCGGGATGCGAAAACAGAAGAGCGAGAAAGAAGAGGCGAACGACGAAGTCACCGGTGGAAGCTGCAGTAGAGTGGAGGGTACAAGTGGCTTCACAGACCGCCGAACAGAAGGAACGACGACTCGAGTCGCCACGAGCAATTCAGGCAGCTTATTGCAAGATGAAAGCCGAGGAATGACTGCAAGAACATTAGGGTGAAACTATAATTTTCAAGCTTATAAAAAGCTAAACAAAGGTGAACAAAGCTAAACAAGGGCAAACGTGCTCGCGCACCTAAGTCACATTTTCTTAACCAGGCACATCGGCGGCCAGTTGTTTCTTAAGTCCGGTTCGATTTTCTGCAGCTGTGACTGAGGAACGGAGCAGGAAGAATAGCAGTTTATAGGCATGGTTCACCGTTCCCATTCCAATTATATGAAGAAAAACAACAACGCTTTCGGGCAAGAAAGGCGAAATAAGGAGATCGAAAATGACGTAACCCAGCTCTAGGAGAAAAATAACTTTGCAAAAAAACATTCTTAACAAGCCAATGTATTGTTAGTGGCGCACGTAACTTTGTATTTTTGATGGCTTATCTTTTGATATAAGCCAGTTGATTCAACTGTGCTGTACAACACCATTTGTTATCATAATATCATTGGGTTACGTATACGTGCCGAAATGGCAGCAGTTGCCAGCTTGACATGACAGCGGCGGAAACCGAAAGAGCTTTATTCGCCGCAAAAGAAACAGCTAAAATAGACAAGTGATCAACGTGTTGCAAGTCTCCGTAGCAAAAATAAATCGTTTTTGTTCTATGACAGCTCTCAGAAAGGAAAAAAAGAAACGAGGACCAATTAGCAATCGTTCAAGTCGGCGGGTTTTCACTCCGCAATAAAGCAACGTACGACACGTGTCTTTGCTAGCAATGTTCTGCTTTGTGGAGCAGCCTGTAAAAGCATCTAGCGCCCCTGCCACACTCCGACAGACCTGCCCCTTTTTTTCATCGCTGCTTTCCTACTTGATTCACTCTTTTGATAACTAACTGAGGAAGTTTCGGTAACGTTATAACCCCCTAACTTTTAGGCTGCTTGTCCACATTTTCCGTCTTTTGTGCATTCGCTCTTTCTCTCACAACACTTATACGGTTACACATTGTTAATTATGAGCCCGAGGACAGCGTCTGACGTAACGTTTACCTCTTGAAGTATGGCGGACACCACAATGGACTAGCGCATATGTGAGTTATAGAAGAGAGAGAATGAAACAGCGGGCAAATCCTTTCTGCACAGTAAAACTGCTGAGCTTGTGGTGGCCTCTGCCTTATAAGGAGTAAACAGTGCATCAACCATCGCAGGGCTCTTGAACGCAGCAAACAACATCTTCCGAGAGAGTGAACCGTATTTTGACCGTGCCAGCTTCAGTGATATTAAAAATTAACTGCAGGTTTCGATAATATGCGGCTGCCAGTGAAAAGATTCGGAGTCAGAGAGAAAACACGTGGAGGTCGCCTACGTGTGTAGCATGAACTGGATGAATATATATATATATATATATATATATATATATAAGTACAGTATTACGACAAACGCGACTGTTCGTTTTAAAGGTTTATTGTGCCAACAGTTTCGGGAATGCTATTCCCTTCGTCAGGGCAGGCCCTGACGAAGGGAATACCATTCCCGAAACTGTTGGCACAATAAACCTTTAAAACGGACAGTCGCGTTTGTCGTAATACTGTACTTACACTTGTAAACTGGCGCATTGGAACCCCTACAGAATATATATATATATATATATATATATATATATATATATATATATATATATATATATATATATATATATATATATATATATATATATATATATATATATATATATATATATATATATTACATTCAGAAAATTGAGCATTCCCTGCGAAACTGGGAGGACGTCAACTTAAATTTTACGTCGCCAGCTTAGGTATACAACTTGCTTTGTGTGCCGGAGATTCTGTGTGTGGCCATTTTTGAGCTCCGCCATCTCGACTTTGGCTGCCGTCGCCGAGAGTTGAAACCGCAAACGCACAGAGAGAGGGCAGAGAGAGAAAAGCTTGAAAGGACGCACCGCACATTGATTGCCGAGTCAAAGCTCCACCTGTTCGCTGTCACATGATGAGAAAGACAACGACGCACTAAACTTCTCTTGCCTGGCGTCCTAAAAGGTTCATCGGAAGGTGGCCCAGAGCCAAGCTGTACGCGTACCCCGAGGTACCACGCTCTACGCCCGTCCGCTGCAATAGGAGATCGCGCGAGACAAAGGCGACGACACCCGAGCCCCAGACGCTGTGCCACGTCAGACCTTTCGTTCTCGTCACGTACGCGTCGTGATAACCACAGAGCTTCTCAGAGTTACACGGATGGGAAAAAGGCACCACCATTTCTGCTTATTTCTTTGAGAGCGCTTAACCCGCCGAGGGAATGCCGGGAGGTGTTAACCACGCATTGGAATTACATAGTGCTTGGCCGAAAACACGGATTAACTGACCGAATAATTGATTAATTAATTGTTGATTGATTGATTGATTGATTGATTGATTGATTGATTGATTGATTGATTGATTGATTGATTGATTGATTGATTGATCGATCGATCGATCGATCTACACTGTCAGCCTTTTCAGGCTATTTCAGGAGTGGAATACAAGTTTGAAAAAAACGCGCATTAGAGTTGCATTCAACAAACAAAGCAACCCGACACAAACTGCGAACAAATACACTGAATTAAATAACCAGACGGAAATGAACCAACAAGAAAACGGAACACGTATGTTCTCCTTAAAATACATATAGGCACGCTGCAGTGCTACTAACTGTCCACTGATTAAAGTATTTAATTTTTCAATTATTTCGTAAATTTCTTTCAAGTGGATGCTTAATACGTGGCGGGAATTGAGGTTAGCGAATTCAGATTGCTCGGGAAAAGTCGTACCAGTAAAACTGAATCCACGTTTTCAGCCAATTACTAGCACAGCCAAATACGAAGCTCGCGCTTTTCGGTATTCTTGAAGGCCACTTCACCTCTTTCCCCTCAAGGTAATTTTAGAAACGCTATGAAAGCTGCTGCCGGGGCCTATAAAGGCTGCTCAGACCTCACCATTACTCTGCAGAGCTCAGGCAAGTAGAACGACTCGTAAAGAAGACGTCCTGACAGAACAAACACCAGACTCTAAGCATAAAATGCGTTTAGTTCCCACTGCATGCAAACTAAAGCCCAACATCGTCTTAAAGCCGAAATACCGAAAGCCATTAGTCAAGACTAGACGTAAGCAAGAAATGCTCTGCAGTATCGGCGTAGCACATTCTAGAGACTGAACCTCGTTGCAAAGTGTCGTCTCAGCCTTCCGTCCACACGGCAGAGTGCAACGTCCAGGACCATCCGCCATCCTCACTGTTTACAGAGGGTTTCGAGCCGCGCCGAAAGCTCGCCATGGCTCCCTACGAGACTGCGTTCCTTTGGCAAGGTGGGCACATGTCCGCCATTTTGGAGCACGGACTGTAATTTAGTCACGTCAAACATTCTCCTCTCCATTTTGTATTGCTCGTAGTGTTCCTTATGATCCAAAATGTCGTCTTCGGACTGAACAATGGATGTCGCCGTCCTGCCGAAGGAACGCTGCATCGAGGCACTCCAAGAGAGCAGTGGCCCGCGGGCCCGCGGATTACGCGACACACGCGGCGCTCTCGCTTCGCTAAAACGTCACGAGGACTGCGCGCTCGGGCTGCAGAACAAAGCGTAGGCTCCTTCACGCCGCGCGCAGGCTTCGCCTACCACAGGACCAAGAAGACGCTGTTGTTGAAGCATTTCACGCTTAAAACTCTGTTAGCCCAGCCTCCCTGAGCGGGACTGAAATCAAAGCATGCGCAAATAGAGCAGCTTGTGTAGCAAATATAGGAGGAGTGTGTCGTGTTTGTTGTGCAGTTCGTTCCCGCCAGGTAACAAGGAGAAGCAGAAGCGGGGGGGAGGGGGGGGGGGGCAGCAAAAAAAAGCTGAGGCCGCGTGGGAGAATCACATGGTCGGGCGTCACCACGAAGGCGAACAAACCAGGTGTTATCGGGAAAAGGGGCGCAGCCGGCCGCATGCACGCACGCGAGTTTATCTGTTGGGCTCGAAGAAGGAAAGAGCTGCAGTACTATCATCACCGCCCAAATAAGCTCCCCGGGTTGTACACACATTAGGAGGTGTGCAAACGTGACACAATGCATCTCCTAAATACAAGCGACGTTCTTTTGGAGCGAAGCCAGGATTCTGGTACCGGGCATGCTCGTGGACTACAGCGTGGTTGTCATGTGAGCCAGAAAATCTGGACGAACGCTTCTATAGTCTGCACTGCCGCCACCACGTGCAGCGGCATGTCAAGCACTCAGAAGCACGCAGGGAATTTCGATTGTTCGGTACATCTTATTGATTTTCTATGGCCGCCTGAAACAGTTGATGCGAGCGCAGGAACCATTGTGTATGTCAGGTTTTTGCAGTGAGAAAGAAGAACCGGCAATGATAATCACTATGTTCGCGCATAATAGCTCAGGACTGCCTAGTTTTTTGAAAATTAGCAGTGTAAAATAGCCCCATTCCGTTACGCGATGTTCTCTTAGAGGCCAACAGGTGTCTGTAGGTGCTGATGTCCAGTAGTATTCCTATATATGCTCCCGAAGGGAGCAGAGCTGCGCGACTGTTTCCCCTGCGCCACTTGTAACACAGTTCGCGGAGCGGCTCTCATGTGATCCCGCTAACGTCAAACGTTCGAATTCGTGTCAGCTCATACCTAACGCATGAGCCAGAAGGGGGCAGCCGCTTCCACCTTGAGCGCAGTCTGCTTTGTCATCCCCCCGCCGCGGTGGCTCAGTGGTTAGGGCACTCGACTACTGATCCGGAGTTCCCGGGTTCGAACCCGACCGCGGCGGCTGCGTTTTTATGGAGGAAAAACGCGAAGGCGCCCGTGTGCTGTGCGATGTCAGTGCACGTTAAAGATCCCCAGGTGGACGAAATTATTCCGGAGCCCTCCACTACGGCACCTCTTCCTTTCTTCTTTCACTCCCTCCTTTATCCCATCCCTTACGGCGCGGTTCAGGTGTCCAACGATATATGAGACAGATACTGCGCTATTTCCTTTCCCCCAAAACCAATTATTATTATTATTATTATTATTATTATTATTATTATTATTATTATTATTATTATTATTATTATTATTATTATTATTATTATTATTATTATTCGACGTAGAGGGCATTTTATATCCACCTCCGGGAGGAGGCGGGCTGTCTCCAAACTGCCTTCTCGTGTGGCTCCTGCCACACGAGAAGCGGCTTTCCCGCAGAGCTTGGAACAAAATGGCGGACCTTCGCGCAATTCTGGTCCCCGCGGGAGCATATACAGGAGCACTGAAGTCCAGGAAAGCTGGGCATGGAAAGCATTAGAGGAGGAAACACGTATAGCCTTTGTAAAATTTAAGGAGCACAGTGGGTTTGCTTCCAAGCCTTGCTATGGGACCCTTGCAGCATCTGTGGAAGTCCGAACATTCGGAGGGGTGAGGACGCAAGCTCCTCTCAAATTCAAGAGATTTGAAACTCTGCCGATGCATAGCGAGCCTTACAGCAATGACGCGGGAGCAAACATTTCGGGTTCTAAACTTTTTACAAAGGCCGAAAGTATACGAAAGGTAAGTTGGTTTGGAAACTTTCTGGGATTTAGCTTGGGGTGAAACGCTGCGGCGGAGGCAGTACCCTATATTATGTAACATCCGAACGCTGCAGTGGCGCAAGTAATTGCCCGAGAATTTACCGACACACTAATATTCCTTATTAACTTCATGCGGTGACCTATATATTCAGATCATGTGCTCAGTTTTCGCTCGCGACCGTAGCACATCGCTTTCGTTGTACACCGGGGGGCACGTTTTTCTAGCGTTTCACCTTTAGCGCAGGTGCTTTTTCCCAATAATAAATCGGTCTGTTTTCACAGGCACCGGTATTTGAACCCAATACCACCCACATACAGGCAAGCCTGCCAGTAGGCCATCGCAGTTTGCAGTGTGAGCCTTACTTGTCTTACTGGCTGCTGCGGAAGGTGACTGCGTTTATCTGTGTGGTACGCTATGCACCGCCTCGGAGTAGAAGTTGTGATCTCTATTAACAAGCTGGGGACGCATGCCAGCTCTAAATTTGCTCTTGTGTTATCAGAGTACAATCGTCGAACGCGGAGCTGCCTGAGAGTACACAGAGTAAGCTGTTATTGACACGAGTCTGTATTACGCACATGTGAAAAAACTTGCTATAAATAAAAAGAAAGGCGACAAAAATACAAGTGCGTGTATTATAACGCTAAACTATAACATCGGTCTGATTAGGTGGGACAACAGAGGTGTCCATGTGCGTGTTGATGATGAAGGCAGGGTGCCTCGCTTGAGAGCAACGTAACTGTGGAAAGCACTTTTGGCTGCTACATACTCTATGCAGCACCACTGCCATTCGAAGTGCAGTCGGTGTGGAAGCTCTCCAAGGAGACTCTAGGTTGAGTTTTTTTTTTTTGTAAATATACACGTGTACGTTACATTGACATCATCCTCCTCCTCATAATCGCCACCATATGAAAAGTGTAGTCTAGTACCGGAAAAACGCCTCTCCCATTCACCTTTGGTTACGTTCGTCTTCCCGCATTAATGCCACCCTATGCCATCGAAATTCCTTAGTCCCTCCTTCAGTTCTATCTCCCCCCCCCCCCCCTCTTCCTCCCTCTGCTGCTGGTTACAACTGAAAAATCACGGCATGTGCACTGAACAAAGTAGGCGATGTGCTAGTCAGAAACTTTGAGCTATGGTTTCGTTAACTAGTCCATTTCAAGTGCTTCCTGACTTCCACCACTGATAACGATTGATTTGCGAATTTCACACACACACACACACACACACACACACACACACACACACACACACACACACACACACACACACACACACACACACACACACACACACACACACACACACACACACACACACACACACACACACACACATATATATATATATATATATATATATATATATATATATATATATATATATATATATATATATATATATATATATATATATATATATATATATATATATATATATATATATATATATATATCATGCTCAATAGCTTTAAAAAAAAACTCCCACTCCTCCCTGAAGCACTTGGTTTGGGTAACCCTAAAGGAAGAAATTTTGAGTGCTTAGCCGCCAATTACGTGCTGCTGATCATAGAGCATCGTTCAACCCATAAGTAAGAGCGCGCTCACAACGCGAGTCGCCACAGCGAAAGCGAGGAATTCAGAGCAGAGATGGCGCAGATTTGCACTCACAACTTTCTTCGTGCACGGTGCGAGCGCTCTTCGCTGGCACCGGCCCCTGCACCACCACACCAAATTGCAGGTCGGTCACGTGACCACTGCTGACGCGGGCGCTGTTTTGATCGTTAGCCAGAGGATAATTACTGGGCAGGGAGAGGATGCGGGAGAAAACAGCGCAGCGTTTGGGGCACCTGTCCGCGTTTCGCAGGCGCTGGCGAATAGCGCTGTTTTAGGTCGCACTCGTATACGGGCATCATCGGGGTGCACTGACCGGGATCAACGAAAATAGGCGGCGGACGAAGTCGCGGTCAAGTCGCAGTGAAATCGAAACCACGCATCGCAGGCTAGCGAGATACAAAATGGAAGATTAGTTGTGACCTCCGAAATACAAGGCGTAATGCACAGACCTGCCACACGCGGAGCAGACAACGAGCGTAACAGGATGTAGCTGCTTCAATTTTTAGTTCTGACGTTTTGTTAAAATGCATTCTTTTCAAAGAAAATAAAGAAATATAATCTGGTAGCTGCATCATGCAGGTTGCTTCTCGATCAAATTCATTCACCATTTTTCGTCTGCGCCCTTTGTTCGTTGTGTTTTTAGTGCTTTTTCCCTCTTCCCTGCATCCGGGGCAGCGAACCGGGCATAAGACGAGTTAAACTGCTCGGCTTACCTTCGTCTGCTCCCTCTTTCATGGAAAGACCAGTTTGACTTGCGACCTTTAGAAATTTTTTTGTTGCCGTTTCCTGCTTTGGGTACCAGCCCTTGGAAGCAGCGCGGCTGCATTTACACTAGCCTGAATCGACCGCTCTAGCGTTTTCCTTTCCATGTGATCAGTACATGCACCCCGGGGGCTGACGTGGTGGCTAGCACGGTGTGTCTGTGACAGCCCAGCTGGGTCAGGGACGTTCACCAGGTGTGAAAACGCTCCAGCGCTAAATAATGTACTTGACTACGTGGATATATAACGCGCGTCTGCCATGAGAAGACTGATGGCAAAAAAAAAGAAAATTAAAGAGTTCAATCCAGCACATGTTGCAAGCGTTTAGGGAAAGTGCATGCCACGGTCTGCCAGAACAGCTGAATCTGAATCTGATACCTGATTTAATATCTGCTGCGGGTCCTTGGACCACAGATATTAAACTTATTTTTGGAATACGGCGGAGTGCTCAGCTTGAAGCACTGTGGCACGGGTCGGCCCGGGATTGCACTGCCTCCGGGATCGGCCCGGGGCATATTAGCGCGCGCCTTTTCTTTCTGTCTTTACTCTCCTATCCTTTAACTCTCCTACTTCCAGCACGCGGCAGCGAGCGTGGCTCGGCTTGAGCCAGTAGGCAGGCCCGTACACTTTTCTTTTTCTTTCTTCCTATCAGCAACAGCAGCAGCAGCAGAACAGCTGAACAACCTGAATAGCGGATGGCTGCGTCTGGCTGCCTGAATGTCGTCGTCTGCATTTGCTGCGAGGCCGGCCTGCATGCTTGAACACGGGCCCTTCGTCTCAGTGAAGCCGCTTGGCACACGTTCACCAAATACTCTAAGGAAGCATACTGAAGGGAGTGTTCTTATCTTATATCTTATCGACGTGTGCCATTGTGAACATTAATTAAGAAGTGGACTCGCTCAACCTGCTGGAAGCAGTCAGTTAAGCGTATTCTATGCCCCCATGCCCTGAACAACTGGACCACATACGGTTTATCAACCTGGAACGCGAAATATAAACGTTTAACACGTTTTCACTGAAATTTCAGTATTAAGCAGGATAGTAAAGATGAATTTCTCGTCTCCACGCCTCACTTATGTCCCAACTTTAGGTGGCCCAAATGCGGGCAAATAATTGTGTCAGTGGAGTCAGAAGAAAAGGCAACGATGTGATTTGATCTCACTGTGCCGATGCGCGTTGCAATGCAAATGCGGACCCGTAGTATTATGGCGCTCAATCGCGGCTCTGATGTACTCAATTAGAATGCTAATAACTCAAGGTCGCGCAGTTCAATCGCAGAACTTTTGCCCCCTGTACACTTCACATCAGTTATACCGTAACACATGTGTCCCAGCATAAACACTTCTTTGCTCAAGTCATATTTTTGCACTAATGTTCGCTAAACGCAAACTAAAGGCAACGAGCAAATTTCACACGAACTGTTCTTTGATGTGTGCTCAGGTTCGATAAGTAAAATTGATGATAAGGTTTGGCATAGAGTAATCACCGCTGCTTGCGGGTTAATAAGGACATGACTAAACTTCTTCCCATGATTATAAGGAACTTATCAGGCAGTATAGCTCGCTGTGAATTGCACTGATCAATTCAGTCGGACAAAGAATAATATAAAAAAATATAGGCCAAATTTTTTGCACAATGACGAAGGAATTATTGTCATTTTATTCAAAACGAGCGTTGAAATCATCGATACAAGATGAAAACAGCTTGTCTCCGCAGTAAAAGATTATTTATCCTTGTTTCATTGCGAGAGTCTGTCAGCGTGTTTAAATACTTACTGCAACTTGCTTGCTTAGTGTGCATTCATATGCTCGATGGCGCAGACATGAAAAGAAGCAAACAAATTAGAACCTAATCCTTGGCTAACCCTTTCGCAAGAACTTGCACACCCTTGCACTGCTTCCTAAAGTGCGAGCAAAGTAATATAAAAATTAGCAGACGGTATGGCAAGGCTAAGCGCGGAATATGGTGCAGTAGCATTCGTTATGGTCGGCACTTAAGGTGCTTACGAGCTAACGGGATTTGTCCTAAAGGCCTTTGCCTTTATGGTAAGGACTAAAGGTCAATGGCCTTTGGCCTAAAGGTCTTTAGCCAGAAGGCCTTCACCCTAAAAACCTTTGCCTTGAAGGCCTTAAACCAGATGTACCGAGGTGAATGCCTGACAAGTGCGTACCCTCACCCAGGTCTTCACCCAGGTGAAGGCCTGCCAGGTGTACACACCTGGTAGTTTGCCCACTATCCGATGGGAAGGTGGGCGGCCTGCCACAAAGCAGGCTTCCGGGAAGTGTGTATGTACGTACGTATGGTCGAAATCAGAAAATTCGCCCAGTAGTGCTACCTAACTAAAATAGCAGCTACGACGCACGAAATCGATGTGGGACAATGAAACCCTTGGGATCGAATATGTATTTCTGTGAAGTGACAGAACTTGGCACTTGTGGTGCACGGCGACAATAAAAGCACAGCGCGCTACACATGGGTATGGAGGAAAACAAGATCTCACCAGCACACCCAAGCACCGTGAATATATTGTTACGACCAGGGGTTTATTCAGACCACGACGGGCGACTGAAACCGGCTGGGTCCGCTTGCCGAGCACGAGACGCAGCCAACCACCTAGTTCTCCTCTTCTGCGTGCTCAGCGATGCCGACCAAATAGACTAGGCATCGCCTCTGCATGGGCGTCACACTATATATATATATATATATATATATTGCTAGGTTCTCTTTTGCTGCTCTCGCCTTGGTCAGTCGGAGAACGAAGGTTTTTCATTTCGTACAAGTTTGGCTCACGTTAGAGACTCGTCGGGTATATAATTGCAACGATATTTCATGTTTGACAATTTCTTTGTTCGGTTATCGGTTTGTGATGCCCAGCTTCCCGTATTGCTATCAGTACATGCAAGCGATATGGATGCACAACCAGCAGACGGTGGTGCGACAAAAGAAACTCAATACCATTGCACAACCAGCAGACGGTGGTGCGACAAAAGAAACTCAATACCATTGCCTAAAATTATAGCGTTTCGAAGCCCTAAATGCCCTGCACGAATGTTGACGTTTCTTACGGCGTTAGATTGTGTCTGGTGCCCGGTGATCAGCAGCTATTTCTATCTGTCGCGGACCGACGGTTGTCTGCCACGGGCGACCATTCCTTATGCTGCTCCCACTCATATTTGTCGGCAGAGAGGAGGCGCACTGTTTACTCCCTTGGCGCGTTGTTGGCATGGTGCTGCGCGTTCGCGTGGCGTCAACGTGACGTCACCGCTAGCTTCTCCCGCGCAAGCAACGTCCGACTCACCTTCGCAGTCCTTCTTGGCGGCACGCGGCATCGTCTCTGGAAGCTGGTAGCAGCGGCTCCGGCGAGCAAGCGACTCGTTGCGGCGCCGGGCAAGGAGTGGCAGCTGCTGCGGCGTCTGCCGTCGTCGCCCCAGGCGCGCGCTCGCCAGTCAGCGCGACCTTGGCGCGCCAGTATCCGGCCTCGCAGCCCTTGCGGCTTCCTTCTTCGCGCCTCCCCTCTCGCACTGGCCGTGCAGCTGCGGCGCCGCTATTACAATCGATGACTCCTGACAGATCGCCGCCGTCTGCCGAGAGTGATAGGTCATAATTCGCCCAACAGCCGCAGTGACGTAGAGAGAGAGAGAGAGAGAAATGAGAAAGAGAGAGGGATGATGGAGAGCCCGCTGCAAAGCACCGCTTAAATGCGCGTTTAGCCAAATGATCCATGTTCAATTCCATGCGTGCAAGCTTGCACAGCAATGTAAGAGCGCGGACTTACATGAAATGCCCAGGTAACCACGTGTTCTACTCTATCTGCGTCACCAAATTCGTGGGCTGCTTTGAAACCTGTATGCTTGCGAACTCGTGCGAGAAAGGATGAAATGCGACCGACTTCCGCGGGCATGCATGCTATCCTTAGCATTACACGAGCCTGTTGAATGGTACTGGTAGGACCATGAGGTTTGGAATACACGGGATTCATTTTCTTCTTGTGCAGGCGTAGAAGACTTCCTGGTTTGACTAGTAAGCAAACCTGATACCTGATGACAAGCGCAGCATCTGGTCATACTCGATCTAAAATTTTATGTTTTTGCAGCCTGTTAGACCTCGACGTGTTTTCTCAGTCTCAATATTCTCAAAACATGATGACATTGTTTGCGCTAAAGAATAATGCCATCAACTTTTCACTGATATCAGGCATTTGCAAACCTAGGCAGAGAAGAGTAAACAATCCCCTCTCCAGGTACATTAAATTGGTCGGGGCTTTTCCGAGTCTGTCAGACGTTTTCTGTGGCACCGTGCAACAGCGGACGCACGAAGTGGTACTGCATCAATGCTGAAAAACACAAACTAGCGCTTCATTCCGCTGGATTTATTTTTTTTTTGCAACCACTGGACTTTAGATGCCCCCTCTAACGATACTATACTCTTTCACCTCCAGAACTAAGAATTTTTAACGCCTGTGCTTCCTTTTAAGACTGAATCATCACAGCCAACATGGTTGAGTAGCGTGGCTCACATCACAAACTGCTGACGTCTGGCATGCCACAACGATGTAATATTCTCAACCAGATACTTTTCTATCGTGTCCGTAACTTCGCCTGCACGGTTTTTGATCCAAACTGCTCCAACACCGGTGCACATAAACCTCCTCGTGGACGATTTGCAAACACTGAACTGCTGTAGGGACGACCGTTCAGCTATTGCATAGGTTGAGCCTGATGCTTGATTGTCGCATATGACGTCTGGCACAAACTGTGCCGCGTGAAGTTGAATAACTTACAGCCTGTGCTTTATCCTCAGCACGAACTTCACTACCCACGCTACATACACATAATAAACGGTATACTGAATATGTCTAGAATATTACACCTGCCTCCCGCAGCAACTTTTTTCTTTTTGTTATACGTACTGAAGCATTAAACATGGCACAGGCACGTCCGTTTACTATATTCGATCGAGAGATGGATCGCATGTATTAATGACGCCTAAACATCAACGCGGTCTACCACACCGCTGTTCTTCAAAGCGCGGCTGGCCCTTAAGAATCTCGTCACTGTAACATCAAAATGAGCGTTAGTTCTCAGCGATTATCGATTTGTAGTGGCAAAACTACAAGGTATCCATTCCGTACACAGGAAGCGTCATGAACTCGCGTTTCCGCATTTAGTACTAAGGCTGGACACTGCGCTTTCAGCCAGTGCTATAGCACGCAGTCAGAGGTCTGTTTATATGGGAAGCCAAAGAGGTTGGCCGTAGCTATGATTTTGTGGCCTGCTACTCTGCTCTAGATGAGGGCTGATTGGCTGAGAGAGGTAATATACAGGGCCTCCCAGCTAAAAGAATATAACCAAGTTTTTTTTTTTTTAAAGGGAGAGTCCTATAGTCTGAGAATCGCGATGCCCTGCAATATGTTTGTTCTCCAAAGTTAATTGATTAGTAAAGAAAAATTAAACAACTTTTCCCCTGTTGGCTTCAGGAACAAAGTGTCAGTTCAAAATCGTCCATTCGGAAGCTGTCTTGAAAAACAGCTCGCTCCAACGTTTGCACCAAGGTAATATTTTCGCAGCCTTTACTTGCCGGCCTTACCACTTTCAGACCAGCGACTCCAGTTGAATCACCAAATTTAGAGGCCGCCAGCCATGAAGTGAGAGAGAATGTCCTGCTGTTTTTGCAGCAGTTCTGACATTTAGAAATTCCTAAACATATTTTAGTGGCGTCTCACCAGACTGGCGTATGCTAGTAGGTAGGAAAGCGATATAGAAACTGCGTACGCTTTGCTGTGTAAGTAAGCCTCACGTTACTCCTTCAAAATAAATTCTCTTGCCAAAACTTACGCACAAGCTCTAAAATATTTCGCAGATAGTAATGATTCCAAATGGAATCACTGGGACTTGCAGGCTCTATTGCAGAATAAGCATTGCGTAGTATATTAGTTACCTGTGATTGCGTGTGCCGTTCATTGTGCGAGTTATCTTTTAATGTCGCTAAAAAACGCTGCTTTACGGTGGTGCAAACATTTCAGCCAGCTGTTTTCAAGATGATGTAAAACTTCACAACTGGCGAATGGATACGTTTTCCCTCAAGCCAATAATCTAGAAAGCCAGCTAATTAGTATTTACTGAATAATTAACTTTGCAGCATGAAAAAATGCTGCAAATTATGTCACGCGGCTCACAACAGCCCTCAGCTGGCCTCACTAGGCTAGAACACTGTCTTTTTTAAAACCTTGGTTAACTTTAGCTGGGACAGCCAGCATAAAAAGACACCATCAACACACTTGATCACAGCCACGAACCGAGACCCTCGCAGTGTAAAAACGAATGGGTTCATTAACTGCTCAGCACGACTCCCTGCGGCGATGTCGAAACGCGCAAAGGAAGCGCACAACGTCAGGCTCTCCCGCATATGTGAGGCAAACCGCGCTTACGTAGTCCACAGTCTCGGAGTTGTGACAGGCAGCACAGCTTGGAGTGTTGAAGCATCCGATTAAGCGGATGGTATTGCCAATCGCACACAGGTATCCGGTAACAACCATGTAGGCTCTCTCGTTTCAAGCACACTCGGTTATGACATTCCAGCTCTCTATCTGCTCCGGTGCACGGAAGCAGTGCAGTAGAGAAAATCACACGGAGTTCCGGTAAATCGGAAAACGGATTACACAAGCACCCGGCATTATGTGCGTCTATTGCTGTGGTGTTTCACGAGGAAGCGCATCTGATTTGCGCCACCCGTGCCTTCATTGTGCGTTTACAAGAGTGGCATTAAAACATCATTCTAGGGAGTGCTCAAAAGTGTGAATCTTGCGGATCCATGGAGGATATGAAACATGTTTTTGTCGCTCATGTTTCGCTTCCCAGATGGAGGCCGTGGTTGTCCTACTGTTGTAGCTGTCCTACACGAAGAAACATGGTTGAATTACCTTATGCGCATCAGCAGAGGGACGCACAACTTTGTGTAACTTGATGCTTCCTCATGCAGGACTTCAGGTTAGTCGAGCCAGTTTGCGTCAGCAGCGAGTTTATTGTACGATTTAGGATAGAATTCACGTCGGCAACTCCTTCTTTTAATTATAACTTTTGGCCATTTATTGTACTACTGGTGTCATTTCATTCCGTGTTACAGTTTTTATTTTAATTTCTATAGGCTATGTACGAGAGACATAAGCGTCCCAGACATAAGCGCAGCCCTTCCGTCGATCATTAGTTCTCTCACCCTTCATCTTCATTATCACCGACAATGTACCACCACCCCTAACACACCGCCATTTCAATGGCGGCGCTCGATGTGCAAGGAAAACTCCACATTTTTGAAAAGAGCAATGACGGAATGGCGTTTAGGTCGACAATGGGGGCTCTATGTCCGGAAGTGAAAGGACACATATGCTGCGACGGGCACTGCAATGCCACCCGCTGTGACTCGCTGTTAGTCAGGAAATAAGTAACGTTTCTGCTGCGAGGCCAGGCCTACGTCAGCAGGAATACGTTCAGAATAACCAGGCGCCCTTTAACAGCGGCAGGGAAACCGGCCCCTTAATCGAGTAGTTGTACAAGGACAACTAATGGTCAGTCAGTAGCAGAAGCCTCTGCTGCCCTGCGGTAGTCTCAACAAGTATATGATGATCAAACGGCGATGAGCATGAGGAATCTATAAGTGGCGAAGCAAGACCGTAGGAGCAAAGCAGCCGCTGTGGACAGTTATATTCACGACGACACCCCTAGGCGTGCTCAGAAAATACAGCTTCAAATACAGACCGACGTGCAATGTGCGATGCATGGCACATCGAGTAGAACCACAGCAGACGCGCGAAACGAGCCGCAGTGTGCGTCGAAGAAGCTAGATAGTGTGTATCTTCGGTTCAGTGCCCACAAGTAGTGCGGCCGAGTATAGAAAATCAACGACGACTAGATAAATGCGACTACTTATGGGGTTAAGGGAGCAGATTCCTTGGGGGATTCCCCTAAACATTTCACCTATAGAGAATCCTGGCGTCGCACACGCAGTTACGTTGTGAGCATTGCTTACAGTTACGAAAGTCAGATTTTTTCTCATCACACCCTCTCTACCCTTCTCTGTAGCAACCCAAAGTGTGGAAACATTGCCGTGGCGCAACTAAGTTGCATTTTTTTTAAACGGATACGACAAATGTTTTCGAGTGAATTTCAACTGTTGTTTCTTCGTTTATTGAGTGAACTTGATAACTCTCATGATTGCTTGTGAGTAGCCTACCAAAGTTACAAACATTAAAAAAAATTCCGCCGCGCGTGCCATCTTGAGGTGTGGAAAGTGTGCAGTTTTTACGCTACTCTTTTCTTCGGGAGATCGTCCATTTCACAGACGGACATCGCGCATTGACTGTGAGCCCAGTGCTTCTTGCAAAATCTCGACAGCAACTATCCTTACTGTAAAGAGAGAAATAACAAGCAGCGGAAAGCGAGTGCCGTGGTAGTGGCTTCTCGAAAAGGCTCGGAATAGAAAGTTGAATAGCTCCATGCAACTGTAATAGCAGCTATTTTATTAAATGAATGAGCAGCTACAGCTGATGCGAACGATGTAAGCCAAATGTTGAGGGAAAATTTATTAGTATCTTGAACAATGAACTGCGTCTGTGTTTACCTTTGCACACTGTGAATAAAGAATTGGAGAGCATAACGTTTGTCTGAAGTCTTTCATACCAACCAGTGAACACTCGGGGGTCTAGCCACTGGTGTGCTTTAGCCTTACGTACGCAGCCGGCTAAAACATAGGGCTTTTGCTTGGCTGCTCAGCACAATACCATCAAAAGAACCTAATCACAGAGTAGTAAAATCATGGCCACGGAAACGCATACGCATGATGATTACCGCATAAAAAGGTAATATATAAAAGACTCATATAAGGCCGTGAAGGCAAGTTTCAAACTCCAGTCTTCTTTGCCTGTGCAGGCAAACTGGTGAGGTGAGCTCATCCGTGAGCTTTATTAATATTCCTCAAGAGGTAAGAACATCATACTAGTTGTGTCTTTACAGTACTCCGTAAGAGGGCTGAAACACATCATCCTAGTTGTGTCTTTACAGTACTCAGTAAGAGGGCTGAAACCTGAGGCTAAATAAAAGTAATAACGCTGACTGATGGGCAAGTTCGTATGACGTATTAAGGCTAAAACAGCGAACGTGCACAAGGACGAGGAAAGAAGAGACCCAGCGCTGTGTCTAGTCCCTTCTTCCTTCGTCCTTGCGCAGGTGCGCTGTTTTAGCCTTAATAACTAAATGTGTTGAAGCTGTACTGAGGACAGCGCACAGAGCTCGAGAATGGGAAATAGCAGGTGTACCGTTAAGAGACAGGAGGAGACTGTCGTGCGTCAGGAAAAAAAAGGACGCGTTAGCGACGTCCAGTTGAAATCAAGGAGAAATGTACATGGGCGGGTCATGTAATGCAAAGAGCAGATAACCGTTGGTCTGTCAAGGTCGCAGAGGGGATTCCGAGGCAAGAAGGACGTAGCATACGGCGACAGACAGGAGTAAAGATCAGAAAGGGAAATGTGCGGGGACAAGGTGGCTACACCTGTCTCAGGATAATGCCACTCGGAAATGAACTGAGAGGCATTTGTCTTTAATTGGACGTCGCAGGGCTGACAATGACGTCTGGGATGACCATACCCCCCGCGAACGGGTACATATCTAAGCGCTTTAGGCGTTCCTGTAACCTTGTAGCCTTGTAAAATAGCATCCGCATACAATGATTGTTGTGATTCTGCCTCTAGCTGGCCAGCATTTCCCTTGTCCAATAAGGCGAACTTCCGGAAGCATCCTACTTTTATGTGTGCTCTCAGAGCACACACGTGGGCATGATAGCCGTTATGTGGTAGTCTTCAAGAGCACGTAGTTAGTGATGAAATATGACTCCTCATTTCAAATCTATCCCATATAGTTTCATGTCTGTGTTTATATCATCTGTGAGCTGATGAAATGATGACAGTTCGAGAGAAAATGTAACAATGTTGCTTGTGACATCAGCACTGCTGTATTATTTTTACGTTATTGTTGATCGGGAAGGGAGTAGAGAGTTATGATATGGGACAGCGCACAATACTAGCTTGTGGTCTGACAGGCCGTCTGATGCTTCGAATTTAGCTTCATGGATAGGGAAATTATTGAGGCTTGTGACATCAGCTCTGCTGTATTCTTTTTACGTTATTGTTGATCGCGAAGGGAGTAGAGAGTCATGATATGGGACAGCGCACAATACTAGCTTGTGGTCTGACAGGCCGTCTGATGCTACGAATTTAGCTTCATGGATAGGGAAATTATTGCTAAACATACTAGATCTAATATGTTTTATCTAGATTCTTGTACATGTTAGAATGAAAGACAGGATGATGTGAAAAAGATATTTGCACGAGGTGACTGATGATGCAGTGTGTGCCAGTTGATATCAGGTGGATTAAAGTCACCCAGTAATATCAGCTTGCTTCCATTCACATGCTGTTGCATGTAGACGTACTGCAATAATTGTATTATATTCAGATCAGAGGAAAGACTACGAGAAACGCATTCCACTACGAAGATGATATTGGCAAGGCAAATTCTGGAAGTAACTTCTTCACCTCCCTCAACCTGAGGCAGCGTAATGAAAGGATTTCTTTTTTATCAATCCGCCTCGAGTTGGCCGATATTTGCGAATTAAAACGTAGTTTTGGGAGTTGTTTCGAAGTATTTGACGTCTCTGGTTAGCCAGGTTTCTGTTATGGCTATCCAGTTTAGGGTATCCAGCTTAAAATAGTACTTCGAGTATTAACATTACCGAAGGTGTTTTTGGACATTGAAGACTGCGTCGACACAGAGTCCGCGTACCGGTGTCGTAGTTTTTGTTTCGTTTGAACTTGGCATTATGGGAGATATTTTATTTTAATCCTGATTCCAAAAAATAAAGAAAACTATTTATGTTTAGTTTATCGTATAATTAGGCCACTTTATCACCGAAGTCCTTTCGTTGTTTTCCTTATTCCCGTGCACCAATGGAATGCCCCGATGAAGAGGGTGGGGGTGAAAGCACCGACATAAGCTTCATGTTGAGACTCTAGAAAGAGCTTGGACTGGAAAAGGAGGAGAAGAAAAAGCTAAAGAAAAGGTTGGAAGTAAAATGAAAAGTGTGATCGTGACCGGCATTGGAAGCTGCAATGGTGGGCACGCGCCGGTGCAGGAGATATGCACGGGCCCTATACAAGGGTGGTCAACAGGGTGCTAGTAGAAGGACAAGGTTTTGCAGAATAACGTGGAAGCAGTAACTAAGACGACACGTGGCGACAGCGAGCGAAAGAAGGACGCTTCAGAGCAAGGCTAGGATATCAAGGTCGACACGTGCCAAGCAAAACGTAGTCACGGGCCTCAAGGCGCAGACAGATGACGCAAGCAGAAGGAGGAGAATAGAAGAGAGGGAAGAGTCTGCAAGTGCTTATCGCCAGGACTCCAACACGAGAAGGTGGCAGGCTCTTCAGCTTGAAATGATGAAGGGAGACAGGAAGGTCGAAGTTTTGACGTTCCGAGGGAAGACAAAAGTAGAGCAAAAGTAGAGTTTCGGGGAACGTTCCAAGGCGAAGTCTCGCAACCAATGCGGAAGGGCTGAACGTTGTTCTAAACGTATAGAGAGAGAGAGAGAGAGAGTAGTGAGCGCTTACTCCAGGGGATAGATTAATTGTGAGATATATATTCACTAGTACAGATTGCAATGTGCAAGGTACCAGAGTTACGAAGTCAGCCAAATGGAAACCGTAAATACGTTCTCAAAAGTCGTTTATTGTGCGAAAGAGAAACTCATATGCGTCGTTTTCCTAAATAATTTCTCCCATTCTCAACACAAGCTTTTCAACGTTTACAATGTGCCTACTGTAGAATTCTTTTTTTTTTTTAGCTGGCTATATGATCAGTCATGCACCGCTCGCTGAATCTCTTCATCCGACGTCACCGATGGATGGATGGATGGATGGATACGGCTGAACCCTTTACATCGGGCGGTGGCTCAAGCCACCTAGCCATGTCTTGTGAAATTTTACTCCTGTCTTGCTTTTAGCCACCAATCAGATAACCTTCGCTTGGTTACTTCTAACCTCTTAAAATCCACTTTCCCTTCACTATCCCTAAACCCCAATGCCTTGGGTAAGTCAGCCCCGCTGCCTTCCACTGTAGGGTGAAGCCCTTTACAGAAAAGTATCAAGTGTTCAGCCGTTTCCTCCTCCTTTCCGCACGCAATGCACCTTCTTTTCACCGAAGTGCCCCCTTCAGCGATCGAAAATGTGATAATCAATGGGCGCGAGATGTCGCGAGCAAGTAGGACGCGTCAACTCCAAAAACGCTGAAAGGGTCTAATTAACGTCTAACGCACGTCTACGCAATTAAATGGAAATGTCTAAAAGAAGTTTTGCGTCAGATGTTCTGTAGACTTGCCGTATGTTTCACTTAGGAGTGTTGGTTTTTTCTAAAGGTAGGCCTTTCAGTTAAAAGCGTTCTCTTCGCTATAAGAGGTATTCACTGAGGCCGCGCTACCAGACGGCGCGAGCGTCGCCGCGGCAAACGCGCCATGTTTGCGGTCGTTTCGCGCCAGCTCGCGCAGTGTCACGGTACGCCGTGAGGTAGCCGGCCTGTATTGTTAGTGATCCGTAACATCTTTGCATGTTGTTAAATGCGTCAACGTCCACTTTTCATTGTGGAACGCTAATTGTGCATAAAGTTTGAAGCAGAATTCTGTGCCGTGATTCAACCGAGCTGCCTGCCGCAACTCGGCAGCAAAACTGGCCGGCTGCATTGCACACAGGAATGTACACGACTTGCAGCTTTTATTATCAGTTCATAACTGTCAGCTACTCATGCAGGACACATCGTGGATAACATAGCACATGATTAATTACCCATATTCCAAAACTGACGCTGCAGAAACTCATATTTCCAGCGGCTGTAGTCCGCGAACTGCCGAAGCCTCATTGTTTCAGCAGAAAGGCATATTGCGTCATAGCTGCTTTATTTACGCGACAAAATGGTCGAGCAAATACTGACATGCACTCGCAGCACTAATGGCAGACATAGCGAGAATGTTTTGCAGGTTTGATTGTAGAAACGTAGCGTTGTTTCGAGTGCACAAGACCTGGAATCTATAGGCCGGTTCGAAGCAACGCGATGTGCAGCGATTCCGCTACTTTGAGTAGTAACTCGTCACTTTCAGCAGACAGAGATGACAAGTTAAGCTTACTAAACGAACAGACACGTTCAACTACTCACCTAGGTGAAAAACGGCACTTCGGCCGTCGCACCCTCAAGCACGGATGTTGGGCTCGACCGCTTGTCAAGCAATTGCACACTCTCATAGATTTGCATGCTTTAATTCCTCGGCCTGTCGGCAAACGTACGCCGTGCACAAGGCTGGCCTCAATATCGGTGAATTCAACGCACGGCAGCCGTCGTCTCGTAGTACGTCGCACACCACACCGGCACCTGCACATTCCTACGGGTCGACGTTTTCACAAAGTGTAACCTTTTCAGCGTGCCCGCTCTTTTCTGCTTCGCGCAGTTCACGGCGTATCCGCTCAGCCACATGGTGTTACGGGTCGGACAGAAATGATCTGCGGCGAGACGCTAAATACACTCACATTTCACACATCACGAGCGAGGTAAATGCTGCGGCTGCCGCGCGCGCGACCACCAACATGGCGAATGCCGCGCCGGCCGTTAGCGCCCCTTGCGGATGACGTCATGTGAATACCTCCTATTGTACTGTAGCCGGTGGTGGCCACCGGAAAACAGCTTAGACGTATCAATTACTAAGTTAATTAAATAAAAGCAAGTAATTTAGTTTCGAACTATTGCAGTCAGGCTCCTCATTTGTTTTGAGATATGTAGCTCGCCATTGCTGATGTGCATACCAGTTTTTTAATTTTCGAAAAAGCCCTTCTCGTCGGAGTCACAATGCAATAAATACGGGTCTCTTTCATGCGCCGAAGCGAAACCTAGGAGCAGAGCAGCGCATGCAGCCACATCTACCAACGCGCGTCATACAGCGGCGAGTCTGTCACGTGCTCTATTTCGGAGAACGCACCGCCGCCGCATACAGTCCGGCTGTGGCGCGTCAGTGGGGAGAGAGCACGTGACGTGCACGCCACCTGGTGACGCGCGCTGGTAGGAGTGGCTGCATGCGCTGATCTGCTCCTGGGTTTTGCTTGGCCCGTGAAAGCGGCCCATATTCTTAGTTCTTCAGTTCTGACGAGAATGGCAAAAATATAAAAACTAGTATGAATATCGGCAATGGCTGGCTTATAAATCTTGAGATAGATGAAAATCCTAACAGCATTAGTTCAAATATTAACCATTATATTTCGGTTAATCGTCTTGGTAATTAAAATTATACACAGCTGTTTTCTGGTGGCCATCACCGGTGACATTACTGCAGCGAAACCCTTTTTAAATAGACAGAAAACCTATAGACAAAAATTACTAAGTTTTGAGTGAAACACCATGTACACAGCTACAAGTCTTCCTGTCACTGTGCTAACGCTAGGCTAGTAATTGACTTGAAGACTCCTTACCTATACTTGTGAAGAGCTTTGACGCTACTTTTTTTATGCAGAAATCGGTGCTCAGATTTTTACGCATTTTAAGAATGGTTTTCAGGCTCATTTTAAACTTCTAACACTCATCAACTGTTTACAGTAAACTTTTCTTTAAATAATTCCTTAAAGCTTTTCCCAGAGCTCATCTGCAATAACGAGGACAATGATTACATTCCATACGGTGAACGGCTTCAGTAATGCTCATGCAGTAAATGCGCAAGCTAAGCCTGAAAAGAAAACACGATTCTCCTGCTGCTATTGTTTATTTTATCCAACGCACACACACACACACAAAAAAACAACCGGGAAATCAATGTTGATTGCCACTGAGAAGGTAAGTTGATTGCTTGAGATTTAATGGTAAGCATTTGGATGCATTGATAAGCAACTTGCTCAGAAGCAGATGGCAAGCAGCACGACTCGATGGGTGTTTCCAAAATTACTTATCCTGCAAGGAAGATATCAACTAGGAGGTAATATGGGGAAGTCATTTCAGCTCTATTCAGCAGCCTGCAGAAATGAAAAGGAAGATTTTGCTTCACCACTGCACAAGAAGCATTAGTCCAGACGCTAATTTTAGCACACCAACCATAATTAAGGTCAAGCTTTAAAGATAGCCTTAAATTCTTACTGCTATCTAAACAACCATGCACATGTTGCAGCGATGAATTTGCTTGAAGCTAGCCCAAGTCCTTGCTCCCCTGGCCAGCCCTAACGGTTCTAAAGGTTCAACAAATAATGGGGCTTGTTAAACAAACTTTAGATAACAGCCTGTAGATATGCAAAAAAGTATGATGTGAAACAATTAAAAGTATCAACTGCGAAAAGTGCTTACCAAAACATTAAGAAGTTGACCTTGCCAGGAGGTTCTTTGGAAATCAGTGTTTAACAAAAAGAAATGCTCAGAGTGAAGCAGGGCCAGTGCCAAGTGTGCACGGTGCACTAGTTTACCAAAAATGCAATGATGCTGTTTCTTTCACATAGAGATAGAGAACAGCACCAATCAGGCAAAACGCATAATGGCATATTAAAGAAATTGGTGGGGACATATAAGTTCTGCCTTAAATGTATGACGTGATAGCGTAATGAGTCATAAATGCAGAAGGTCATTCTCTACTTTGCTGTCGTAGATCCCTGCGAGTCCTCATGCCACTCCTGGCGCAGTGGTGCAGTGGTTGATCGATGGCCCTGCGATGGCAGATGCCCCTAGCGGTGGGCTTTGTGCGGCCCAGGATGCTCTTCCCGAGCTACCAAACATTAATTTAACAGCCACCTGCCACGGTGAGCAGTCTGCTCAATATCCGGTGAGCAGGCTGTGATGACGCCACAAGGTCACGTGACTTAGTTGGCCCACCTGCCTCCTAGGTTGCTCTCTGGTGACGACCTGCCAGAGCCATGCCCGTGATTTTTCGCTCACGGCGCCGACAACGCCGACACCGCATTTTCTGGTGACCGGAAACTTTAACGCTGTCGCCCTTAAAACTGGCCTTGAGAAGGTTTACCTAAATGCCGATACTCTCCAACCTAATGAATAGAAGCTAGACAAGTTCATGAAGTAAGGCACGCGGATAGCCACTTGAATCTCCCAGATCCTTCATCATCTAGGCTAATAGCAGCAGACCTAAGGCAGCGTACAAAATACTTGCATCAATTTTAGCATTTAGACATATAAAAGAGCAAACAGCAGATGAAAAAGCTCATGGCACAGAGTTAACAGCATTAAAACCAGGCTCCCGCTGTTGTACGAGAAAGTATTATTAATTACATATTTCCATATTTTCCTCATGACCTGCAGCAAAATAAGTAATATATGTGCGGTGGGGTGAAAAGATAAACGTAGCGAAATTTTAGCTATATGATGGAGCAGCAAGTTAAACATACAGGCGCGATTAAACGCAAACGCGGGGTGCGATATACATGAAGAAAGAGCACGAACAGAATAGCACTTAACATCGGTGGATATCAGGATGTTTGAACTGGTAGGGTGCTCAATTTCCGCGTGCTTTCGTTCAAACCAGAAGATACTGTATTAAACTTATAGATCAGCAAAGACTCAATAATTTCTCGGTCGTGATTAGATTTAAATGCAGATTCCAGTATAGTAGCTACTATTCTGGAATCTGCATATACAGGAACAGTAGCGTCCGCGTACTACCAGCTCCTTCTACCGGCCAGGCACGGTACTGCAGCTCACCGCACTCGTCGCTGTGTCACCACCGTACCTCTGCGTCGTCTGCTACGCTCCTCGAGTGCTGCGCACGAAACGTGGAAGCTGTCGGTGAAAGCAGGGGGCGGGGGCCGCACAGGATAGAAGCCGCCCAACAAAATTTGAAGTCTGTCTCGTCGTCGAAGTGAAATGTACGTACTAAATGCATCGCTGGAAAGACGTAGCACATTCTAGGACGCCTAGTTCATAGATTCTGCATTCGTGTATAGGTGCGTTTGTTGCTGGACGGGCCCCCGCTTTCACCTGCTTCTACTCTACAACCCGGCCAGTCTGCATGGCCTTGCCGGCCGCTTTTGAGGCTTGAATAGCTGCCACCATCAGCTCTTTCTTTTACAGCTGAACATCATGCTGCTGGCGCTGACATTTCGAAACGCAAAGCTAACGGATGAAGCTTGAAGAAAATGCGAATTAAAGCAGTACCATGAGAGACGAACAGTTTGAATACACAGCGCGGGGGACTGCGGAGGTATACGTTGTATTTCATAGATGATGAAGGGCGGCTTATATGCTGTGAACTTGTAACTTCAGCTGTGCAGTGGAAAGTTATCTGCGTGTTTGCTCCTCTGATGCAGCGGCATAACGCCCTTATTTCTGTCATTGGTTGAGCTTAAGTGTACGGATCGCGAAATTCAATATTTTTTTAATGTAAAGTGCGCTGCTCTCAACTAAAAAGCAAGCAGGAGCGCAATACAAAACAAAAGTTATGAAATGCACGTAATCACGAGTGAGCAGCAAATCATTTTAAAACAACAAAAACACACTGAAACGTCGTGAAACATTATATAATAATGATTGATCCTTTTTCCCGTCGTCGTGGTCGTCTCTGGCTTGCAGGCTTTACGGAGACTTCGCAGACAAGCAAGCGGCAAAATGTTTATGCACAGGAAATATATGCAAGTTATTTAGGACGATTAACAGTGAATGAACTCCCTTACCGATCCGCGCAGCCTCTCCGCGACTACTCGAGTGTGGAATCTGCCCATCCAGCTACAGAACGAGTTCCTCTTAACATTGTTGTTGCTGTGTTGTTGCGACTGAAGGAAGAAGGAAAAGGAAAGTGCTCGGGCCTGCCCAGTGGCTCCAGCTGAGCCACAAACGCTGCCACGTGCAGACAGTAGAAGAGTTGAAAGAGATGCTAGAGGAAAGATTGAAAGACAAGACGCGCGTCGCAACAACCGCGTCATCTGAAGAGATGACGACGGTTTAGCAGCAGATACCCGCGGTGACAAGGAGCCCTCGCCACTTGTGCGAGAGCCCCTAGTTCCCAGCCCCGTAAGGCCAGCAAGCCCTTCCTCTTAACATCGATGCGACGCCGGTTAAATGCAGTGGCATTCGCACTCCCTCCCCTCTTTTCCACACACTAAAGTAAAATACACAAACTGCAACTTCAGCCTGACATCACTATGACATCACTTTTGATCGCTTCAATTCGTCAGCAGTGATGTCATGGTTTTTCACTCTCCCTCGTACACCTCAGCTCAGGATAGGTTACACCCTGCATAGCGCATTCAACCACAGGCCGACGAGCCGAACATGATGCTGCTCTATGCGGACCGGATGCGTGCCGCCCGTCTGGAAGCATTCAACACCTTTCCCGCGTTCTGTGCGATCGGCAGCGCTGCTACTGTGACGTTCGCTCCGTTTAATGTAAGCGGGCTGAAACTAACCGCGCGTATCTATAAAGAGCACAGCGAACGGTCAGGCTCCCTGTTCATCCCTTCGCAATGTCTGCAGTCAGACCTAAACACAAAAACAAGTCAGCAACGCGCCGAATGTTACACTTCTGTTCAGAGATTTCAACTGTGTTAGTACTGATGACGACCGAGGAGTGTTCTGTGCGCGCTAAGCTAGCGCTGGTGCTCTTACGGATTTGACTTGTTAATTAACTTTGTGGGCGTGGGACGAGAGAAAAGCAACAGCATCCATTTCACACATTGCTATGATGCCTGTAGTACTCGATTAAACAGGATTTGCGTTTCTGCAGGCACATTATCTAGTATACTGTCCCGATAAAAAGAAATCTAAACAACGCGCCCCCATAAGTTCCGCTCTTCGCATTTCATTTCATCGTGTTCGTGCCTTAGCGGTAAGAAAACGACGCCATGGTAGTCCACGATTGTATTATGTTCACATTGCTGTTCACATCTTTTTTTTCATCGCCCCTCTAGTTCAAGGGTACAGCTGGGTACAGCAGGTATTTATCGATCAGTGCATGGTGTCAGTTCAGATAGGGAGGTATAGTCGGCGTATACTCCGCCCTCGATGAAAAGTGCGGCAGACGATCAATTGTCTGCTCTCATTAAGGTTTTTGAACGGGCTTTAAATATTAGCTTGAAAAACACTTGCGCACGTAAGGTTATCTTAACATTTCAAAAATGTGATTTATTCAAACACGAGGCCAAAATAATGGCTGGCTGTTTAGCATGGCTAAGCACGAAATATTGTGTGAAAGAACATTTTTTTGCAGGTTTAAACCACCGCCACGTACCTGAAAGCGCGGTTGAGGTGTCCGCTGACCCAGGGACACAGTTATGCTCATCTTTTTCATCGTCAATGCCAATTTACGCAGTGCACTCCAGCGGCCTATGCTCCAGTGCTGAATTTCTGCAGCAGCGATATCCACGCCAACGCAAGCATGCGCAGATCTCTCTGTCCATAGCACAACACAGCTCAAACCGCGAATATCAGTTTGATAGCAGTATCAGTTGATGAAGAAGACGATGTGCAGTGCACAGCGCGAGAGTGTGTCGCAGTTTAACACGTGGCATCATCGGCTGCGGCGATAACCTAGTGCTCTCGCGCAGCGGCCAGCGAAGCTGATCTGCTCGCGCCGCCGCGGGCTCGAATCCCAGTCGCGGATATTGATTTCATGTAATATAATTTATCCATTAGACTTGGCAAAAACCCACAAATGCCGCAAGCATACAAACATCGCAAGATCTAGCTGCGAATCGGTGCTTCTACTAATTATTGTGCCTGACTGCGATTTCCGCAGAAAACACCTCAGTAACGCTGCCACCCCGACTAAATGGCAGCGCTCTCTCTCTTCTTTTTGGCGCCTCATTGCAATCCGCCGCACAGCCAAGGGGGGCGCTGCAGCCGAGGGATGAGAGAGGGGGTGACGGAAATCGTTCTCCGCGTAGATATTTCTCCAGACTACGGGAAAAAATGTAACCACTGGGAACCAGGTCTGTACTGTAGAGTGAATGGGTAAGCTCCACGAAGCCGCAGCTGAGAGCAGCTTGTGACTTTCGAGACTTGCGAACTGGGGCATTATCGTGAAGCAGCAACACACCTGCCGACAACTTTCTATGGCGTTTATCTTTGATTGGTGACGTAATACTGCCATTATTGAAACATAGGTGTCCCCAGTATTTGTATTTTGTGTGGTTTGAATTCTAGTAATAAAACGCCTTATGTTACCCAAAAATTTGTTGCCTTGATATCTCCACCTGACCACTGAACACGAAATTTCTTCGCAGTTGCTGACCCATTGTGCTTCCAATACACACACACTTGTATGGTCTCCGGATCGCAGTGTGTGTGTGTGTGGAGGGGGGGGGGGGCAAGTTCCATCAACCATAACAGTGCGAGAACACGTCTACTGGCTTTTCTCCCCTCTAAATTCTACTGTATATGTTGCTGGCGACATGCTGGTACAATGTTTGCATCAGGCGACTGTTGGTTCGTTTCCAGTCAACCCTGAGGGTGTCAGTTCAGTTTTTCTGCACATTTTAAAATTGACGTTTGGCAGCTGTCGATTTAGCTCTGCCTTGCTGTTCATACTCAAATGAATGTAAACTCTTTAATGCCGCAACAATATTTAGAATTCTTGCCTCTTTTTTTGCCCTGCTCAATGTCCCGCAGAACAATCGCCACGTTCACCCATTCCAAAAAAAAAATTGGTGTGTTTATTTCTTCATGAGTGCTTCTTTGTAAAAAGGAGTATTTCACGAATTTATTTTCTTTATTCTTATATAAAACATGTGAATACATTCACTAAGTACGTTCTACATGTGATGTTGTATAGAATTATCTGCGTTATGGAAAGGGGGGGGGGGACCATTAGCCACCCCTTGAGGTGCAGCTGACCCTAGTGACGCCACTGGAGAATCTCGTACGCTTGCCGACGGGCGCGAAGCCCCGTTAAGAGCTTCCAAGCTGATATTTTTGATAGCAGGCGGAAGTAATTTTGAGTTCAACGGTACCTAATAACATTACGCATTCATATCATACCATGACATCCTGAGTACACCTGGCCCACTGAAAATGTGTCGTCACCATTTGGTGTAAAATTTGCTCTAATGAATATTCACAATCAATGTATGCTGTTGCACTGCACCTTGGGCCTCAGGTAGCATCTGTGACGCGCGAAATATTATTTCTTATGCTTCGCGATGCCCGCCCTCAAAGGCTGGTTGCAAGGTCGTTGTCTCGGCGCGCAGCTACTAAGTAAATTGCTATGCATTGCTATCGTCATTACGTGCGTATATCGATAGACACCGCCGGGCACTTTTCATGGCTGCTTCGGAAAGGAACACGTGCCATGGAGATATGTGAATATAGTTCTTGTGCATTGTTTTTTTACATAAGCACCTATAACTTGAAATACTTTATTGAATAGATTCATATCGTCAATCTGTGATTATGTGGACTTGCTCAGCAGATTCAATGACACCTGGCGAAAACAACCAATCACGAGCTGGGTGTTGACCAAGCACATATAGGATACAGCATCAACGCACCACTATTGCTGCCGCTGCGGTGGCTCAGTGGTTATGGCACTCAGCTGCCGACCCGAAAGACGCGGGTTCGATCCCGGCCATTGCTGCCGAATCTGGATGGAGGCGAAATTCTAGAGGCCATTGTGCTGTGCTATGGCAGTGCACGTTAAAGAACCACAGGTGGGGGCAATTTCCGGAGCCCTTTACTACGGCGTCCCTCATAGCCTCAGTTGCTTTGGGACGTTAAACACCCATAAACCATAAACCAAGCACCACTACTGCAAATAGTGCTTGGTTGATATTCGTCCTGGCTTCCAAACTACAACATGCACGCCGTACTCATGAATATTCCTGTTCTGGCATGCTCTAAACAGGAGGGGTACGCGTCGTTTATTTTTTTCGCAGAGCGAGACAGCGCGGCGCAACAGAGATCGCGTGTCAGCCGCCACGCTGCACCGCTCGCAGGAAGGCGATCGCGTATCCAGCGTCACGCCGCAGAAGACCGTGGGAACGGGCGGAGCCGCCATTGGCGCGAGCAGTAGACCGAGTGGGAACGTCCGAGACCGCCTGTTTTCAAGCTTGGAGATGGGGCTTCGCTGTAGGGCAGACTTTCACATGGCTGCTAGGAGAGTGCAGGACTTACGGTGGAGAGGAAGATAATTTACTTCGCTTGCTTTCTGTGCGCTCACAGAACTGATTTGAGCAGTGAAAGTTGCAACTGGTTTGAAGCAAAGGAAAGGGCTCAGTAACTGTCTCACTTCTTGGTGGGAACCGAACCGCGCATTGACGAGGGGGTGAAGGAGGAAATGAAAATAGGAGCAGAGCATTAGGTGCCGTAGTGACTCAGGAAAATTTTCGGCCGCCTTCGAATGTGGAACATGCACTGACGCTGCGCCATTCGCAGAAATCGTGCTCTGTGTCTTAAACGACCGCTTTAAATGTCGCCACTTGGGAAGCAAAAAAAATTCCATGTTCCTTGCCGTATCCTGCAAAGGAAGAGCGGTGAAAGCCAATGGGCTGCAGGTTTTGTTGGACACGGGTTATACGTGCACACCCGCATTATGAGAACCTGCCTGAAAGCATCCTCCAACACTATTCGAAATTTATTACCCCATAACACGCAAAACATTATGATAACTGAAGTAGGCCGCTGAATTTAGACAGTTGACGCTACGAATGACCTTTCCAGACATCAAATCTAACGCTGGGCGATTGTTCGTTGTTGGTTTCGTGCCAAATTATTCGTGTTCAGTCCAAACTATCCTGCCTCAAAGTTTTTCAGCCACGCATTTTTGGTGAGATTAAAATTTTCTGCTCCGAGAAGATCAGCATCTTGGGACACTAACACGGGGAGGCCCTGTCGCGTTAAAGACATTGCTTCTGTGTTGTGCAGTCTGAGTGCTTGCAGTTGTGCCTCAGTTTGGCCAGCGCGTCTCACTCATTCTCTCAGCCGCCGCAGCTCTCCTTTTGTCAGTTCGCTGCGCGCATTTTTTTTATACGTCTTTATTTCTGCACAAAATAGGCCTAGCCTTGCGGCAGAAATGAGGGGCTTCATGGGGGTGGAGGTGGGGGAGGGGGAGGAGGGCCGGTCTCCACTTCTTCTTCGAAGTGGGGTGGTCCTATTGATTTGCCGCTTTCTGCCGCACGCACTGTTGGCCGATTCAGCCCGCCTGCGCTAAGGTGTGACTGCTTCCTCGGCATCCAACACTCATTTTTGTGGCATGGCAACTGCGCCTGGGCCTCCTGCTTCAATTAATTTTCGACAATTCTTTGGGGGGGGGGGGGGTGCACTCATTGTGTGTATAAACACAGTATTATGATATCGGTCAAGTTATATTCGACATATCGCGGCAAGCTCACCAATTCACATGAAAGGTCACGTGCACCCACTGGCCGCGCAGCCGAGGTTACAGATCGCCGTCACTGACGTTAAATAGATAGCCCTGGTGAAGACAGAATCTCTGCACGCTGCGGCGGTCGGCAGAAACATAGCGAAAGATTAAGATAACGAGTGACTGGAGATAACCAGTGCGCCCCACCATCGAAATCGGGAGTGCAGGTGACTCGCCACTTATCGTTATCGACGTGGTAGTGTATTGTTGCTTAGATAAACGCAAATAAATCTGTACACAGGAAAGAACCACCAGCCTATTTCAAGGAAAGAGGCGCTGATCTGACTTGGAAGCTCCAATGACATGCTCTCGAGGTCATGGGAAAATTTGTATACGCCGAATGAGGATAAGGTTCATGAAGTGGGCACACTGACGAGCAAGGATCAGAAAGGTATTTGCATCAAGTCCACTACTTCCTCTTATTCGGGAGTAATTTTACAGTAAGAATTTACTTTCGCATTTTCTTTGAAGCCTCACTCAACCATACCTTTTAGTCAGAGTTATTAGCATCTTTGAAAGCTTGCAAACCCAGAAATACTTTTTACAGAGTAATTTCTGTAAACCATTACTAATTTTTATACTAAAAACTGTGAGAGATACGTCGGTTCGATTGGTTGTGCTGGACTGTACAGCTGAATTGTGCAGTTGTTCAGCTGGATTGTATACCTTATATAGATCGATAATGAAATGATTAATGAACTAAAATTACTAATGCACTTATTTATTTATTAATTTATGGGGCAAGGTTATAATGTGAAATTGATGGCTATGGACATCTAAGGTGAGCTGTGCTTTTAAATTTTCTTAATCGGCAATGTGGTTCGAAACATCGAATGTAAAAAAATACGCATTTCGAAGCTCATTGAGTTGGCTTTCTTGCATTGCATATTTATAAGTTGGCGTCTCTCTCACTTCTAATGCATCAAATACAGGCGCAGTTGGTGTATTCGATGATGCAGAAGAAATTAACTTGATTTCAGCGACGATCGCACACGCAGCGACGGCATTTTATAATTAAATAAGGCGGAAAAGCCAACTCAACAAGCTTTCAAATGGGTATTTTCAACATTTGATATTTCGAACCTCATTGCCGATTAAGAAAATTTAAAAAAAGGGCTCACCTTCAATGTTGACGGCCACCAATTTCGCAATATAACCTTGCACCCTAATATCGAAAATGTAAACTTTATTAGTTAATTCTGGCAAACTAATTGTCTAATTGTTAACGCATATGAGACATATAATGTCCGCGTTGCTGTATAGTGCAGCTAAACAAACCGCACCGACTTGCCTATCACAGGTGTTAAATAAAAATGTGTAAAAGTTCTAAAAAATCACCTTGTATAAGAATTGAAGTTGGAGGTTGGTTTTAGTTTTCGCCCAGGAATAGTTCCTAATCTCGCTAAAAATTCTGTTTACCCTCAGTGTTCAGGGCAGTTCAAAAAGAACTTTAAAATGCAATATGGTTACTTTAACAAAATGGGACCCGATAAGTGACCAGGGGAGAATCAATCAGTCAGTCAATCAATTATGCCGTTATACTCGCGTTAGTGGCAGGGTTAAGGTGTAGCCTTTGCGAGAGTGGGAGAAATCTGGTTCAGGAGCCCATCACGGGGTGGGAGCGGATTAGAGTAAGGGCCCGTTCACACTTGTCCAAAAATCTGGCGAGCGAAGCGGATTCGGCCGCTTTTGACGCGAAAGCGGCGCCAGGCCCGGGCGGAAAGCGGCGCGGCGAGGCCCATCCGTCTAGGGTACCTCGATGCGCGCTCCCCCACTCCGACGGAGCGGCGGACCGGGGCGCTCATCGAGGCACCCTATAAGTCCCTCACACCTCATATCCACAGAGTTGGCAAGGCCATAACCAGACTACTAGCCGGTGGGCTTGGCTGTAGCAACAAATGGGCCATAACTCTCTTCGAAGCCGCAGCGACTTCCTGTATCCTCCATTCGTCTCTCTCAACCCCCAAGTCTTCGTAAACTCGAAGTCCTTTGCCGCAACTACATCAGAAAGTTTTTGGGTGTACCCAACAGCTCCCAGGTTGCCCCTACCATGATCGAGGCGGGAGTCCTCCCCCTCTTCCTCCTCCTTCAGCAAAGAGGATGCACTCGCATCAATCGCATTTACAATCTTCCTGAAGGATTGCAGCTCCTCTCAAAGCTTTCCTCACGTACCTCATCCAGGGAAGGTATCCCCTACGCGGCATTTGAAGATCGTTTCGATGAAGACCTTCCTCCGCCAAGCACAGTCTCTCCTCCTCCTTCCACCCGCCGTCCTCTTGACGTGCGCACCACTTTGGAAGGCCTTCATAAACAACGTACCCCAACGGCTCATCTCCAACAGGCTGCAGCCACACTTCTACACGAAGAGCTTCGGAACAGGATCCTCATATTCACATATGGATTTGTCTTGCCTCAAACTGGTCAGGCCGCTGCCGCCTGCCTCATTCCCTGTCTCAAAATATCCAAAACCTGTAGGCTTGGATTTCCAGTCAGTTCAACGGCCTCAGAAATAGCAGATCTCCATCTAGCTGCAGACATTATTGAACAACTTCACCCTCAACGCAGCGTCTCCATCCCGACAGACTCTAAAACTGCTCTCATGAGCCTACAGCACCCAAAACATACCTCTTCAGCCGCAGCTTTCCTCAAGGCTCACCTTATGGCTCTAGAGGATGCGGGCATTGACATTTATTTTCGATGGATTCCTTCCCACTGCGGAATTCAAGGCAACGAAGCTGTCGACGCCTTAGCCAAATCGGCTCACTCTACTTCCACTGACATATGATCAGCAGTGAGACTCCTAGATTACCCCAAAAGACATCTCCGTAACAACGCACTCTCTTACCATGCTGAATCAAGAATCTCCTCGGGTCTCCCGTTCAAGCGACTTCCAGTAAATCTACCAAGAAGAGAACGATCCCTCCTACTTCGTATGAGAATTGGCTGCACCTGGACCAGGTTCCGCAAGTTCATCCACTGTCTAGCTCCAGACCTGAACTGCCCTCAGTGCGGTGATACTGAGACCATTGGTCATCTCCTTCTCGTGTGCCCGGCATATGACTGGCAGAGAAACACATTAATTCACACAGACAGCTCGGATTGACTGCGGAATCTGAAAACCACCTCCTCTTTCCCGAACGGCCCATCCGGTGAGCCTGTCAACATCTTCTCACACTCCTTGACCACACAACCCTTTCCTCAGTCCTATGACCTTAACACTGCGTCTTATCATATACCCTTTTTCCTATCTACAATTTCACTCCACAGGTACCATTGTTACCTCACATTTCACACTTTTTCACCCATCCTGCACGCAATTTTTCTTTTTTCTTTCCACTCGTCGTGGGCCTTATACCTACAACTATTTACTACACCTCTTCAATGCTCAGTCATATTTCTGTGTTATCTTACAGTGCAAATGGACTTCGTCCCTAGCCAGTGCACAATCCATCTTTCTGTGTTCTTACAGTGCAAATGGACTTCCTCCCAAGCCGTGCACAATGCATTTTTCTGTGTTAGCTTACTGTGCAAATGGACTTCCTCCCAAGCCAGTGCACATCCCTCTTTTCTATGTTACCTTTTAGTGCAAATTTGTTCTCAGCATCAATGCCCATTATCTTCAATGTGTGGGGGTGCCTCTACTTGTTAATCCACACTGACTTTAGCTCCTGTCAGAGCACACCAATGCTTTACTGTGTGTCTGTTACCTATACTCTGCCAACCCATGACCCATGTCAGCCCCAAATGAACAACTGGGCAGTGTAGAACTTTCCCTCTTCCCCGCAGTTTTTCCTACCCTCACTTCCGACAGTGCTGTGCCATTCTCCCGAAGTGTGACCTCTCAGTGCTCCTAGGGCGGTGAAAGGGCCGCTCCCATACCATAACCGGACTTTCCAATGCTGTGTGCTGTGCTTTCCCAAGAGTGACCTCTCAGTGCTCCAAACGCTGTCAACGGACCACTCCCATTCCATAACCGGACAGTCGCTGTGCTGGCAGACCTACCATCTATGTCCCTCCACGGCAGTGCAGTGTTCCTATTGTGTGGTGTTGTGTAGTGTCCTGGGGAACCTCCTCCTGTCATCGCCACCTCCAGTACCCGCCAAGTGCCCTAGATGCCCGCATGGTGTGTGCTGTGTTGCCTTTCTCGGACCCCCTCCAACTCTGAGCAGTGATCCCCGCAGAGGGAAGCAGAAAATAGAGCGACCCCCAACCTACATTGAAGCGACATTGTAAGGCACCCTAGATCCGTCTAAAGCTCATCTAATGTCACTGGCGCTTTTTTTGTCAGAAAACGTAATCGCGGCGCTTTAGATCCGTCCTGGACCGATTTCCGCCGCCGGAAACATTCAGTGGCGACAAACATGGCGGCGCTCATCGAAGCCGGACCCCTCGATTTGGACTGAATTCGTCGTTGTTGCTGCCTTTTTCAGTGCGTGAACTGACCACATAAGGGGAACTGGTCTTTCGTTTAGTCTTACCTCATCTATAAAAAACGTATAAGTAATAAATTTGCTTTATTTTTTTATATAGAGAGACGATTCTGCCGCCTCTAGGCCTAAGAAAAGTGTCGGTATGTTAAGAGTATTGGTTCCCGTCCTGACCACCAGATGTGGCTACTAGGCTGGTTGCGTGTCTGCATGCGCTGAACTAAAGGTGGGAATGTGCATGCGTTTAGCGTACGTAAGCGTGCATGCACTTATGGTATATAGACAGCGCCGATTTGTGTTCTTTCCTAACCATATATGTGCACGCCGCGAGCGATGACGTGGTGGCCGGGAAGTATGCGGAAAAGCGAGAAACAGTAGCGGCGCGGCGGTTCCGCCTCGCCCGGACGTTAAAAGATAAGAACAGGGCCTAGTTTCTTCCTGCGACCGAATCCGCTTCGCTCGCCGGATTTTTGAACAAGTGTGAACGGGCCGTAAAGATCAGCTCCTTTCAGTGTGAAATCACTGTTCTGATGGGTAAACCCCGAACAAGAGCTTGTGATGTTCGTAGGTTTGTATACCAAGCGAACTAAATAAATAAATAAATATCCGCCACTGGGATTCAAACCTACGGCGAGACGAACAGATCAGCTTCGCAGGCCACTGCACGAGAGCACTATGCTATCGCCGCAACCGATCACGCCTCGTGTTAAACTGCAACACACTCTCGCTCTGTGCATTTCACATCGTCTTCTTCATCAACCTATACTAATATTGGTGCTTTGAGATATATGTGGCGGCAGTGACAGAGAGATGTGCGCTGCATACATAGCGTTGACAACATTGCTGCAGAAGCAAGGCACTAGAGCATGGGCCGCCGGCGTACATTGGGTACTTCGGCACTGAACATGAAAAAGCTGAAGACAGGCATAACTGGCTCCCTGAATCGGTGGACACCTCAATCGCGTTCAGGTACGTGGCACTGGTGTCCGCCTAAAAAAGACTGTGCTTTCGCACAATATTTCGTGCTTAGCAATGCTAAACCACCAGCCATTTTCTTCTTCATCTCGCTTCTTCGAAGGGCACGTTCATTTGGCGAACGGTATGTAGCATACAGCCAGACGATAGATGAACGATGCATGCAAAAACAGAAGAACTAGGCTTTGTAATAACACTTCAACACCCATACAAGAATGGATACACACGAAAGTAACAGCAGCTTCGCACTCAGTTCCCAAAGTTGAGCCCAACCCACAACCTCGCATAAACCGGGGCTATATATGTGGCCGCTCGAAGCCCTACAGAAAAACTGCATGGGACCATGTGACACGCTCTTTTATAACCAGGCCCGGATTTCCTGAAGCGGGTAGCAATGCAGAGAAAGGGAGAAGATGTTGGAGCACGCGCTAAGCTGCGTCTCTCTCCACCTGTCTTCTTGACAGCGCTCGAACCATAAGCTGATGTTCGCGAGCGCCGCCTCGCCTATGTCGCCAAAAAAGGAGGACCAGTGCCGTGCTCTGAGACGCGCTCACGGCAGCCTTCGAGTCCGTTCGAAAGATTTCTCTTCCTCCAGCGGGCGCGTCGAAAACGCCTGGCGTAATCCATAGCGGCCTTGCGGGTGTAATAGCGTGTAGGGCAGGCGTTGGCCGCGCATGTCACAACGCATGGTTGCTCATCCAGCCGTATCTATAAGGCGGCCGTCCGGCGTGACAGGCGTAACAGGGATAGGAAGGGGAGCAGAGTTGGTACAAAATACGGAGACAGAACCGCAGTTGGCTATCTCCAGAAATCAATCAGGCAATGACTTACCGAGACATTCTTTGGAAACGCGGTAAACGCTGTACTAATAATCATGAACTCCGTGTCGACTACACTACTGCCATAATAGGGCTGCTCCCCTTATCTGCTTAACAGTAGGGCGATACCACGAACTGTTAGAGCTTTCTTTTAGAACTTCATGAAAACCATTGTCGCTTATTAATCAGCGTCCCGGGAGAAAAAAAAAACGAATGGTTCTTCTGTCATCAACGTTTTCCCCGACACTCCGGAGAAAACTTCCGTTATCTTCAATCAGGCCGCTGCACAAACTTCTGGGAGTAGTTTATCCCAAACGCTCGAGACATGCCAATCAATAAATCATTTGTCACATATGTGACAAATGTACCATATCTCAACAAAACACACCGGTAACAGCACAGCGATTTCATCGCAAGAAAGTGTGTAACATGTAATATCGTGATCTGCTAACAAGAGCTTGTCGATAAACGCAGAAAAAAACGAACAGAATGACCCCTTTTAAAAACCTGCTTAAGTCATCGCCTATAGATCTTTCTATTTTGCAGGTAGGCCTGCTGCTGTCCGTGTCATTTTGTTCTGAATGTTTGTTTTTTTCATTTTTGCTGTGTTGTTCTTCGTACGGCGCCTTCACCCTCTTCCCTACAAGTGGAAAAAGGGGGAGGAGAGGGAACGCTTGGCAGGTGGCAGGTAGAGAGAGGAAAATCCCCTTAAACACAACTTGGCAGGTGGAGGCTCCACACAGACGCTGGCGCAGCCGACGTATAGTTTTCGCCTTCATGGCCCTCCTAATGCTATTTAGTGTGTTGAAATATATGTGGAACCGGGATTAAGAGGGCACTTGATTCACGGTCAAACAAGTCATCTTAAGGCTTACACCGGTCAACTTCTTGTGTGAAGTTCATGCGGGCACAGCTTTCCCATTTTAAGCAACATTAGAAAGACGAACATCCAGGCATTTCAAAGTGTACAAGCCCAAGCTTTATACAAATCTGCCTCGGACTGCCTAAATGTGCCTGAACAGCAGCCACTGTTCTTGTCGCTGGGGAGCATCCTGTTACTACATACATTGCTGTGGAAACCATAAGAACACACATCCGGCACCTCACACGAGTTCCGAGTCATCACCTCGAAGCTCTTTCAGCAATCAAACCACATACTGCATTCGCAAAAGTAATTGAGGCTCATCGTGCTTAGCTTCCTTCGCAATTGACCCCTGGTTCAAGACCGTGCCCAACCATATGGAGTCTGCATGTACCTCGAGTACACCTCTCTATTCCGGGAATTACTAAGGAATCTGGCTTACCATTGCCTGCTCTGAAACAAATGACATTGGATCATCTGCTTTTTAACTATAGTCACCACGTACATACAGAGATGGCTCAGTGACAAGTTCTGGTGGGCCTGTGGTGATACCGGCCAGTATGTCTTAATGAAGGTGAGGACTACCTGTCTCACCTCTTCAACTGGTGCGGAACTGGCTGCCTTACGGGCTGCAGTTCAGTTCATCAGTCAGGAATCTCCACATGGCTGGACAGTTTTCACCGACTCTAAAGCAGCCCTTCAATGCCAGCAAGATGCACTACGCCACGGGTCGCAAGAAGAACTCATCGCACAAATCCACAAGCTCTACCACGGCGCCACATTGAAAGGACATAATTTTCCAGTGGCTGCCAGGACGCTGCGGTATTAAAGGAAATCACCAGGCAGACGATGCAGCCCGTTCTGCCCACAACGACGGCATCCCTGCCAATATCCCTGCAATGCGAGCTGACACAGAGTGTGGGCTTCATTCTTTGGCGTTGGAGTTCACACTTTCAGTGTGGAACACGGGAGAGTTCTCCAACCATCGCCTCAGGGCATTGGACCCCGGACTGCGCGTCCGCCTTTCATGTGTCATAGAGCGTCGCGAAGCAACATTGTTGTGCCGTCTATAGCTCGGCGCTGCCTTCACAAATCAATATGCCCTTCTCGTGAAAGCTGTGTCTGCGAAGAGACAATCCGTCATCTCCTACGTGAGTGCCCTGTCTTTGTGAACTAGAGACGTAAGCTGCGTTGTGCTCTGGACCGTCTTGATCCTCAACGTTTCACAGAGGACGAGATCCTCGGTCGGTGGCCACAACATACGACTACCATCAAGGCTTACAAGGCACTGTTTTGTGCTTTTACGAACGACTGCCTTGATTGACAGATTGTGACTGTGTTTCCCGTTCCTTCTCTCTCCTCTTTTAAACCCCCCCTCATTCCCTTCCCCAGTGCAGAGTATCCAACCGGAAACCTTTCTGGTTGACATCCCTGCCTCACCTATCTATCTATCTATCTATCTATCTATCTATCTATCTATCTATCTATCTATCTATCTATCTATCTATCTATCTATCTATCTATCTATCTATCTATCTATCTATCTATCTATCTATCTATCTATCTATCTATCTATCTATCTATCTATCTATCTATCTATCTATCTATCTATCTATCTATCTATCTATCTATCTATCTATCTATCTATCTATCTATCTATCTATCTATCTATCTATCTATCTATCTATCTATCTATCTATCTATCTATCTATCTATCTATCTATCTATCTATCTATCTATCTATCTATCTATCTATCTATCTATCTATCTATCTATCTATCTATCTATCTATCTATCTATCTATCTATCTATCTATCTATCTATCTATCTATCTATCTATCTATCTATCTATCTATCTATCTATCTATCTATCTATCTATCTATCTATCTATCTATCTATCTATCTATCTATCTATCTATCTATCTATCTATCTATCTATCTATCTATCTATCTATCTATCTATCTATCTATCTATCTATCTATCTATCTATCTATCTATCTATCTATCTATCTATCTATCTATCTATCTATCTATCTATCTATCTATCTATCTATCTATCTATCTATCTATCTATCTATCTATCTATCTATCTATCTATCTATCTATCTATCTATCTATCTATCTATCTATCTGTCTGTCTGTCTGTCTGTCTGTCTGTCTGTCTGTCTGTCTGTCTGTCTATCTATCTATCTATCTATCTATCTATCTATCAATCAATCAGTCAATCAATCAATCAATCAATCAATCAATCAATCAATCGATCAATCTGTCTGTCTGTCTGTCTGTCTGTCTATCTATCTATCTATCTATCTATCTATCTATCTATCTATCTATCTATCTATCTATCTATCTATCTATCTATCTATCTATCTATCTATCTATCTATCTATCTATCTATCTATCTATCTATCTATCTATCTATCTATCTCTTGCTGTTGACAAAAACTATTTTTGTAGCAGTTGCTTTCAGAGTTAGAGGGTGGACTTGGCAATTATTGTCGAGACATTTGGAGGATGCCACCGAGAGGATTTGTGTTAAGTGAAGCAAATACCTTAGAGCGATTTTGTGTACTGTACTAAAAACGCTTTCAATGATGCAAGAACGCAGTTACTTACACGGATAGTCTCTTCTCGTGAAGTTAAAGGACTTTGGAGCCGAATAACAGAATGCTATTAACCTGAAGACAGCCTAAAAACAGTATCAAAGACCCTGTCTGCCGGCCCTGGCCTACCTATCAGTCAAGGCGCGTTCGGGGCCGGCCAATAGGAGCGGGGCTTTGAAACTGTCTTCAGATTGAGAGCCTATTCGTCAACTGATGCGGTATTCTCGCGGAAAACTTTTTTTTTTTTTTTACTGTCAACAAAGAAGAATTTACTCCAATTAATAAAACTACGATTCCCAGCTTACGTGACGCTTTCCAACACACCGAGGATCAAAGTGGAGTTATTTTTCCTTAAGCGTCGTCTTATCCCTCTCGCACCGAACGCTGAATAGGCCGAGGCAATTGAGCAATTCCTTGGCTGCCTCGCCCGGACGGGGCGAGCGTCTCTTTGTCCGCGCCCGTGGGCATTGAACTCGTTGAATAGGTAGGGAACGCCAGGCAACCGCAGTCGCTGGACACGTTAGGCACGGAGAAGCGCTCACTTCGGCTGCCGTCGACACCCATTGGCAACGACTGTCCTCCTGCGCTTTTCCCCTCCTGTTGGTTACAAACGTAGACTTGACTGCCCTCATGGATGCCAAAGATATAAAGAAAGCAGATGAGTGAATAAACAGCTTCTTTTCGGTTGTTGTGGTAGAGGTGCGTGTCGTCCCAGATGGAGTCTGTAGTCCGGAGCCCGACATGCAATGGTATTGCAAGCGCGGAGCGAATCTCTCACCTATACGCACCCATCATCGCCATCGCTCGCCTGTGTTCTTAGGCTCGCGCGCTGAGTCTTAGAATGAGGACTTTTGTTAAAGCGGTGGCTCCCGGTAGACGGGTGCAAAGCGGGAGGTTGGGGATACGAAGGGCACCTCCACCACTTGTCAGCCACCGTTTGGACAAACGAGTTTTTTTTTTTTTTCAGGAAAACACATAACTCCTGAGAACACAGACGAGCGATGATGGGTGTGTACAGGTGTGCGCACCGCGCTCATAGTGTGTGTTTTACCAGTCACTGCTGGCCAGCGACCGTGGGCCAGCATTGGCCCATGGTCGGATCGTTACACGCATCGGATCATTGCGCCATCATGCCTGTCGACAAAAAAGAAAACGTAATGATGATGAACTTATGTTTCTAGTCGGAAGCTCGGAGACATTTCTCATGGATGCAAATCGAAGGTTGTAAGGAACGTGTGCGCGTTTAATAATCATGTAACGCTCGTGTTACCTTAGTCTCACGTTACCTGTCGAATAAAATAATTTAGACTGCTGAAATATTGTCGTTTGCTTAAGTTGCAGGTGAACGAAAGAATGTGAAAAGACTTCAATTTGGCCAAAGTATTTTTTTTTTCTAAAGATAACTCTCCCGTATGCTTGAGGCGATCCCAGCTACAGATATTGCTACTGTCAACGACCGCCAATTAGAGGCTATGTCAGCTGCATCACCGGCGCTCCTGACAGTGACAGACCATCTGTTTGTACTCAGCGTACTGGGCCTTTATCACTGTTTTTAGGATCTGTGGGGCTGCGCACACACGCAGAAGTATTTCGTGGCCGTCACCTCCTTTTATAAGGTATTAAGTCCACCATGACTGCAGTGCTACATGCCGTAATCATGCATAATGATGCTCCTGAAGTGGCCAGAGAGTGTGAGTGATCATGCAAATGCTAAGCAACACATTACGGAGCTCCTATAAAGCAGGCGTTGCAAGGATGGCACCTCTCAATTTGCTTGAAATCAGCTAAAGTATCTATAAAATCAGCTCAGGGCAACGCCCACAGAGCGGGACACTGCTTTTGAACATCGCCGCCATAACGGTCAGCGAGAAAATTAAGATCAGTTCTTAGGTTGGATCCGCTCAATTTGAAATCACTACACAAAACTAACGGACTTCGTAAACCCACTGCAATTGCTCGGCGAAACGCAACGCGAAACCTCTACCTTCTGCAAGTGCGGTGACCAGCCAGGCCGCCAGTGATTTTGGGGAAACCGCGCGCGTGCTTTTATCCTCCGTCGCACCGCTTGGCTAATAGGTATTGGTAATCTCCGTGCCCACGTTTCGCACCCACCCTGCGATCCGCCGCGAAACCTGAAACCGGCCAGCGCTACAGCCTACCGGCACACCTGGCCACGTACGCAGATCAATTATCGTTCAAAAACTTCGCTCGCTCAGCCACTCCAACTCGCAGATGCGCAGTCGGGCGCAGACGGCCATGCACCCGCGACTTTCCCTCGCCGGGACACAGCGGGACCCCTCACCGCGTACCTTTTACACGGCCGGATCGCTTTGGCTCGAAACATATCACAGTAGCCCGTCGAAGTAGGCGGCTGAGGGGGTGCCTTACACCATCGCCGGGAGTGCGTTATAAGCGGCCAGGTGCTCATACAAGCGCATCCATTATGCATTGGCCCCTGGCTGCTGTTCGAGGGAGAGGAGGATAGAGTCCGCGCAAAACGGAGTCGCTCTGCCGACTCGGCTCGAGTACGCGGTCAGGTTTCCAGTAGCCGGATCCATTGTAGAGCTTTGTTGTCGGGGGGACACACTCCGGTGCGCGATGACGGTGCAGCAGAAGCAACAACGGCAGCCGGTGGGCGCCGCCCTGCGCGGAGGTTGGGGGGCGCCCCGCGGCGGCTTTGTTGCGCGCGCGCGGGCAAAACCGGTGCTTGGCGGGGGATGACGTCAGCTGGACGCCGCGACCCCCCCTTTCCCGGCAGAGGCAGCGCCGCTCGCGGGGGAACAATGCGCTAGGCGTCGTCTCCGCCGGCGTCGTTCCGCGCTGTGTCCCGCCACGACCATGATGACGCCGATGGCTGTGTGCTCCGCGCTGCTCCTCGCCGTCGCCGCGCTAGGGGCCGCCGAGAACGTGCTGGATGCCATACGCAACGACGGCGAGCTGTCCTCGGTGAGTAGCGCTCGCTCGCGCGGCGGCAGCGCGACCACTTGACGCCATGTTCCCCCGAAGACCCCATGGGCGAGCCGTCATGGCGCCGGTCGATCGAAACCGCCGCAGCGGCCCGCGCGAGAGCGGCCCGCCAGCGCCGCCCATTCCGGTCCCTCGGCGGCCGAAATACGCGCGCTCCGGACAGGCCTGCCGTCGCCCCTTCAAGCGAGTCGTGAATGGGGCGCGCAATTGGACGCACAAAGGGGCCGGAAGAAGCGCTTCGGGTCGACGGCTCCTTGGAGCGGTCCGCGCGGCTCCACGAACGTGCGCCGGCACGCGCGAGTCGTCGCGCGGGTCCTCACGGGGCGGGGCCGGCGACCGCTCCCGCGCGCGATCCGGCTCGCGGTGCCGGCAACTTCTCGGGGCTCCCGCTGGCTGTACGGCTCGCCAGCTCCTCGGCCCTTATGTCCGGTGCCCAAGAACCGCAGTACGCGAGGAGCACCCAAGTCCCCATGCGAGAGGTCCCTTCGCAGTGGCAAAACCAAGGAGCGCACGTCGCTGTGTCAGAAGACATCGTCCACAGAAACGGCTACAAGACTGCTGCAGGCGCGCCCCATCTACGAGGCCGAAGCGGACGTTCCGCGCGTGCAGCGACGTCCACGGCATTTGCCACGGGGCGGGGCATGGGAGCCCTTTGGCGGGGAATCATTCCATGCCGGGATAATCCGCAACGGTTGCGGACGCCCGCCACGGGCGCTACCCCGGTAGCGTCGCGGTTACACGAGCGTGACGCACGGCCCAATCTTTCTTTCCGCTCAGTCCCCAAGAGAAGACGCAAGCTGACTGGAGTTCGCTTTCCAATGGGTCCGGCGGGAGCTTTCCGCCTCCAGATTGTACAAAGCGTACGGGCTATATGTGTGCGTGACGACTCAAACAGCCGCGAAAGTTGGCGAGCCCTTGAAGGCGTGATTCACTGTGTTTCGGTTTTCCGAGCCGCGTTCGTCGCGGTAAAAAGGGCGGCGCTGCTCACGAGCAAACTACTGCCTCGCGTCGAGAGCCCTCGTTTGTGTACCGGTAGTCGCGTTTTTTTTTCCTTATTTACAACGCATAAGCAGTCGCCGTTGCATGCAAACAGGTTCTCATGGAGGAGCACGTGCCTCCATTGACTCTCCTCGTCTGCGGAAGTCCCTCACCCTCCCCGCAGTTTGACGTACAGCTTGTTTTTTTCTTGCGCAGACAAGTCTTCAATCCGCCGCGGCGAGACGAGTCGTCACTCGCGCTTACATGCCAGCGACACATCAACAGAGTTTGGCCGCTTGTCGCGCGTAGCTTCAATTGAGCAGTCGTGCGGAGGGGAAAATGAGGCGACAAACTAGGCGTTCTGTGAATTTGCAGGCGACGATGAGGGCATCGCACCCGTGCTCACTTGTCGGCGAGACTGCACGACCATTTGGCTCTTTGCTACGGATCAGTCACGAAACGACGGATTTTATCACCACTAAGAGCACTCAAGGAACGCCTTTTTCTGTAGGTTTTAGCGCGATTTCGGCGAGCGATTTTCTTATTTCGTAGTTCGAAGCGAGCTCTTGTTGGCGCCGCATTTAGCAGTCGGGTGTGGCAGTTGCGAGGCCTCCTTCCAAGTTTTTTCTGAGAGCAAATCGAACACCAGCAGGATGGCGCGGACGCAGAACCGTGGAGGGCGTTTAGGGTTGGAAATAGTCTAGTAAGAGCGAATGTCGTTGCACTTCATCCGCCAACCAAGAGGAATGGCGTCGCTGCGCAGCCTGCATCCACTGATTTCTACGCCTTCGCGTGCACGCAATCGATTTTGACCCAATGGCTTTACATTTATGAAGTACAGGGAGGGCATGCCAGTGCCACCCACACCGTAAGTGATTTCATAACATCGATATGGGACAACGTTTAGTTGTATTTCATCGGAAGCATTGGAATGCAGCGCCTCGACGGGAAGGAGTAGTAAGAGGGTGAAGATGGCAGGACAGGACCAGGCTTTTGGCGCCGGCCGAACTCCTCAGATATGTTCTTTCGTGGTGTCCATTGAGGCGTAACATGACTACTCAAGTACCCGTAATCCTGACTAATATTCATCACAAGGCTCCAGGCGTAGCAATAAAATACAGCAATGATTCAAACGTTTTTAGTAAAAATCGCATGACCACTTAAGGCATCTAAAACCTAAAGATTCTCGAATTGCCGGCATATCGGAACTCAGACCATGAGATGTGCATTACCTTAAACTTTTTGCAGTACTTCAATTTCGAAGTTACGTCGCATTAGTTTCTACATTCTCTTTTGGCTGCTCCTGAGTGATGTCCCCTGTTTTGAGCTGTCTATCTCCGCCGAATAAATTAAGTGCGACCGGCTACTTCATGTTCAGACTGCGTCAATCGCTCAGCTTAAGCTTGTCTTCTTCATCGGTTTTTATTGGCGGAAAGAATAACTGTGCCCTTCCTAAGTGCCCCACCAGCTTGCCGCCGGCGCTCTCTGTTGACTTTTCCAAACGTTCAGGAGGCCACAGGTAATTCGCTTCATTTTCAGATCCTCTTGGGCCCTTCGTGTGCAGCGCAGACTACAGTCAGCTCATTGCAATTTGCCCTGCGTACCTCCGGAGTCTCCTCAGTGCGCCCGTAATTCCTGTCTCGGAGCACTGTCCGCTTGCGCATTGCAACACATTTCGGCGAAGGAATGATCAGCATTCGTAGGCTTCTTCTCCGGGCCGCGCGCCCAACAGGTAGGCGGCGATTTCGCCGTGACGTAAGGTGCTTGCGCAATCGCCTCCTCCTCCTCATCGCGGCTGCCATTACCTGCAGCCCCGAGGCAGCGACTGGCGTTTTGATCGCGCAGCCGTCCCTCCTTGGATTGCGACAGAGGGAGCCTATAGCCGTCCCTTCCCCGCCACGAGAAACACCTCGATTGTGGTACACGCCAGGGGGGTGCGCATTCGTATTTCGCGGAAATCGCTTTGAGATTGCTTTCTGTCCCAGAATTTTTGTAGCTTTGTCCGCAAAGGCCAACTAGAAACATGGGAGCGATATCGCGAACGAAAATTTGGCAGCGCCTGTGGCCTCGAAACATTTTAGCTTCCATTTCGTTAAACAGCTTCTGTGACACTTGCTTTTAGTTTAAAAGCGCATGCTCAAGGCTGTTCGGTAGTTTCAGTCCGTTGATAGTGTCCTACCAACAGTAGCAAAGGGAGACGATCCAAGGTGTGTTCAAAGGAAATGACGAAGAATGCTCCGCAGCACTCACAACACACACTTACTTGGACGTTTTTGTCGGCCAGTATTCATATAAGAACGTCAGTTTTTATCGAAGCTCCAACAGTTGAAGGCTTAATTTTATCTTGGTCCTAACACTCGCAGCGTGATTGAGTGCGGTCAGGACCACGTAAACTCCCGGTACGAAGCTCGGCTACAAATGAAGTTCAAGGACTTGCGGGATGTACTATAGACATGATCATAGTTGGTGCCTGCATCGAGAGAGGACAGATTTGAATAAGTATAGTCGGGAGGGCTGGCCACACTTCTCTTGCAAAAACTTTAGTTTTCATCAGCAGATGAATGGCTTGCGCTGACGCTGTCATTTTTGTTACGTGTAGCATAAACATATTCTCAAGAACTAAAGTCCACAAAGCACGGGTGCCGCGGAAAAACTTAAATCTCCCCGCCAAGGTGCGGTACCTGAGCTTGACGGTGCATTGTGCTCTTCAAGCGCGGATGTTGAGACTGCGTTGCTGAGTTCGAAGCTAAGCGCCAAATCTTCGATAAAATTTGAACTTTCACTAACGTCTCTGATCCGCACTTTCAATCGCGCCTCTGCATACAGCCCAATAACACACCTGATTTGTTTACCAAAAATGAACAGCAATGCGACATCAGTCATTGTACTGCCTTTATAAGCTGGCGTTTTAATTGCATCAGGAATAGCGCAGCAATGATAAGTATATGCAGCAACAAGTGAGCATCCATTGTTTACAGCATACAGCGTGGCATTTCATTGTCTTCATACGCGTGTTACTTAATTATTGGCACTAAAGCATTGCAGGGGCCCAGATCTAATCAGATCTCCCGCCGGCGCCAGCGCAAAAGTACCAGTCTCAACCTGGAAGCTAATAATCGCAAGAGAGCTGTACTACAACAAAGCGGCAATGCTCATCACAAACGGAAGAGGGAGGATAAATTAGTATGAGTGCCAACACTGTTGTGGCTGTTAACCACGGTGAGGCAGTGGAATGTGTTACAGAAGGCTGGTCATTTCTACACGGTTATACTGATACTGTAAGGTTTCTCCTTCTATGTCGTAAAATAAAATTTGCTCATTTGTACAAAATCATAATGGCTATTTATACTGCGTTCTTGCTTCAATATTCCATCCAGTAGTGCCCAATTATGTACAATGTCTCCGAGTTGAGAAAGGCGGGGGCACTTAGTTTCGTTTCGGTTCGCGACTGCTCCGAACTTGTGCCTTGTCATCAGCGGTCAGGCAGCGCCGCTAGTTGGAGAGCTTCGGAAAGCAAATGGCAAAACTTAGTAGGCGGGAAAGCGGCTCGAAAACCAGAACAATGCTCCGACATTCAGCTGTAACAGCGTACAGGTCGCCCAAAAAGTTTTCGGAACACAGAAACGACTAAAAACGTAAATGCCTGGTGGTGCGCTCTGGCATTGGGAGGTGCACTCTGATGGCATAACATACTCAGGTGCACACCGTTAAGTTCGTGGCTGCATGGTTGTAATGTAATCCAGTTAATCTTATTCGCGATTACAGTGTTCCGGAAATTTTTCTGGTCACCTGCAGATTCGATTCTATTCAAGGTGTTCAAGGTCTAGTCTTCAGTACTCAGGGTTAATTATTTGTTTAATTTATATGCTGTGGGTCCAGCTCAGGGCCAAGATAAGAGTGGGTAAAGAACAAATATACATGCGACAGCAGTAATCTTCAAAAAAATATACAGACACTGCAATAATGTCCAAATAAAAGCAAAAAAACAACAAGAAAAGCAGATTTCAGATGGTGTTACAGAGGGTAGAATTCCTTATGTATATTTGCGCATAAATATGATTGGGTAGCTTATTACAATCTTGAGCTGTTTTAACAAAGGAAGAATATTTCGTGCAGTCTTCAGTTTATTGTAAGTCTTCAAACGCAACCAGACTGGCAAATCTGTCAAAATGTTTAGTTTTCAGCCTTCAGAAAACTTTCTCTATTCTGCACTGCACGCTTCTTATTCTCTTCGCTTAAGAAATGAATTAGTTGACGGAAAGCGCTAACCGAAAATCTTGGATAAAAATTTAGGTATGTGCACTTCACACATATCAAGATAGGCGGCAGAGAGAAACCTATATAAGCTTGCACTTTGTTACAAATCTAGAAAAAAAAGCTTCTCTGGTTCTGCTACTAAAAGCACTACTAAAATCAAGACATTGTGTTATTGTACCTTCCCGAAATTCTAGTAAATACCCGATCTAGCTATCTGCACATTATACATTTAATTGTGATAAAAATATCAGACCAAATCTGCCATTTCGCTTTGATACTGTGTTTTCAAGCCAAATTCTACAATTTGCGAGTTCATGCGGCCTTTTCTATTGTAAATACAGACAGAGAGGTGCTGTTACGATCCCCTATAGCACTGTGTTTTGTGAGTACTATATGATGAGAGTAAATATAATCGTTTAGGGTGCTTTTTTTTCTTATTCGCTGGAGCTTTCGGAAATCCACAGAAGTTGTGTGCGCTCTCTCTGTACAGGAGAGTTATAATTCAGGCGGAGAATAAGTGCAATTGCCAACGTACTTTGGATCTGTCTTATTCAGTACAAAGTAAAATGGTATATTGGTCCTGAAGGCGGCATTTATACCTGTGTTTATGATGTAAAGTTGATGGCAGGCGTCACTTACGACTGATTTGCTTCGTTCCAGTCTTTTATTGTAGACACCCTTTGAAATACGTGCTCTAAAACCTGGCACCCAATCTACATAATTATGCATTTCGGCATGCCTCACGTCCCAGCGTTTGTGTACTTTGTCTGGGCGGCACGTCAGTGCCAGCGCTTGATCCGGCGTCGCGAATCTCGGGAGTTGATAGGCGTTTATGTGCTGGTAGGCTGAAATGCAGACGGCAGCTATCGCGCTCGATCCACGCATCAGTGATCTTGGGGGTGTACGCCCAGGAGGGCAACGCCCTCTTGTTTACGCAATTAGATGCTAATATCTATGTAGTATCTTTTTCGGAAGGAAAATGGTCTGGTCCGCGATGATGCCCGCCTTCACCCCGGCTATGTTCGGGCCCACCCCACGCCCACACTGTCCGGGCACAAAAAGGTCATGAGCGTCATGAGTGTACTGAATAACAAAACAGTCGTAATATGGGAGATCGCTTTCTTTCGAGGTCGCTCTCCTGGGGCTGATCAGTGCTGCCAGTGACCGGAGCGCATAATTTACTTCCGTCATAACTCGCGCTAACTTGCCGCATGTCAGCCGGAATTCGGTGGCTCGGTTGTGGGCCTTCATTTCCTTAGCGCACTAGTACAGCTGCCGCCGTGTAGGCGGCCCGCTTTCCTCAAGTTCGAAATTGAAAATTGGTTATGAGGAATGGGAAAGAACAGTAACAACAGCGCCGAGAGGGAAGGGACGTAGGTGAGGGAGACAGAAGGAAGAAAGAGGCGCCGTAGTTTAAATATTATCTTTAATTTGGGCCATCTGGGGTTCTTTAAAGTGCTGTGTCATCGGTAAACAGCACACTGGCTTCTTTAGTGTTGCGCATCCATTGAAAAGCAGCTGCTGCGGCCGAGATCCTCCTGTTTGGACGATTGTCGTTTCACTGACTTCGTCCGCGTTCGTCAAGACACTGCCACCAGCGCTTGTCCGCTCGGTTTGTTGAAGGCCGGTGCAGGGTGGGTTGATGAATGTAAAGAGAAAGGCCTGGCCTCATTGCATAGGCGCCAGGCAAAAATGTTGCATGGAGGAGCGCAGCATCGGAGTGATGGAAATTGCTTGAGAAACCGAACGTAACACGCAGAACCTTTACTTACACTTTACGCTTGTGCGGTCTGTAGCCATTTGAATGACCCATTATAATACGGTATTGGGAGTGCACGTGACGAATAACTTGGACAGGTAAGAAATCTTCTTTCCAATGAAACAGATATCTCGTCCACCACTGTCGTAGATGAGACAACAGCTGTACACTTAACAATAACGAGATCCTAAACATCAATTGTGGCATGCACAGGGTGGATCAAAAATAACCAGGCCACGAGGTCTATTTCTGAGCAGTAAAAAAAAAAAGGGGGGGGGGCGTGTTTTACGTTAGATTTCAAGCTACCAAAAAGGCCCTCAGGGAGTGAGGATGAGACTCCACCTCACTTTGCAGAGATTTTGGGCTTCGAGTATGTTCTTTATTTCCCACTAGCTGCAAGGCTGAAAAGTATATCCTGTGGACTGGAGACTTCTGACCTACCCTGTACGGGCCAACGATTGGACCGCAAGACAACCGCCGTCAGCAGCATTCGACAATCTCTGAAACATCGGAGTGCGGTTGCCACAGAATTCCTTACGATCTCAGAATCAATCGGCTTTGATGTAAACGGGAAAAATGCTCCCCGCTCTTGCAAGCGCCTCATTGTACAACCTTAGCGTATGCAAGTCACGACGCACCAGCAGGGTCGCGTTAAGTCCTCTGCGACGGCCGCTTTGACCCGAACCACGAACCCTTGAAAACAATCGGTAAATTATATTATTCCATCTACTCGCGAAAAGGCGGTGGTGAGCATTAGCGCTAGCCAGACTTTGGTACGACTCGCAGATAATAAATTACTCAGGGAAAGAAAGCATAAAACGGCGCGCTCCACACACCACGCTGTGCTAGTTCCTACTTTTATTCTGAAAGTTTGCTTTGTACGCAGTTGTATACATGTGATCACCTATCAACACTTCTCAGTACAAACCCAGGCCGCACGCTGAGCTTTAAAGGTTCACACCTAGCTGCAGGCCTCAATCTTAATGAGTGGCTACAAGAGCCTTATAAAACGCTTGGTGTAAAGAAAATTTCTGCACAATTCGATGCCATTTTGCTTTCATTAGCTCGTGGACCTTTTGAGCCAGTGTTTTATGCTTTGTAGCGTTGCTTACTTAAGCTGTTGTTTATGAACAACATATTGCAAGCATTAAAAGTTTAGTTTGCAGTGCTTCGTCTTTAGAATTAACCGGCAGAAGTTCGCGGAGAATGTTTTATTAGCGTTCGGAACTGTATTAGCGTTCGGAAGCACATAATGAACGTATCCTGAGCCCCCATGAACGTTTCATCAGCAATCGACCACGCCTTACAATCAGCATTGAGTTATGGATTATACAAGCCTTCCTTCATTATTTCTCACCAGGAACATCGCAGCATTAGAACCTCTTCTCAAAGTTACTGTTAGTCTGTAATACGGCGCGTTTGAAACACGCATTAGTTAATACTTTATAGTCGGGAGATTCTATGCGGTGTTTTAGCATTTTATAACTGTGTGCCAATTCTCTGTGCATGTTGTTGTTCTATTCTCCTCGTAACCTCGGCCCTGATCTGAGACACGCAAAGAGGAGGCGGTGCATTCCGAAGGGAATATCTCGGTGTACGCCACTTTAAGACAGCGGCAATGAATTAGTCTTAGTGTGTGTCACGAAACCTCGACAGTAGGCTTCTCATGTGAAGCAGTATACTTCTTTTTTTTTTTCTAACCTTCCTGTCTTTCACCGCACTTTCATACTTATTTGAGGTAGTTCGTCAGCTAGTTATTTTGTTCGTTGGTAGGTTGTTAATTAAGATCTCAAAAGAATTCTGTGCTCTACTTTGAGGATCTTGTCAGTACGAAGCCGGCTATAAACTGTGCGTTTCCTTCTTAGCTATATATTTAGTAAAACCCATCATATCAAGTGAAGCAGCACAACGGCACGAGGCCAAGAGGAAACGAAGGGAGTAACGCAGCGTCGTTGCGCTGCTTCACTTGATACTATGTCTGACCGAATCGCCCACCAGGTTAGGTTTAAAAACCCATTGTGATGAAGAAAACGGAACAGAGAAAAGTAATAGGGCCGCAGTTCTGTATACCGAGAGTTGCTGCGTCAGCGTCTGGGGTATCAGAAATTTGGTTGCTTAGTAAACTGGCACCAAATTGGGCAACTGAAACGCATCCACGTTGGCTGAGTACGTCTTTTAAATCTTACAAGGTTGAACGTAAGTGAACTTTACCTGGAAGAATTTTTTTAATTTATATCGTTCGGTCTGCACGCAGCAATATTCCCGTGGCTTTGTAATGAAGGATTCCGACATTCTGAGTGCGCCCGAATTGTTGGCAGCACATGTTAATGAGTTGCCGCCGAACAGACCTGAGGCCCCTTGGCATCCGTGTTTGGCGCCGTGAGGGGCAATCAGGAAAGCGGAAATGGGCGAAGCAGCGGCCGTCAAGGTTACTTGAAAGCTGTAATCTGCGCTTTCGAAGAACGCTCGCACGACTTCGCGGAGCCACAGTAAATGGTGCACAGCTACGTGCCTAATGGCTGACAGTCCAGGCTTTGCTAGCGCCTTTGATGCTGCAAAAAAAAAAAGCAAGAGGAAAGAGTGATGGCGAGAAACACTCTGCTGAACGTGGTTATTGGCTGATCACGTCAAGTATTACACCTCGATATCACTACAGTGTACCCGTCTTCATAATGAACACAAGAACGCTGGCAGGTGTGCGGCGTAAAAGCAGAATAAAAGGCAGTATAAAAGAAAATCGACTCAAGGATATTGACTTTTTGTTCCTTTTCAGATAAGATGCGGTGCTATTTCTTCGCCTGTTGCGAATATGCTTTCTTTCGCTTAAAAAACTAGTAGTGGCTGTTTCCTGTCATATTATCTTGCGCTTATTATGGGAATACTACGCCAGCCCCTTTTCGCGCTGTACCCAGATATTTTGCAGCGTGATCAAACAGGCGGCAGTATAGGCGATGGCACCTGTTTCTTCAAACAATAAAAGCTAAGTGTATTTAATAAGAGCAGACTACATTTGAAGCATTTTAGGGAACTCTACTTCAAGTACCGCCACGTACTTTATCATGCCCCCTGCTTCCCGATGCGTTCTGACACGCTGTGTTTAAACACTTAGCAGCTGTTGGGCTAGTGATGACTCCTCCTTCACTCTCCTCTTATTCTATCGTTCTTTGTCTTCGATGCAACTTAGATCAGCTGACAGCTTGGGCATTGCAGCTTAAGCTAACAGCAGCCATCGTCACAACCATGGTATAGAGTTGGCAGCCACGCTGTTAGCCGAAAGAGTGGGAAAAGAACACTACAACGCGGTTACTGAAAGCGGACTGGACTAAACTCTCAATAAAATAGGTCCCTATACATTCCGGAGCGGTCAGATTTGTGCGGTCGAACAGTGAGACACGAGCAGCCGTGAGAGGAACATCCGTGCCGACCGGCAATAACGTGGCTTGGCAATCGCGGCGCTGAGACGTTAAAGCCGCCTGCAAAGCCGTACGCCGGAAAACGGAGGAGGAAAAATAACCGACCTGCGGTATTCCCGTCCCGGAAAAAGCCTGCGGAGCTATCGAGAGAAACACAAGTTCTCGTTAGGCGACGGGCTGCCTACATGGGGAGGTCTGCAAGTCTTCTGCTGATGCTTCCTGCTAAATCAAAGCATGCGCACAACATGCCACTAACCGGGCCTGACAAAACAGGAAAGAAAAAAATCCGTCGTGTGGCGCAGAACATTCTGCAAATGCTCCACGGATGTTATGTCGAGGCCGACGCCGCCCACCGCATTTAAGGATTGGATGTAGTAAAAAAATTAAACCCAAAGTAGCTGCCGTTTTACAAGCTAAGCTCCTATATAGAGTCATCGTCTCCAAACGAACTGCACACGAAGACCGCTGCGCCAAAAGGCATCGCTAGAGGGAATTCTCAAAAGGCTCTGGCCATGAAAGCAGTTGCGGAGTCCCCCTTTTTTTTTCTTATCCAATAAACGCATTAGAAATCAGATTGTGCTGTGAGTGTTGTGGTTACAAATTCTTACGTGCAGAAGCAACACTACACGCTCTGACATGTGCTCTGGTGAATAGCTCCGAATCAGTTTTGGCCCCCTAAGACTGTGCAATTGTCGGGGGGGAGGGGGGGGGGAGGACATTCATGCACCACTGATAGGAGCACGCACGATATGCCGGAACTCGCATGGTGACAAAGTCAATAATACCATCTTCGCACGGTGGTCGCAAGGCAGCGCCAAACAGCGGAGCTATTGCCTTGATTGCTTCTCGCGTGTCTTCAAGCATCCTTTAGCGCATAAGGCACCACTTTTGGCATATAGTGCAAAATAGCTCCCATAAATACACGCAGGACACCAGAGAAGCGTGCGCAAGATAACTTCGCGATGAGCAGAGCTTGTACCCACGCACAGCTTGAACGGAGGCTATCAAGCTCCTTACAGATTCATCTTATTGGCGAACACCACTACTGAGTCAGTTGCGCCACAATTGGCGAGGAAAAGTCCGTAATCTCTACCGAGTCTGCTAGTTTACCATACGGTTGAAAAAATAAATCGCAGCAGGTAATATGAGCGACCAGGCAGACAAAAAATATTTGCATACTTCTTGTGGCGTCACTGGTATTTATGCGTCCGAAAAACGAATTTTCTACAAACGCAGCCCTGTACGCCTTAACCATCACGTTAACATGGTGGTGTCAACCGGAATTACTAACACTTTCCATTTTTTTTTTACGCCGAAAGATCCTAATAGTCCTTATACTGCCGCCACATATCAAAGAACACCTCGAACTTTGCGCATAATCGCCTAGCGCGAAGTTATGTAAAACTTTAACAATAAGAATGCTCACTCAACCCATCATTTAATCTTTAGAAACCAGCCTTGCAAATGGCGTTGTCAACTACACAACAATACCTCAGCAGGCGGCGCTCCTCTACGCGTATATTTTTTGCAAAGCTGATTAGTTGTGTCTGCAGGATAGTGATGACTAATGTTACCGCAAATCCCCGAAAGGAGGTCAGGGCGCTTTTCGATCGTAGATTACGGTCAGTAGATCAATAGTCTGGAAGCCGGTTTGCTGCGCCAAAAGGGCACAAAGTCGTAAACGAGGGGTGACATAGCAAGGACGTGAAAACCATAATACTGCACAGCAGCTTACAGTACACTATAAGCAAGGGGACAGAAGTAGGGCAGCTCATCGCAATAGCTCCTTCGCTACTGCTTCCAAGTTAGATTTTAGTGTCCCCACCCAGTCGAATTATACAGCAAAGCCGGTTCCAAAATACGACAAAAAATTTGCTGTTCTGTCGTCACGAGAAATTTTTCTGCAGTATTGCGAAGAGGTCTGTTGTCAAGACAGAACTGGCTCTGTCGTGATGACAGGGGACTGCACAATACTGCAGAAAATCCTGTTGTTACTACAAGGATTTTCGTTGTTAGGTCCCAAAATACTACAGGAAAACCTGTTGTGTTTTTCGATAGCGAAAGGGTTTTCCCACATTGCGCTGCCTGGCTCTCGTGCCAAGGTTTATCATCTCCCATTTTATCACCTTTTTATTCCCTGAACATAAATTTGATGTTTCGCTTATTCAGCTTCCTGTTTTTCCTTGCCAGTAATATTTTGGTCAGTGTTTGTTTTGTCTATATATAATGACGAGTCCAGTGTAAGAAGGAAGGAAGGAGCCGACGATGCGAATATGGGAAGTACGGCACTCACTGTCACGTCATTACATTTCTGCGAGCGGAAGATATTTAAGGCGAAGTTATGGAGAAGAAATGGACACGTGTTAATAGATGAATCCGTCAACGTTAAGAATAGGCCACTGGCTAAAAGCCAAGTAAAAGAGCTTGAGAATCATATGGCGTTCAAAAAAAAAAACCACATGAAAACAAAAAATAAAATAGGATGTTTAAGGCCAGGCACCGACAACCGGCGGTCAGATGAGCACCACGATAAGAAAAAATGTAATCAGGGGTGGCCGATAGTCAGAGGTTGGGGCGATGTTCTAAAATTGACCTGCTTAACGGCTGGCGCGAAACTGGAATAATCGGAGGTCGTTGTAAGGGGAACTTGGTCCTTCAGTAGAGTTTCTATGCTGGTTGGTTTACTCTGTTGTTGACGTTGGTGGTGATGACGGCGACGGCGGTACTCATTTGCACTCCATAACTTCGGTATCCTCGCATATTAATATATTTACAAATTATGTAGAATAAAACAACGCGTGTGCTGTGATGTGATCGTTGCGCGTTGGTTCGTCCCACACAGGACCGTTCTCACCGACGCGATGTCTGATACTCTGCGCTCAAAAGGAACGTTTAAATGAAATACTCTAGTGGTCCTAGCAATAAACAAAGATAGATTTTAACTTTACAATCCTCATATTTGACCGCTTAACTAAGCATGCCTTGTTGTATCTCAAGTTTTGCTCATCTGGTTTCCTTTGTGATCATGACAAGCGGTGCTTGTGTTTGCAATGATGTCGGTATGCAACAACAACGACGCAGCGATTTATGCATCATAAGAAACATGCTGTTCTTTTCCGAGCAATGGCGCGCTAGGTTTGGCTATGGTATGAGAAAGTAAAGAGCCGGTAATTGTCTCATCCAAAATGTGAGAAAAAAAGATTGAAAACTTGTTTTAAGGAAAGGAATAAGTGTCTCACTTCTCGGTGGACACCTCAACAATGCCATGAGAGAAGGGATGAAGGAAGGAGCGGTTCGATGCTGCAGCAAACGGCGTTGAAGTTTTCATACACACCGTACCTACAGGTTAGACTCGGCCTCCGAGAGTTTTTTTCTTCCTTTTCTTTTTTTAATTAATTTTCAAGCAGTGCATGCTCGAGACTCAACGGGAGTAAAGACCTGTTTTGAGCAGCTTCACACAGCTCCCATTGCCAGTGTTCATTCCGCAGGCTGGCTCAGGTATTGCTACAAAAATAATAAACTTTATGTACGCGGTTTGTTCATTCGCCCGTGTGATTCAGATATTGCTACAAAAATAATAAAATAAACTTCATGTCCACCCAGCTTTAAAGAACTAGCATATTATAAAACAGAAAATTAAAGTTATCACCGAAAGGAAGTTCAGGGGATTAAGGCCATTTTATATAAAGAAACAAGCAGAAAACGCATAGCAGGCACCTTGCAGCGATATCACAGAAAGCATCAAGTATATCAGCTCAGACTTTACATACACATGTGAAGAAGACCAAGTGCCTGAAGTAGACCAGACAAACAAACGGACCAGACAAACAAACGTCGTATGTGTCTCAACGCAGACGGAGCAATGCAGACATATTTCGTGGTCATCCGCAGCTGCTCGGCTGCAAGCACTTCAGGCGTATTAACAGTGGCCGTGCCCGGCGTTACGAGACGCAGCAGCGGGCTGGGTCGCCTGGCCGGGTGCGCGCTCGCGAGGTGCAGGGGAGGTGTCGGCACGCTGGCCGCGAGCGCCGGCATGCAGCCGGTGTGCCGGATTGCCTCAACTGGCGCGACCTCGCCGGAACGAAGCGGACGCGCTCGTGGGCCAAGGACGCCCCATCGACCCGGGCTCCTGCTCTCCTGCTCCGGCCCATGTCGGAGGTGGCGGCTCCCGTCTTGGGCCGGAGCAAGGCACACGTGCCACTGTAGGCATTATGTGGACGCGCCGCTCTGGGCCAGGGTTGAAGGGGCGCTGCGTACGACCGTGATGGGACAATGGGAGCTTACTTTAGGCTTACGTGACGGGTGTTTCCTGGATTCGGACACTGCGCACGTCACTGGCTGGGGTCGAAATCTGAAGGCACAGGCATGGTGGTTTCGCAGCAGGCTGTCGACATAAATTTGTGTTGCACACGCATGGGGTGTAGTTCACCACATTGCAAAGTATTATGCGGGCCTGAGTTGTCCCTACATACTGCAATTAAGAAAACACATTCACTCTAATTATTAGATATAAGATGAAAACTTGAAACGGAATTAAAAGAAATGTGTTACCATTCCGGCAAATGTAAAAAAAATTAAGCATAGCATCGGGTACTGAAAAGTATCTGCTGAACTGGATTTGTCTCTTAACAACTCTTTACCGCGCTACCAGGCCACACGACAAATTATCTCTCCGATTGTATTTAGTTATTTCACAGAACGTATCAGGCTTAGCGTGTGGCATGCGTTCGGATGCCAAGGAGAGAGGAACATAATTTGTCCGAAGTCTTAAAGGGCTCCATGCGTAGCTATCGAGGTCTTCGCGAAGTGTGAACAGCGGCCTAGTGCATAAGATGCGCATCGCCGTTTACTCGCGCCTCCGAAAGTTCGTAATGTCGCTCACGGGAATGGCTGCGCAGTCCATCTGCGAAAGATGCCAGCAATGAGCAGAGACAAAGTTATTCGTGTATTGAACCTGGGTTTCTCTTTCACTGACCGTGGCCAGTGAAACTCAGACTCGCGCTGTTCAGGCTACACTCATACGCGTTTCTGGGAGAAATTTTCGCCGTGTGCGCCACACGCAGACACTTTGGGAGCGTAAACCGAACACTGGAAGCTTCTGGTTAAACTTTGAGTAGTTAATCTTCTCGAATATGAACTTTCGTAGTTTCGTCGTTTTCTAGAGAGCTCAAAAGGAAAAGTGTGAAAGGTGAGACGTTTTGTAGTTTTGCATCGGCATCTATTGTTTGCCACTAGTTCAAAATTGTTTTTTTTTTTGAACAGCAAATCCAATAGAAACGCTGCCCGTCAGTGATGGACTAGTGTGGTTGTTTATTTTATTTGGCACCTAAGCGAAAAGACGCGAAAAATTCTCAGAGATGTGCGACAGCGCACAGCATTTACTCTTGAAGAGATATTTGTTGGTATGACCATGGCTAGCAGTGCTGTTGTGACAGCAGTTTTAGAGCTCGTTTGTGTCAGTCAGGGTTAGCCCTCTGACATCTGTGCTGCAGTCATGTACTTCTTCATTCACGAAAGCGTATTCTGAAAACGCAACTCACTTTAACGAGAATATATGTGTTATGTCCTAAAGTCAGTATGAATTACTGATCATCCCCTATGATACATTTATCTCTAAGGCATGCAAATGAAGATGGAGGCGCGTCGCCTTGGAAAGGACCGCTCATCATTTACAAAGCGTTGCAATCCACTGTGTGTACCGCGTGCATGCACTCGTGAAAAAATAAATTGTTTTTGTGCGCATCTTTTTCGGCGTTATACATTAACGTGTCATTGCGAAAAGAAACCGGGAAAGGTGGTTTGCTCTACGCCGTACAGTCGAGCACTTATACGATCCATTAAAATCATAATCTGTTGAGAACCCGTGTCCTCACCTATCGAAAGATTTTGTCTTTAGAGCAGTCATAAGGAATACACTACGTGGTTTAAATGCAAGCCCTGTGGCCCGGTTACTTTGGCGAGAACGGTACTCGGATGATGCGATCTTGGGTATTACGCTTCATACACGGCTGCTCTTGACGGCTCAAAATACGTTAGCTGAGCTGTAATTAAGCGTTCGTATAGGTTGGCTAAAACAACATCTTGAGAAAAAAGAACGCACTGATAAAGAAGGGAGCAGGGTTAGCTGTTCTCAAATCAGGTAGCTACTTTACTGATGGGGAAGGGGGAAGCAAGGAAAGGAAGGAAAGGCAAGAGGAAAGTAAGATCTGGAAAGGGATCTAGGGTGCACGCAAAAAAGTGGCATGCGCACCAAGGACACAGACTGAAAGCTGTCTCTTAGGACTTTATGCCTCCGAGAACTGCAGAAGAAGTCGCGCAGATTTATGTGCCTTCGATCGATGAGGCCAAGGACCCGGGATCCTTGGCGGCCGGAACAGTCGAGTGCCAGTCTGACACTTTGTCACGGCACGTTCAACGCCTGACTTGCCGTGAAAAAGTGATCTAGAGAGCCGAATCAGAAAATTGAAGGATGGCGACACGAGAAAACGCTATCGCGAGCACCAATCATTTTTTATTTTGTAAAAAATGACTACTAGGTGGAGACCTTCCAAAGCAGTGCCGGTTTCTCATTTTGAATGAAAGAAATGGCCCTCTCCTCCGAACTGTGTCTCGCGTGCAAAAACCGCAGGCAAAAACCGCAGGTTTAAAATGAAATAATAATCATTTCTCCTCTTGAACACCGTTACTTTGTATGTGAATTTAAAATGAAATAATAATAATTTCACCTCTTGAACACCGTTATTTTGTATGTGCATGAAATGCTGAAGACGACTTGACAAGATCGCTGTTCCTTATGGCGAATCGGCAGCAGACAGCAAGAGTCAATGCACGCAAAACATATGACCATATCTGACCAGCACGTATGATGTATGGGATGCGAGAAAGCTAAATTCATACATTGAGCTGTACAATATATCCATTTCACAAGCACTACTTATCACGCAAAATGTAAGAGATATTACAAAAATGATGCGGCACCTGTGGAACATCCAAAAGTGCTATTGGAGGTCACATATGAAAAACCAGATGTTAATATAATTAAAGGCAATGTAAAATAAATGAATATTTGACCAAGGAATTGCTCACGCATATGACGTGTCTTGTGCGTGAGCCAGTTTACTCGTAGAGGTGCAATCGTACTGGTGACGTTGACGCAATGTTCTAGCCTCTCACGTCACCTCTGTGATTCGCTTTACGCATGCGCAGTTCTACCAGCTGGCCGAGAAGGTGAAGCTGTTCGTGGCGTACAGTGAAAGCACGGACATCACGTGCTTCGCGCCCACCAACGACGCCATCGATAGGTACCGAGAGAGCTTCCCCAACAAGCCCCTGCAGGTCACCTACCATGTCGGTGAGTCACCACTCAATGCCCACGGCTGCACCACGCTGTCATCCACGCGGCGACACTGGCGAGTGGGCGCGTGATTAATGGCTATACTGCTCGATGGCTGCAGAGGCAAAAGCGCTGAGGATTTTGTTTTTGGTGAGGCTGTACAATGACTGTGTTTTATTATTATTCAGTGGTAATGGCAGTGCTACTATTGCTGATGCTACTGATTTGCATGCATTTATAAACCACCAGCAGTTACTTCTACAGAAGCAGGCCTGAGTCCCATATTATTTATCTATTGTTCATTAATTGTTCCGACATGCGACATAGCATCAGCGGTTAGCATTTACTATGTGGCAAAACTTTATGCCGCATTTACACTGGCTGGATGTGCTTCCTTGTTGCCGGATTTTATGCTTGTTTCCACTCCGTTCGGAAAGTCGTTCCACGCAAGGACAATCCTCCAGAGAAAAGGTTGCCAGACCGAGTAGACGAGCGGAAGCCAAATCTCGTGCAAGCCATCCATGTCCGAGGACTGAGGGGCGCGTACATTGCAGCAAGAAAGGCGGTAATTGTGATAATTAGTGGCCAGTGCAGAAGTTGAACGGCTGGCCAACGCACCGAACGAAGATTCACTTTAACAATCTTTAGAAAGTGTGGCTAGAGGCCGCTAGAGACTAAGAATGAGGGTTCAGTAATATGGCTGCCCCTTCACTTTACATGTGTGTATTTTCACTTCTACATCGTAAACTGCAATTCTACCACGCTGATGATGATTACTATTTATTCTTTATTCAATAATTACCAAGCATTGGCGGAGTTCACTGTACAGTCTAGGCTGTATCCTCCTGCGAGGCGGCAACACTGTGCATGATTCCGATGAAGGCAAATTGACGCGGCGAGAATATGATGGGCTGTAATATGCGAGACTCGGTGCACTAAAGAGGAAGACACTGTGGGGTGCGGCTGATATGGGTGCAAGCTGAAGTGTAACCGAGAATGATGGATTATTGCTGCGGTGGATTCACAGTTGGATGCCCAAGGGGCCGCGTAAACTTTCGTGAAGGTAGTAAGTAATGCGGCAAGCACCAATCAGTGTCTCTCGCTGGGACTTCCTGATATGTCATTGGATCGGTCTTCACTCAGTCCTCTAGATAGGGCGCGCCTTATTTCTTTCGCAGGCCGCTGCGGTGGCTCAGTGGTTATGGCGCTCGGCTGCTGACCCGAAAGACGCAGGTTCAGTCCCGGCCGCGGCGGTCGAATTTCGATGGAGGCGAAATTCTAGAGGCCCGTCTACTGTGCGATGTCAGTGCACGTTAAAGAACCCCAGGTGGTCGAAATATTTGGACACCTTCACTACGGCGTCCCTCATAGCTTGAGTCGCTTTGGGAAGCTATAAACCATTTTCTTTCGCTCCGCTAAAGAGAAAAGTGTCGGTACTGTTCGAATTTGAATATATCCACTTGTGTCACTGTGACTGGCCTATGCCGCTTCCAGCGCACTCAGTCACAAAGTAATTCCGCGGCTGTTGCCGCGGTGGAGTGGCGGGCGTTCCGGGGCTGGAAGACATGGCACCAGAGCTACCCCCGCTGGTGCGACCCCGGAGCAAAGGGCGACGAAGCGTGCCCTTTCCGCGCTCACGCTTCAGGAAATGCCAAGCCCGCTCCAAATTCGAGCGCATACCGGACCGAGGGCGCCTTTTGTCGGAAGAGCCGTCCCCGACACGATGCGCTCTCTTCCTCCCGAGGGCAACGCGCAGCTTTCACAGCGCTTGTGCGCGGCGGCGCCCTGTCGCAAGGTTTCGGTGCAGTGCTGTGGCCGCCGCTGCCTCGGTCTCGCTGTCGCGGCGGTGTCATTCTAGCGTTACGTTCTCTTCTTCTAAGAGAGCCGAAAAGGGCAGTTTCGTGGCTGTATGTGGTCTTGCCTTGTTCTCGGCCAATAACTCGCCGTAACTCGAAAGCTTCGAAAATATTACGTTCTTCACATCACTTTATTCACCTTGAAGACCCTCTTCATGGGATATTACATAAGGGGCGGGTTGACGTATTCATCAGCAAGTACAAGTGATTTCCTTGAAATATAATTGCTTACAGCACCTGAAAATACAGACGGGTGCGTGATGGCAGCGATATCGGTGGGGAGGGCATTCCAGTCCACAACAGTTCGGGGAAAAAATGAGCCTGAAAAGGTTGCAGAACGGGACACAGGGCGGCCAGTCTGAAATGGGTGGGCAGTGCGGTGAGATATGCGGTTGGGATGAGTAATGCAGGGTGGTTGATTCAGAGAGCTATGTAAAAACTTGCGGAGCAAACAGAGGTTGGCGATGCGGCGGCGGGCTGCGAGGCTTTCAAGACTGGAATTCTTCTTCAGAGCTGAAACGCTGGTGGTATATGAATATGCAAAGTGAACGAAACGAATGGCGCGATTTCGAACTGATTCGAGTGCATTTGTTAGGTATACCTGGTGTGGGCTTCATATGGGGCTGGCGTACTCATGTTTGGGTCTGCAGGGGAAAGGATGTGCTGCGATCGTTCAGACACCGCAGGAATATGTTTGACTTCGCTAATGATTGGTCGAAAACGTGGATTCAGTTTTGAGAACACGACTACTCTTGAGGCTTACACCTTATAGAAATGTTTTCCTAATTTTCATACGCGCCTAATGGGAAACGTTTACTTGCAATGAATTGATTAAAAAGTTGTTCTATTAAAGTAATTTATTCTGCGCACACATCTCTGTTTTAGAAGCGAAATCTGAGTTTTCGACGAAGTACTAGTCAAGCGAAATACCAAGTCGCCGTGCTGGATGAAGCGCTCCGCACTAGTTTTGCGTAGATGGTGGCGTCTCGTTTCCGTCTACACTCCGTTTTATACATATCAGGCAACGCTGCCAAAGCTAGCGCTCCTGTTTGCGCAGGCTAAGTCCGCGCCCAAAAAGTAGCTCGCTATACAACCACAGTGAGCATAGGCATATTTTGTTGCGGTAAATCTCAAGTACCGTGATTAGCACCTCCTGCATTTCGTTTTACCTCTTAACGCATTTTTGTCCTGTGACTCTCCAAGACTCAGAGAATTAAGAATGACATGTGGTGGTATGATATTCGGCTGGTAGGGCGAATCTCTCTCACTCCATCCGCGACTAAAAAGTAGTCCACACTCGGCAAGAATTATAGCCACAAGGACCGAACACTGAGCGCCTCACAGATCTGACCGTGATTTTCAGTGCTACCATTGCGTTTTATACGGCTCTTTGTTTTCTTTCAAACACTCCTCGAGTTGTAGAGAAGGACGAATGATGCGTGGCGGAGTAATATGGTTTCGCGGACGCACTTCTTTCACAGCCTCCGCTGCGTTGCCTGCTGTGTATGAAACGGAGTGTAGGTAATTTTGAGGAACTCTGGCCGCTTCAAGGACTTCGATCCCTGCAAGCAACTTGTCTACGGGGCGTTCACTCGCATTCTGTCCGCAGCACTGCACTGAACTAAATTGCTAACAAAGTGAGCCGATGTGCTCTTCGTGCTTGATTGATTGCCCGATTGTCCCGCCGCGATAGCCTGCTCGGGGCAGCTCTAAAGTGACTAGGGAGAATGATCGCCTGCGAGCTCGCTTTCAGCGCTGCGACAATGGCACGGCTTTCGAAGGCAGCAGGATTTTCACTTGCGTAGGCAAGCTTGCTTACGCCTTTTACTGCGCACCAGAGCAGCACTTTGATTTCATTATTAAGGTGCGTTCTGTAAATTAGCGTAAATGCTTGGAAACTGCACTTTCACTGAGGACAAAGTTAAGTCCAGTAGGGACTTACAAATTCCTCGGAGATCTGTCCTTTGGAAAAATACGCTGTTTTTGTGCTTGAGAGTTGCTTTAAAAGACGTTGTCGCATTTTACAGCTCGCATGAAATATTATGACCGACAAATCTGTCTTGCCAAAGTTCTGCAAACAGCTGGGATTACTGTCAATGTGGGTCGAAGTGTCCACAGAGAAATGCCATTCGAAAAATTTAACATTTCAATCTTTGTTCTGGAATGTTCGGGGATACTTTATGTTCTGCGTTTTAATTTCAAGCGTGAAGAAATCAAGATAAAAAACGCATAAGTGTGCCCCATTGGCTTCGGCTGTTATTCGCATTAAAACCGAATATTACGCGGCGTCAAAATCGCACTATACCGTATATTCGGATATTCGTTTATGCGTCGTGCAGGTCATCCCCCAACTTCGGGAACTGAAAAAAGCAAAGAAAAAACAAACTAAGTTAGAAGCCGCATTGGTCAACCAGCGGAAGCTGCGAGCTGTAAATACCGATCAACACGTATCGAAGCAGCGGCCAAGCAATAAGAAACTCCTCGCCGGAGACAGCGAACTAGCGTACCAAGATCGGATTCGACGTATCGTTCCGAGGAAATGCGATAGAATATGCGCGACTTGAATGCATCGTAAAGGCCTTCGTTTCGTTCTCTGGAAGTTTGGCAGAATTCCTCAACGTTCCAGCGCCGCCGATGCAGCACGCCAATGACAGTAATACGCTTCGGGCGCACAAAAAGCTTGGCGTTGCTATTGCACGCAAAAAGGCAATCTCGCTGCTTTCATTCGATATCACTGTATGAACCACGTTTCGGCGGTGTCAAAGTCGCGCAATTTTCTGACGGCTCCGCGAAAGAATGTTGCCGAGACCGACCACCGACGTTCGGGAGGCATGGCTCACCGCTTGCTTTGCCGATTGGGAGAAGGTTAGTTTTTACGACGAGACGCCTAAGGCTTGCGGACGACGCGGTGATTGTGCGGCTTGACTCAGTACTTATCAAGCGAATGCGTAAGGGCCCCGTGTCGCAGAAAAGCTGCTGTCGGTGTTGCCGTCTGCGTCAAGGAAAAATCTCGATTTATCGAAAAGGTGGCTGTTACAAGAGGCACCCTTAGATGGCGCCAGCCAAACCAGCGGCGCATCGGATCTTCGTCAGTGGTTAGGGCGCTCGACTACTGATCCGGAGTTCCCGGGTTCGAACCCGACCGCGGTGGCTGCGTTTTTATGGAGGAAAAACGCTAAGGCGCCCGTGTGCTGTGCGATGTCAGTGCACGTTAAAGATCCCCAGGTGGTCGAAATTATTCCGGAGCCCTCCACTACGAACCTATTCCTTCCTATCTTCTTTCACTCCCTCCTTTATCCCTTCCCTTACGGCGCGGTTCAGGTGTCCAACGATATATGAGACAGATACTGCGCCATTTCCATTCCACCAAAAACCAATTATTATTATTATTATCATCGGATCTTCGGTTCTTCAGCGATCGGAGCAACCGCGAGCAACGCGCTAAGCGTACGGGTCGCCGGCCGCCGTCTTCCTCCTCACTCTCATATAAACACAGAAAAGACGATGACTCACGTTACAAGTATCGCCTTTCAAGCTGCTTCGCAGCAGACCCAAGGTTATAATCCTAGTAACCGCACCTATTTTGCCTACACAGGAATCGAACACCTGACCCTCACGTTGCGAGTCAGACGCGTACGCTACCGCCAGGCGACACACTGCTGGTACATGTACATTCGTCTGACTTGGTTAACGCAGGGCTTTACATGTGTATGTCGTGTAGTCTTTCACAGAATAATCGTGATTGTGAAAGAGGCAACAGTGCCCGTGTCTGTGTGGGCAAGAGGAACCGCCCTCGAGTCATATCCTTAAAGGCGGAGCTTCAGTGTCGCCCCAGCCTTTTTTTTTTCTATCAGTCTTATCTGGAAATAATCTTTGGTGCGGTTCTCTTGAAAGAGAAAGGGCACGCGAACGCCAATTTTGAGCTATTTTTTTTTTGTTCGTAAACTTCTATTCATCTTTTCGCATACTGTGGCACCGTTCCTCGCTTTACATTCCTCTTCTTTCGTTTTATTCTTTTACGTGACCACAAATTCGACCTTCGCGTTACAGCCGTGGTCGCGTTACAGTATATAATATTATTAAGAAAAGACTTGGCTAGTCACGTGTGCCGATCTAGACCCGGCCGAGGGAGGGGCTTTGGCTTTTTCTGCAAATGGCAAGCGAGAAAGAAAAAATCAGAAAGCCTTATTTTTTTAGCTGCGATCATGATGCATTACTTCCAGAAACGAATCAATCAAGCTTGGAAAATTCGGACGGCCCCTCTGTCTTTTGTATTCATGTGTGCTCGGCACGCAGGAGTATATACAGGACAGTATCATTTTACATGCAGTCTCTGTACAGGTAAACAGACAGCTTTGCACAATCGTGATCTAAGTCTATGCCCAAACGCGTCCCTAGTGATGATGCTTGCTCGAGCCGATCAAGCGATGTAAGCTTCATCAGAGGCGTTTTGCAAATCATCAGGGCTCAGAACGAAATATTCTGAAATTTGGCAATGAACTTTTGATTTCAGAAGTTTCAGAAAGGATGCGCGACAGCTTTGCTCACTCAGTGACATTGTAAGAAGCGCGACGTTTCAACGTTTCATGCTTCCACGTTTCTGGTATTGTTTCCATATTCTGTATTATTTGAAGAATAGGCGTCTTCGTGAACGCCATCTGGAACCTTTAATTATTTTTATCCTTAATTTGTTCGTCGTCTTGAACAGTTTTCACGACTTGTGCCGTAAAGTGTTCGCATTGAAGTTGACTCGGCCGCAACAGAATTTGCGCATGCATGTGCAAAGGCGCGTAGAATCGCCTCGCCTAGATTTTATCTCAATTTTGTCGCGTTCAACGACTCGTCTGTGAGGAGAAAACTCTGTGGTCATGTCCGAAAAAGAGAAATTATAAATTTAAACATTCTTCAGTGATACACAAAAATGGGAAATTACATTTCAAACCAAGCACGCGCCGCTGCGAAAACGCAGCATGGCGAGATTCAGTATAAGATGCAGTGGACAGCCATTGTCAAAGGTTTAGAGCCCGGGGGTTTCTTGCAGCATCCATGGAAAATTCTAACATTTGCAGGGAGAAAGGGAAGAGATTTTCTTACCTTGAGAAGATACGAGACGCTGTCAATGCATAACGAGCCACACGGTGTGGCTCAGAAGCAAACCCCTTGGGATCTAAACTTTTGGCAAAGGCTCTACACATGTACCTCACCACTTGTGCAGAGGCTGTCGTTCAGCTGCTCTGTAAGGCTTTTGCGCCCTTACTTTTCGGCACATTAGCAATACAATACAATACAATATTTAATATGCGCAATGATAACAGACGCCGATGGAATGCCTGCCAAAGCCTCAAAGGGTTTCCACAAGTAGCAGCACGTTGCTTCCGTTGGGGCATGCTTGTTCGAAGTTGCGAAATTTACATTATCCAACGTAATTCGCATCTGCGCTGGCCTAACATTTGTCCAAAGGTCACTATAATGTCTGTTCGAGCCGGTATTGCTCTGAGCTAAATCAGCTGCGCGTTGGCTTGATAGTAACGAAGGACCAACGTTGGAGCGAGTTCTCGCTCACGTTGCTGCTTGGAAAGTCGTGGTGCCTGCAAAAGCGTTGACCCGCCGACATGTTTATTCTTGCAGCCATGTTTACATCTCCAGCGCATGCAAAAGGGAAAGAGATGCAGCTGAAAGGCCCTCTAGCAGACAGGTCACTGCGGTGTGTAATTTTATGGAAACCCAAATCGTGCGGTGACTGTTATATCGCGCTGCACTCGGTGCGACTCGCGTACGAAAGCGGCAAAGGTGTTTTCAGGGCTCAGAGTGCAGTGCGAAGATGGAACATGCGAAGATGTTTGACGACCGGAACATCACATTTCATTTTTTTTTTATCTCTGTCTCTCCATTTTCAGGCTCGCTCAACTTGGCGGAGGACAACTTGCCTTCGTCGGTGCCAACCATTGCCAAAGGCTCTCCGCACCTCTACCTCACCCGAGCGCGTGACAGGGTAAGGGAACCGCACACGTCAACGGGTCTCTCCAGAAACAGCCATTCCCCTCCTTTTTTATCGCTGACCCGAATGTGCCCTGACCTGAATACTTTGCATCTGTTTGCACTAGCCGCACCGGTGCGAGACCGTGTTTACGAGTCCCAACGCGCTCTACGTGGTATAATTAATTGGACGACGCCAAAGGGACAACCTTCTAAAACCACTAGTTGTTTTGCTGGTAGGCCTTGCTTATCGAGGCGGTTTCGTGCTAGTCTTGGTTGCTGCTGGACACCAAACTAGTTCAGGCATGATGAGTAATATTGCGGACTCTGGGTTAATGAGTGCCAGGCAATAATTTCAGGCCGCCTGCGGCGAGCTGCTACTGCGTGGTGCTCAGCTGGGATCAACCTTTCGTAGCCTCTGCTAGATGCGCTTACTTGTGAGCGACTACAGTTTGATCCACCTTGTTTCACGGGCTCTGGGCTTTCCTTAGCTTCGTGAGAGAAGTGCCGCCTGCCAGGGAGTGATGGCGTATGCTTGTAGAAGGAGTACCCAGGTTTAAGTTTCAAAAAGAAACTCGAAGGGGAGCACCAATAGTACGGGGGAAAAAAAAAACAGGTTGGTTGACTCTACCGAAGAATAGCACCTCAAAAGAAAGGCTGTTGTACTCAGTGAGAGCGTGTTCTTGTGGCTAACAGTAAAGCCCGCTGGAGAGCGTGTTCTTCACCCGTCACCTTTTAAAACCGCAACATGGTTTTTCTCCAGTGCCATCCGATCAGATATTTCTGAAGGTGGTACGATATTTCTGCAGGCGACCACTGTTTGTAAGCATTTAAAAGACACTAATTAGGTAATCTAAAAGCTTAATTGTATTGATAATGGAGCTTGTACTCGTAGCCTAGTAACGTCGCACTAGTTGACAAACATTTCATAGAAAGTCAGCAGAATAACTGCACTCGATTTCGAAAGGCAGTCTCATTGCACACTGCTAAAGGAAACATGTGCATATGCATGTTGATTAAGCCAGCTGTTCCTTTTTTATATTAGTAGTCCCGCTTGAAATCAGAAGTATCTACGTTCCAGGCTTTTGAAGCGTCTTCCAGAGCCCATTCTCAGTTTGTAGCAGCTGAATACAAATTAGCTTTTGTATGTTCTAAGTTGAAGGACAAATTGCGTTTCGAAGGAAAGCGTATAATGCAGCTGCACAGACACGTAGGACGCCGGACGACAGCGCGGTTTTATCGGTAAGCCTTGTCTGAGTTGGCGGGCACAGCTGAAAATGGAAGCGTCTTCGGCCTACTTCTTAACACCCTGCGCACAGCGTAACGAACAGCATTAAAGTTCTTCAAATGTGCTGTACGTACTGGCGGAAGGAAGACAAGGATATAAGAAGTAGTACAAACGACATGCACAGAGTGCATGCGTGTCGTTTATGGTACTTGGTTTGTCCCTGCATTCCTTGCACAACTACGCAGCTTTGAAGAAACGAACCAACTCGCCGAAACGGAAGTTGAATACAAGAATTCCGAGACATCACCGGTTAAGAAACAGTAACCGATTCAGTGCTATTTACACGGAGTGTTTACACTAAATGGCTTGGCAAGTTCGTAAGTTCATTGGCAACCTCCCCAATCGCCGTTGCCTCTTCACCCTTTCTGTCGCCGCCACCCAACCGCCCACTTCAGCACTGGTGTTCGGGGCTGTCCATAATGGGCAGACGGAAGGGGTCATTAGTGTCTTTGCCGAAAGGACCGCAAGTTAGCGGCCAGCGCTCAGAGGTCAACGCCCGGAAACGCCATGGTTCGGCGTACATACGCTGTGCGCGCGACAGGCACTGTGTTCATACCGTGACGCAGCCCAGCAGCCGCTGTGCATAAGGTATTAGTCAATGCAGTGCTAAATTTATATAAGAAACACAAGCGCGCTGAAGTCACGAAAAATCGCCCGGCCGCATTAGAGGACGTACTTTTCCACATTAGAGAAGAGTACTTTTCCACAATTTCGGTTCACATACTAGCAATGTGGAATCCGAAACACTGCTAAGAAGCTTATGTGCAAGAGCGCTAAACGGTGAGCTCTCGGCAAGCGCTGCTCTTTTCTACCTGACGCATCTAGCGAGAGCTGTTAGCTTACGTGCCCGGATGTGCTGCCACGCGGTTAATGTCCCTACGCTGTGCATACCACGCTGTCTTACTTCGCACCAAAACCGAATGACTCAGCTTTCCGCCTTAGTGGCTCAACCATTTTCCGGCCACTTTGCAGGCCACTATAAGGAAATGCGAACATCTGCAAGCAGCAGATGAATGCTTAATGCACGAATTCTTAGACAGGCCCACCCCTGTTGCCGATACACAGCATGTACACATAGAACCTGGCTCATATTGCGATACGAATCAATTGGGCTCCCTCGACTTCCTGCTTCCTGCTCGGTGTAAATCGGCGGAGAAGAGGAAGGGAGCCTGGGAAAATCGCTCGTGGGCTGCGTCGCAACCGCCTCGCCTGGCTCTGGTTCCCGCTACACCAGTGGTCCCGGTCCCCCGGTTTCTTGAGTCACAACAACCAGTGACATTCTGGTGGAGGTGCGGGGTTTCGATGCCCGTAGCTCTCGCAACAGTATAACGAGCATCTGAGCATGCTTTGCGCCGAGAGTTGACAGAAAGGTGGCAAAATAACATGCACAACGCGGCAGAGGTGTACGCAAGTACAGTTGCCTTTCGAAACTTCGCGCTCATGCAAAGCCAACTGGGAGCCTTTTTTTCCCTCCGAGAGCATCCGCCTCACATTCGGGACGCGCTGCAGGCACAATCCCTAGCGCCCATGGGTGCCCGCCGGTTTTCTAAACGGTACAAGGTTTCTCCCTGCCTGGTGCTCAACTCCTATGGGTTGAAATGCTTGGGAAATGGTACCGTGGCCAACTTCATTGCTCCTAAACAGGAAGTGTCTCCTCAATGGAAATAAACCCGCCTTGCGCGGTAAATCCTATTGTGGCCTTTTTTTCTTTCCTGGCCACAAATAGCGTTACCCCACGAAGCACATTTAAGTGATTTGACAGCGGAACGAATAATCGAACTGTCAAAGCAACGCATGCTCACTCCTTGCTGCTATTATGCTTAGCATAATACCAGTAATACTGATCTTGTTGTATTCACTATTATGTGCATGTTTTAAAGTTGATAATCAGCACAGCTCCTATCTAACAGCAGTTAGAGTTCATGATGTTTTATAACAGAGGTTATGAGCATGCTGGGCCAAACAGCCATGTTCTTCTTGAGGTCTACATCAGGTTGCTCCTAGATGTCTAGCCTGACTAGGCTTCTTTGGCGCGCAGTTCTTCTTCGTCAACAACGCCAAGGTGATCCGGAGGCGCGATCTGACCTTCGAGCAGTACAAACAGAAACTGTACGTGATCGATGACGTGCTCGAGGCGTTCATCCCGACCAGTGGAGTGACGCCGAACGCCTTCGAATTCCTCAACCAGCCCTCCATCTACAGCCTCAGCCAGAGGCTCGTGTGAGTAGCCGCCACCCTTCGCTCGCGCGTTTCTCCGGCTTTGCAGTTTCCGCAGTGTGTAAGGTAGTTGTCCGTTGTCAGCGTAGTGTTTATTGACCTAAAACGCACCAATGTCGACCGTGGCGAATGAATGAGTCCCAAGTTGGTGTCGTGTCCAAAGAGAACATGTTATCTGCGGAGACGGGAAACAAATGGGCTAGGCTACGTGTGCCGAGAAATTTCGGTCCTTTAGATAAGTTCAGGGAGAACGCAACTACGCTAGCTGCCGCTTCTGTGCCCTCAGGTCAGCGATATATCTATCAGCGCCATGTGCGACTAAAGAAGGGTATTTTGTGGATCTCATCACTGTCGCTGTAATCAGTGCCACATGTTTATGAAAAGTGCTCGCTTCGCACGTGAGGCCAAGTGGCTATGTCCGGTAGCTCGTGTATCACTTACGATCGAGCGGAAGCGAGCTCTGGAAACGCAGTCGCTGTTACTGTCTTCGATATAGCCAGATCAAAACCCGGAACAGGTTGTCATGTCTCAGCCGCGTAGTTTTACTATTGCATAGTTTTGGTTTTGTGGAGGATCGGGAGTGGCACTGCCGTCTCTATAAACGTCACTCTGCAATGGCTGGGGCTCCGCAGGTTCTTCCACTCGCGCGTCCAGATGACGTACGAGCAGAGGCTGTTCACGGAAGACGGCATGCACACGTTCTTCGTGCCCATCGACGACGCTGACCCAACCAAGCGCACCCGCGTCGAAATCGACAAATACGTGAGCATCCTTGTTGTGCACTTGCTTTGTTGCGCCGAGTGATGCCTGCATGCATGTCAGACTTAACGGCCAGCTGTATGCATCGCGGCACCGGTCCAAATCAGCTGCCATTTCCGTGTCCACTTCGCAGACGTGAATTTAGATTGTTGCCAAAGGAGCCGCGGAAACTCATGGCGACGGCTTGTCGAAATCAGTGCCCTGGCGAAGCGCGCATCGCGCACAGCATCACAAATGTGGATTTATAAGCTTGGCGGAGTCGACGTATTCGCGACCCCTGCTAGTGGCATGAAAAACTCGCGTACGACTCGCTCAGCGGCACTACGATGAGCGTGTGCGCATGCGCACTGTTGGTCGCTTTTTATTTTTCATACACTTCGTTTTCCGCCGCGGCTGCTACGCCCGCCTTCACTGCCGGCCTTGCGCAGGTGGTCCGGGGTCACGTGATCAAGAATCGTCGACTCTTCACGCGCACGATGGGCAACGAGACGTACGAGTCAGCTGCCTGGGAGGAGAACGCCATCAAGGTCGAGCTCTCGCTCGCCAACCAGTCCGACTCTGCCGGGGCCGAGTACACGCGTGAGTGCACTCTCGCTAACTTGCCGCAAAGTGCAAATACGCGCATCGTCGTTTGCTTTCCAGGAAAATGCACTAGACACTCGGGTCCAGCAGCTTTGTGTGCTGTGGAGGAAGAACTGGCTTCAGTCTTTTGTATCCACAGGCCTGTCTGTTCCAGCTTGCCGATCAGTCCAGCATCTGAGCGGTTGATGTAGAAGTGCGGCCTGTTAATTTGCAGGGTGTTCTTGGGATGCAGTAGGCGCGATCTGAACGCAACAGGAAACGGTCGAAACAATGCAGGTTTCCGGTTTAAAGCACCTCACTCCGATTAGAACGAGCAATATGGACAAAACCTGTAATTTTCGAATGAATTGAGTTATGTATCAAGAGATATGTAAACGAACAGTGTGTGAGGTTTCACAAATCTTCAGCTAAATTTGAAGTGCAATTCCAAGAGCCGCATTTAGGCAAACACAAACGAATTCGACACCAAGCTTCCATCCATTAACATATCTTAGAGAGTAGAATTTGAAAAAAAAAGTAAAGAACTGAAAAGACAAATCCACGTTTTGTATGTGGTACAATGGCATGTACGGTTTTGGTGATCGCTTGATGGTTGTCATGCACTGTCGCATGTCGAAGACAAAAATATATAGAAACAGATTAATTTGGAGATTGTTTCCTTCGTGCGAGCCGTTGTACCAAAACTTTGACCAAAAAATTCGAAGAAATACATGGCTCAGATGGGACCGCCTCCCCTACATCCGCACACTCCAAGAGTGACCCAAAATCCGCTCGTATTTAGAGTTCGCCTGGCGCTTTGTCGAAACGCTAGGCGACGAGCAGAGGAATCCAGGTGCCTGCGGACGTACTAGTTTTTGTATCTGGAGTCGGAGTGGAAGTCTTTGGTGTATATAAAGAGTTCTAAAGTTATTTATTGATCACAAAGCTGTTAATCAACTCCGCTTTGGGAACTGAAGCTATATTGCTACTTGCGCTAGGTGACCGGCACTTCTACTTCACTGTCAACCTCGTTATATGTGATTTTACAGAAAAGTTACGGTGCACTAGAAAAGACAGTTTAGCTAGCAGGAGACACTGCCCATGAGGCGGCACTGCGTTCGCCCACTCTTGAACGCGTTCATATGGCGTTCTGATTTCGTCTGCAAAATGAATTTCTGACTTGCGTTGCGGCTCGTGCCTGATGCATAAAACAACGAAATATTTATTTTCGGTTGCACAGCTAGTAGCCCGACAGTACTTCAGGTGGAAAATGGTACCACTCGAACGACGTTGTAATTCACACGTATCTGGCGGCGCTGCGATCGGACTCTCTTCCCGCTTGCTACACTGCCTGTTCTGGTTCACTGTAGCGATGCTGTCAGAGGCTCGCTGCAAGCATGAGCGGCGTCGCTGGCACAACATATCACGTAACTGCCACGTGCTCAAGACCTTGCGTGACAGTGATGTCACCTTCACGTGACTGATGTGGTCACTGTTAACGAGGAGCCGTCCAAGCGCGCTCCGCACAGATTTTGGTAGAGTCTTAACAAGAAAGCTTATTAAAGAGACGACGTAACCGTGGAGTCATCTTTTCTATTAGTTCACGGCCTATGCTGCGCCTTGGACGCAGTGTATGCAGCACACGCTGCGCTGGTGGCGGGAGCGGCTCGTATTGAGTTCTCTGGCGTCTTGTCGCTGATCGTTGCCCGCGCGTGGTGCGCAGTGTTTGCGCAGAGCAACACCATGTCGAGCGAGCCGCAGCGCCAGAAGGGCGTGGTCCTCTCGAGGATCGTCAAGCCCAACATCCCGGTCAAAAATGGCGTGGTGCACCTGATCGAGAAGCCGCTCATGGTCGTCGACACCTCCATCAAGGACTTCTTCCAACGGGAGCGACACGGGCGCCTCGAGTGAGTCGGATCTCATCACGGTGCACACCCATTGTCAGCATTAGCTTTTTTGGCGTCACTTCCTTTGGCGCCACATTGAAATACGGTCTAAATCCAGTGCCTGCGTTGTGGCGCGTTTCATTGCACAGCCGTGAAGGAGCACTGGTGTCTCGAGAGTGCGTGTTGTTTTTGCCTCCACGAGGGGAACAGTGCAATAGCACCGTATACACGCGACATGAGGAAGTCGTGGGAGCGGTGGTGATAGCAACGTGGTCATAGGTTCGGGCGCCACCATCGGCCTGTAGTTGCTTTTTCTTTTACTTTATTATTTTCGAACTAAAATAATCTCTCGGTTATTTTCCTTCCAGTACAAACACCACCAAAAATAATAGGAGCGTTCGCCTGTTTTCATGAACTTCTGGCTTTTCGCCTCGTTCATATTCTATATTGTAAGGAGCCCTCTTCGGTCTTTTTCTTTCCTGCTGTCGTAACACGCGTACAGACTTGTGTACGTGCACGCGCACACACATATGCACACGGTGGGCCACAAAGTCAGCCGTTGCGTGTAATAGTGACAGTGCAGCTGCTGCGCCTGGTAGTACATATTTTGTGCATATATTTTTGACGTGAGCTTCCGCTTATGAGACATTTGAAAGACACTGTCATATGCGCGTAGTTATTAGCTTTATTTTTACTTAGCAGGGATGAGTATGTGTATATTCCCCTGTGCATAGCAGTATGTAAAAATTAACATGCGCACAACAGGTCATTCCAGCCGGCTGTCGCGACTGAAAGTAGAGGTGGTGTTTTCGTTGTTCACTACAGACGCGAAACAGTTTTTAGATTGTCCGTACTTATATGTGCAGCTTGCCGTCATGCATTAGTACGTGTTCATAAACCCACAAACGTACTTGGTAATTTGTGAGCGTCTGCTCGATCAGCTTGTGTCGTGTATTCACATACCGTGTTTGTGGCGACGCAGACTGTGCTTTTCTGCTGCGCAAGCAACCTTATCTGGCGACGCGCGGAATTTACACTCGTCGGAAGCGTCTATTGGCTACACTGAGTGCAATAGCTGTTGTCACCACATCATCCGCTTTCGCGCCATACTCGCATTACAGTTGAGAGGAGGAAGGCGCAACGGAAGGACCGCGTGGGGCGAGGACCAGGCGAGCGACTTTTCACGCTGGTTTGCATGGGAGCATTGCAACTTGATGTCGCGCCGACAGTAAAAGTAACTCGGATTTGAGAGATTGGTGGGTCTTGCGCCGCCATCTTGCAAAGTGTGCGCTATGCTTATATGCGTGTGTGAGCGTTCCAGAGCCACATTTTCGCAAAAACATACTGTGGCCAAAATTTACAATGTCGTAGATGCAAGCCGAGAACGATTACAGAGCCGTGCTCTCTCTACTTTTAACACGGTCTGTACATATGTCTAAGCTTCATAATGTCATAACCTTGCAGCATGCTTTGGGCTGAATACATATGTACAGAGTTTAAAATTTTTCCTAACCGTGTTCCAATACCATTACCACTGTCACCACATAAGTAGCGGAGTTTTTCACAGCAGTACCATACTAAAATGTGCTTTCTCGTGATGGTCAGTTAACCGTGCCTTTAAGAGGTACGTGCCAATTTTGTAGCTGATATATTCCTTGTATTGTTTGAATTCTTGTTTCTGAAAATACATCCTAACAGCGATTTGCTTCTTGAATCCTTCAATAAAAATAGCTTGTGCCTGTAGTCCAGCACTACGGCTCGCTCATGAAAGCTGTAGCGCAACTATTTCGGCGCTGTATAGTTTTAGCCACTAAGAAAATAAGAATTGGTGATTACCTAATGCGGAATAATATGGGTCTGTGGCTTTAAAAGTCGTACAGGTTGTTTTGGAAGCGGTTGGTGGTGTCGTCACTGTATGCATGTGTGAATGGATGCTCAAAAAAAAAAAAACGCGCTGCAATGCAACGAAACGCGCGTGTCCCTTGCAGAGACTTTATGAGGCTGGTCGACTACTCGCCTGACTTCCTGATGGACCTGGACGGGAACCAGCCCAAGACCGTCTTTGCGCCTACCAACGAGGCTCTGAAAGTGATCCCGGCCAACGTGCTGGACGCGCTGAAAGCCAACACGTCCGGTCTCACACAGGTACGGGCCCTCCGCTGCTCAAGGCTCTTGCGGAGGTTTCCGTAGGCGGTCATTAAACGAACCATTAAAACGACCTCGGGACGATAAACACCAGGGCGTGTGCTGCGGGTCTGCCTGCCTGCCTTTCCGCATTTGTGGGCGTAGTAATATATTTCTTTCCGGCATTGCGCAGCCAGAGGTAAGAACCCACAGTCGCGGAGAGGGACATGTAGCAGAAAACCCACGACGAGTGGTCCTATGGTGCCTGTTTTTGACACGGTCCATGTAATTGAAAGCGCGACAGGAACCATAGTGAAGAACGCATGACATGCGACCCGTCGCTGAGAAGCTTTAACGTTTGATCATCGCTCAAAGTTATGCTCATCAAGTATCCGTAGTTTTTAAAAGTATGTGTAGGTGATGGTGGAGCTCGCCGCCGTGGCAAAACTTTCGCAAATGCGAAAAAGCAGTCAATGCGGTGGAGTGCTGCAGGATGGTGCCAGCTGATTCCGGCAACTTCACGATTAAGGGCGGTTTTCAGAAGAGGACTCTTTGAAGGGCCAGTCGGTTCATGATGAGAGCTAGAAGGGCGCCTCTGGTCAGTGCCACTGTTGTTCCTCTTGACTGTTTTTTTTTTTGCGTGAATTGAACGCTGATGTATGCTAGCTTGCTCATGCTAGCTTTTATCACCGAAGAACATGCATTGACTGAGGAAAGCCGATGCGGCGGCATATGGTTACCCTGTTTCGCGCCGTTACGCCTGTAGCCGCGCATGTTTCTTTAGCTTATAACCGCTCAGTGTGGTGTGGATTCTTCTCCTTAATTCTGCTCCCTTCAACGCAAAATGTTCGTTTCCTCTCGCAGCTGCTGCGACTGCACATGATCAAAAACGAGGCGGTGGCTTCGGACGAGGTGCTGGACGCAACCCGCACCGGCATTTTCGAGCGGGAGTCGGCCAGCAGCCGGCGCATGCTCTACATGCGAGTCGTCGAGGGAGAGCACGGACGAAGTGAGTGTTCGTAGCGTAGACAGTGCAGGGGGCGCGCGGCAGGCGGGTCGGAAACTGCGCCTAAGTGCAGATGTGAGTGCCTCAAAAAAAACCTTGAACTTTATAGGGGGGCAATGCGTGTTCTTTCGCTTTTGTAGCGATAGCTACATTACGGTAGGATTTCGAGCCTTCAGCGTGGCGGCGCCGCCACGCTGTCACGTGGTTGGTCACGTGGTGCGGAGCAGCTGCCGGCGGCGTGGCTGGTCACGTGACCAACCACGTGGCTGGCCACGTGATGCGGAGCAGCTGCTGAGCAAGTTCCACTCGGCCAGCTGTAGCTATCGCGTCACTCCAGGTTTAAGCAGAGCTAAACAACCGCCATTTTTCTTCAAGGCTCAGGAGAAAAAAAATACCGGCAAAATTTCTTAACAGAGTTATGTACACTGTCTCACCTCCGTACGCACTGTAAAAGTAGGTCTAAATGAGCAGTTTGCGAGCTGTTTTGCTCGCCAAGTAGCTGGCGCATACGACGACTGCAGCGAAGCCCAATTTCTCGGTAGTCTAAGCATGCACTCACGAACGGAACGGTGTGCTCATTTTCCTGTGCCACCTGCAAAGAGACGCCCTCAGTGCCTAGAAACGCCTTGTAGCGCCCCTCGCGTCTCGCTCTGGTCGCGGGCCTGAACCTACGGCGTGTGCGGCGCCGGTCAATGAAGAAGTTCGCACTAGGCCACGAGAGCGTGCAGCGCAATAAATGCTCAGTTCGAAGCCGAACCATAATACAGAGAAGATTCGCAGCATAATAAAACGCACACAGACGAGCAGGAACAAACAAGACGTTTTATTTATGCTGCGAATCTTTACTGCATTATGGATAGCAACCAACTGGCCTAAACCACCATACCACTGTGAAGCTCAACGCTGTCGGAGCTAGTTCTTCCTCGCCTTAGCTCCGACAGATTTCGTGACCCGGCCGTCAACACAGAACCCCAAGCCTCCGCCATGAATTCCGCCTACCGGCTCTTCCGCCCTTCCTACCGGCGGCGACACGCCCCAGGATGCTCGGCCTAGCGGCGCTTCGTTGACCGCGTTCCAGCAAGTGAACCTGCCGCCATTTTGGTCCAACAGCCCCCGGTCCTGGCTCCTGCAGGTTGAGGCGCACTTCCGTTTGCGGTACATCACCAGCCAGGAGTCGAAGTTCCTTCATCTCGTTCCTCCCTGTCTCCTGAAGTCGCCGAGGAGTGAGCACATATCATCGCCTCGCCTGCCACGGCCCACCCCCCTTCGACACGTTGAAGGCAGCTGTCGTCGAACGCAAGTCAGCTTTCGAGCGCTTCCGACTGCCGCAGCTCCTCATCGCTACAGAGCTCGGTGACAGCCGCCCTTCACAGCTCCTCCGTCGCATGAGCCAGTTGCTTTTTGACCCCGCCGGACGCAATGCTGCGTGAGTTGTTTCTCCAGCGCCTCCCAAAGAACATGGTCCTCGTCCTCGCAACCGTGAGTTATGTGCCACTGGACAAGCTCGCCGAACTCGCTGACCGAGTTGCGGACTACTCACGGGACCCGAGCCTCAGCGCCGTTACCGCTCCGCCTCCGGCTACTACCGTAGCCTCCCAGCTTGCGAGCATAGAAGTTAGTCTGCATGCTTATGCCAGGCGGCTCAGTGTCCTCGCTCCCTTGTCACGCCGTTCTCCGCCGAGGTTCCGCTCACGCCTTCGCGCTCTCCGGAGCTCCAACCATCCTGCGCGCGGCAAGACAGCTCGCCCTCGGCTGTGTGCTGTTACCACCGTACCTTCGGCAGCTCTGCCAGCAAGTGCACCCGCCCGTACTCCTGGTCGAGAAATGCTACGACCGGCCACTGACGGCGGCAAGTTGTAATGGTGGACGGACTTGCTGACTGTTTTACGTTTCGGACAAAATCACTGGCGCTCGTTTCCTTGTCGACACAGGAACACAGATCAGGGTCGTTAAGGCCTCTTCGGCAGATCGCCGTTGCAACGAGCAGACCTTCCTGCTCCAAGCGATAAACAACTCCACCATTTGCACATGCAGTTAGCGGTCTCTTGGGCTTAATCTTGGATTGCGCCGCATGTTTCGCTGGACGTCTCGCAAGCTTTTGTCGGCGCTAATTTCCTTAGTTTCTTCAATCTTGCGGTCGACATGCACACTCATCGCCTCACAGATCTCAGCACGCAATTCTCCGCCAACGGCGTACTCTCCACTGCTTCTTGGACGGGGCTTCGAGCCCTCGTCTCCGGTTAGCCGTAGGCCTGAAGCATTCCACCACCCCCCACATCGTGACCTCTAGACCCCCCGTGTTTGCTTGCCCCCGCCGCCTGTCTGGAGAACGCCGCGAGTTACAGC